>NC_137679.1:1284550-1339193 GCF_963989245.1 Nansenia antarctica | reverse complement strand
GCTTCACAAGGCCCGTTAGGATGTCAGGGCAGTGACGATAGTAGGAGATCTGTGAATCAGCGTCATTTTTAAAAGACTTTGTAAAGTGGAGGGAGATGGAGCGGGCTTGTGTTTGTGTGCGTGTCTGTGTGTGTGTGTGTGTGTGTGTGTGTGTGTGTGCGCCTGTGTGTGTGTGTGTGTGTGTGTGGTGGCATGTTGCTATTATGGGCATCCTCGACCCTGACAAGTGATGGTGAAAGTCAAAATAGGCCGCTTGCTTTACTCCAGAATATGGTTTATTATGTGTTGAATATGAATACTTTGGGAAAATAATAACAAGTCTTAAACTACGGCTCTGCCACAGAGGCTAGTGCACCCGTGGCGAACAATTCAAGCAACTACAAAGATACGAGCACCAACACACCTCTCTTAAGGAGAGTCTGATCTACTGGGACCATGAACACCTGTGTGTTAATTAGTCCTCGGAGCGGCCCTCTGCTGCCCTCCGGTGGTCGCACGGAGCCATGACAACAATCACCCAGGGAAACAGGGGAAGGCGTTTATACACACCGAAAAAAGCTTGAGGGCAGATGTTCTCATGAGTTGCCATGAGAGACGACCGAACCACCCTCAAGACCATCAGGACCACCGAGCTCCGGACCTGGGGTGCGTGGGGCCTTTTCAGCCGCAGCCCCGTCCCTCTGGAACGCCCTCCTCCCCAACCACATCAGACAGGCCAACACCCTGCCAACATTTGAACAGGCCCTCAAAACCCACCTCTTCAAGCTCGCCTTCACCAGTTAACCCTCTCCCCCTCCCCTTCCCATGTGTCCCCAGACATATTCTCAATGATAAAGGTTTCTTCAAATATATAACAAAACACGTGTTATTTTATTGATACCAACGACAAAGTTAATGAATGAATGAATGAATGAATGAATGAATGGTCTTTATTGTCATTGCTACAGTACAGGTACCAAACAACGAAATTTAGGAGGGGTGGCTCCCCTGGTGTTAGGAAAGGGAAGAAAAAAAACACTTTCAAAAAAAATCACAAGAAGGGAAGGAGCTGGTTTACATAAATAAAGGCTATGTACATTATCCACTATACTTTAATGTTGACGACTCAGCATTATGGGAATCTATTAAAGCGATATTACAAAAGAAGTTATTGTTTTATATGAAACTTCGAAAGAGGAAACGGACTGATATTAAAGGAAATTGAGGCACCTACAGCACAATTTGAGCAGACATACGGAACTACTTCAAACTCTGACACACTGAATTACATTGTGGCCTTGAGATATGAGTATAATACGATTCTCCGAGCTCAGGTACACAGTCAGTTGTGTGGCATTAAAAAGAAATGGAGCAAACAGGTTTTGTTCCAAGGCGACATAATATCTTAAAAGAAATCAAATGTTTAAAGCTCCAACCGACTGGAATAGTCTCCCTGTCCACATCCGATCAATATCCTCTTTTAAATGGTTTAAATCTGCGCTGTCCTCTCACTGTGAGACGGCCTGTTCATGCTTTTGACCACAACAGCCACCCCCTCCGTGCTTTGGCTCACCACTTTTCACTGTTGCCTTCCGGCCGTCGTTTTAATGTTCCTCGGAGTGAGACCAACCGTCACTCCAAACCTTTTATCCCTGCAGCTATCAGACTACTGAACTCAGATGGTGATAATAATAATAATAATAATAATAATAATAATAATAATAATAATAATAATAATAATAATAATAATAATACATTAGACTTATATAGCGCTTTTCTAGACACTCAAAGACACTTTACAAACTGAAAAGATTGAGTAGTAATAATAAAAAGACACAAAAAATAAATAGAAGAAAGTATAGGGGCCTAATTAAGGTAGTGCTGGGGACACATGGGAAGGGGAGGGGGAGAGGGTTAACTGGTGAAGGCAAGCTTGAAGAGGTGGGTTTCGAGGGCCTGTTTAAATGTTGGGAGGGTGTTGGCCTTGTGATCACTTCAAGTAGACCTACACTGTTCCTAGTCGAGCAGTTTGTGCCCTTTAATGACCTAGTTGTCTGTTTATTGAACTGTGCTTGACATGACATGGTACTGTTGTCTGTTGTTGGTGTCTGAATGAGGAGTAAAGCTACTAATGAATTGCCCCCAGTGGGATCAATAAAGTTGTCTGAATCTGAATCTGAATCTGAACAACATCATTATAACAGATCTCTGAAACGATTATGTGCTGTGTGTCGTTGCTGTTGTTGCTGTTGTTGTTGTTGTTGTTGTTGTTGTTGTTGTTGTTACTGTTGTATGCTCTTTTCTGTATTTGGTTGGTATTGTTTATTTTGTCTTTGTTATAAGACTGTCAGAATAATTCTGTATTTTGTCTTTGCGGACCCCCTTGAAAACGTGATGGTTCATCTCGAGGGGTTATTCCCAATAAAGAATTTCAACATATGTCTTCGGGAGATCACAGACTACAAAACCAAAATACCCCCACTCTGGACGACCTTAGACTTTACAAATGACCTGAATGACTTCTACTGTAGGTTCGACAGACAACGGACCAGTCCTGACTCTGACCCACATACCCACCCCCTCCCTCTCCTCCCCGTCTCCACCCAATAAGAGGTTATGACACCTCTCCCCCCTCCCTCTCCTCCCCGTCTCCACCCAATAAGAGGTTATGACACCTCTCCCACCAGAGGATGCTCGTCCTCCGGCTGCTGAAGAAATCCAATATGCCCCAGAAAGTGAGAAAGTGATGGTCCGGTTCTACGCATCCATCACGGAGTCCATCCTCAGCTCATCGATCACCGTCTGGTTCGCTGCCCCCACTGCCAAGGGAAGAGGCAGATTACAGAGGATTACTTCGGTCAGCCGAGAAGGTCATCGTCGGCTGCAACCTGCCATCTGTCCCTGGACCTGTTCCACTCCAGGACCAGTAAGAGACCTGTTCCACTCCAGGACCAGTAAGAGACCTGTTCCACTCCAGGACCAGTAAGAGACCTGTTCCACTCCAGGACCAGTAAGAGAGCTGTTCCACTAACCATAACCCCAACCCTTGTATAAGTGACTGTTCATTAATGTGCACTGTCCTGACTAAATAGAAAGATCTATCTGTCTGTCTATCTACATATCTATCTATCTATCTATCTATCTACATATCTATCTATCTATCTATCTATATATCTACATATCTATCTATCTATCTATCTATCTATCTATCTATCTACATATCTATCTACCTATCTACTTATCTATCTATCTATCTACCTATCTATCTATCCATCTATCTATCTACCTTAGGTCTTCTCTTCGGCTGCTCTCCCACCTTGACATACATGCTTGTCTTGGCTGTCGCGTGGGGGGTGGGCATATCTGCTACGGCTGACCCCCTGGCTGATTGCCTCAGCAGTAGACCTGAACACCTGGTGGTGTCTCCAGCGATAGCGCCCCTCACCCCTAACCCTAACCCTGAGAGCAGCTGCTCAGGATGTGTTCCTGGGTCCCTGTCTCGGAACACAGAGGGCATGCCGGTGTCTTTACTCTGCCCTGTGTGAACAGGTTGGATGGGCTGAGAAGGACATCATTATAGACCCCCCGGGATTAAGAACTTGATCCTCTGGGGGGTTCCACCTCCAGATGTCCTGCCAGGTGACGTTACGCTCCGTCACCTGTTCCCACTTCATCCAGGCACCCTGCTGTCGCACTGCCACTGTCCTGCTTGGTCGGTCTTCCACATCAATCCACACGGCAGGGTTGCTGCCTTGTTGTTTGCTCTGCAGATGTGGCATATAGCAGCATCCGACTATCGCCCCTGTAGTTATTAAAGGTCAAGTGTATTCAGATCTCGCTGTATGTGAGTGATTATAAACTTCAGCAGGTCATAGTTGACTGTTGTTCCTGCTGATTCCCCCCCCCCCGCCCCCCACACACACATACACACACACACCCCTGTCACACACACTGTCAGTTTTAGAATAGATTTTAAGATCCTTTTATTGGTGTTCAAGTCACTCGATGAACTAGCGCCTGAATACCTGTCAGACATGCTTTTAATGTCTGCTCTCTCTATCACTCATGTCGTCTGGCACTGGTCATTTAGTTTCTCCCTGGGTAAGGACGAAAAACTAGCATTTAGTGTCTATGGTCCTTGCCTCGAGAACAGCCTGTGGGGAGGAGCTGAGGGCGTCACAACCTGTAAACACATTTAAAACAATCATTAAAACATGAAATGTATATTATGTATATATTATGTTATTATGTATGTATATATATATATATATATATATGTATATATTTTCATCACAACTTTTTTAGCATTCTCTTAATCCATCTGGATGGGCAGTTCATTTGAATATCCTCTCATACCTGGAGGAATTGTCCTGATGAAAATACTGTCCATTTAGCATTACTGCAGATGAATTTCAGAAAAAGAAATCAAGGTCTTGAACGTTTTTGAAAATAGACATGGGTCATTGAAAGTGCTTGAAATCCCCTCTCTCTCTCTCTCTCTCTCTCTCTCTCTCTCTCTCTCTCTCTCTCTCTCTCTCTCTCTCTCTCTCTCTCTCTCTCTCTCTCTCTCTCTCTCTCTCTCTCTCTCTCTCTCTCTAAAAAAAATATATATATTCAATTTTTTTTTACTTAGCTCGTCAACTAGTTCTGTCTCTGGGAATTGAGTCTTGAAAGTCCTTGAAAGGTGCTTGAAGTTGATGTTTCAGAAGGTGTGGGAAGTGGCAAGCAGCCTGCAGCCTGGACATCGTGCTCTGCCCCTCTGAACAACCCAGTTAAGATAGACAGATAAATCATTACCTGAGGGGAACTTCCACATTTCTATAGTGTGGAAACTGATTCATATTAGAGCCCCCACGCATCACCCTATTGGTGATAATCATGCCTTTATCCCTGCAAGGGAAGATGCTGCATATATACAATGGAAAGAACTGGACATTTCAACTGTGGAGGGACTGTATCTGGATGAGCACTTTGCATCATTTGAGCAGCTTAGACATGTATGATAAGTATGGGGTCCTCTGTCCTCAAATGTATTCCGCTCCCTAGAGGTTAGGCATTGTGTTAGGATGCACATTCCATAGATCCCATAGGGTTCTAGAATGGAATAATCAGTTCCACCTAGTTCCATTTGAGCAGTGTCTATTACCCACCAACGTCTTCTGGAACAGATAGACACCAATACAGCGAAGATCAAAGGTTGGGAAGCTCAGCTAGGCCTGGAAATGAGTGATGTAGTATGGGAAAGATGTCTAGAGAACATACATACGTCACTGCTCCATTAATTCAAGACCAAGAAACCAAGTACATGTCCAGTACAGGTGGTCTCTTAGGGCTAAATGCCATACTCAAGGGCACACTAGTGGTGGTGTTCCCAGGTGGGGTTTGAACTCATGACCTTTCCGATCACCAACTCACTATCCACTAGGCCAGCACTATCCGTCAGCATCTGCTGCGGTAGCTCAGTTGGGTTTAGGCTTGCTTGCTTGTTTTGACCCAGGACTGGAACAAACGTCTGCACACCCCCTAGAGCTCTTCAAGAGGCTGATCATGAACGATCAGGAGTGTAAGACCAGGGTTTGATCTCTGCTGGTTAAGGCTTCGCTGACTCCACTCAGCCGGCGGGAGCCGTTATTCAAAGGCGGTATCGACAACAGCAGCGCCGGTGACGATAAACAGCTCAGACAAGCCACGTCTTCTCATCTCTTTTCTGTGGCGATCCGGTAATGCCGCGCATATGAGGGCCTAATTACTTGTAGATGGAGGGAGGAGAGGAAGGAGGAGAGGAGAGAGAGATGACTCTCGTCTATGTAGTTGAGGAGGGAGGGGGGGAGAGAGGAGGGAGAGGAGGGATGGAGGGAGAGGAGGGAGGGAGGGAGGAGAGAGGGAGGACTCACGTCTATGTAGTTGAGGAGGGAGGGAGGGAGAGAGGGAGGGTGAGAGGAGGAGAGGAGAGAGGAGGAGGGAGAGGAGGGAGAGAGGGAGGAGAGAAGAGAGGGAGGACTCACGTCTATGTAGTTGGATGCCGTCCATACGAGGGCCTAATTACGTGTTCGGCAGACCCCCCCGCGACAAGGTCGCGCTTGTTATGCAATCAGCCGGTTCACACCATCAGATTTCGCCAACAAAGGGAACTAATCTCATTCCTTCACAAGACATTATCTTTGATCTAAACTGCCTCTGATGCGATTCACGGCCCCGTCCGGTCGAGAGAATGACTTTCATTTAGCGGGGAGACTGAAGACGCTCCAGCAACCCACGGAGAAGTCTAGAAACCTGTCAAGTCTGCATCCAGACGCTAAATTGGAGCTAAATTGAAGAGGCGTCGAGTTGGAATTCGGCCAAAAACAAGCAGGCTAAACAGCCTAACCGAACTAGTGAGGCGGCTGACGGCGGTTATGAAAGTATTGAATTAATTGTTACAGTTATAAAGTGCAATTTGCCTGTGCGCTAGGGTCGTTGATGTTATGGATGCAATGTGTGAGTGTCGGAAGAGTCTTGATGGTGACATGCTAAGACACCCATTGACATGACTTTCAATCATGTTGACAGATCGGATCAGACAAGATGTTAGCGAAGCGCTACAAATCGTGACGTTAGAATGATAAGGTTCTATCTCCGTTTAGAATGATAAGGTTCTATCTCTGTTTAGAATTATAAGGTTCTATCTCCGTTTAGAATGATAAGGTTCTATCTCCGTTTAGAACAGGGCTGCCAAGTTTCACCAAAAGTTTGGAGTGAGATTTTTTGCCGGTGGAGCGACCCAAAACTGTGCACGTTTCTCCTCTCTCCCACCCAATTATTTGTGCTAGTTTCCTGCAATTTTACATGTTGTTCATAATAAACCAGCACAAGAAAAGAAAATAATTAACATTTTATAAAACAAGAAAAAAATTCAGACAATATATCATATTTATGAAATCTTAATAAACAAATACAGTAGCCTACAGACTCTAAAAGAAAAATGGGCCCCATCAACAGGACTCAGCCCCTTGGTCAGCAGCAGAAAGACCCTTGGTCATCATCTTATATACAGTGCATTGCTCAAGATGGCTATCATGTTATACAGTACATACCAGGGTTTTTCCTGGGTCAGAATGAGGGCTTTGGTGGTTGATCTTGTGCGAGCGCAGCGCGCCCACATTTTTTTTGAGGGACCTCCAATTGTTGTATTTGTATTGTAAATTGTAATTATTATTAATTATTATTATTATTAATGTACCTGGTTATGTTACAGTAGAGAAACAAAAAACAGTTACCAAAAAAAACTGAGTATTTACTAGCTAAGATTGACAAAAGATTGGCGTAGTGCTACCGAAATGAGTAAACAACTAGTTTGAAACTAGCTAGTAACAACTAGGGGTTTAGTAACTACTAAATGCCTGCATTTATAATGACTTACGCCATATTGGTGCAACCCAGTCCAGTAGGCTACCAGATACGATGTTGTAATGTAAGCACATCATTTGCTACCACGGTTGCCACACGGAATTGACAATGTCCAGCCCAACCGGTCTAAAAGCTGCCGTGGCATCTTTCTGCACGCTCGTTAACTTGAGTCTGCAATCGAAGCGGCAGGCCAGCGCTGATGGAAGAACCTGTGTTCGCGCGAGCTGCAAGAACGTAACAAGCAGTGGTTGCCAGGTCCAGTGTGACCAAAAGTAGCCCAATCTGGCAACACTGCTTGCTACGTTCTTGCAGCTCGCGTGAACACAGGTCCTTCCATCAGCGCTCGCCTGCCGCTTCGATTGCAGACTCAAGTTAACGTGCGTGCAGAAAGATGCCACGAAACTCATGTCCGGTAGCTTACTTTCAAGGAATTTCTAAAATAAAAGTCCCGTAAAACAATTGTTATTTCTAGGCGTGAGAAATAGAGATGCGGCGTGAGAGCGTGAGAACTGGTTGAAATCCGTGAGTCTCACGGCGATTGCGTGAGTCTTACGCCGATTGCGTGAGACTTGGCAGTTTAGAATGATAAGGTTCTATCTCCGTTTAGAATGATAAGGTTCTATCTCCATTTAGAATGATAAGGTTCTAGTTTAGAATGATAAGGTTCTATCTCCATTTAGAATGATAAGGTTCTTCTATCTCCGTTTAGAATAAGGTTCTATCTCCGTTTAGAATGATAAGGTTCTATCTCCGTTTAGAATGACAAGGTTCTATCTCCGTTTAGAATGATAAGGTTCTATCTCCGTTTAGAATGATGAGGTTCTATCTCCGTTTAGGGTAGTTCAGAGATATGGAGCGTCAAAGTTTTTACATTCCATTATGTTTTGTGAGATGGAACCTTTGTATTTGATTAATTACTAACTAGAAAATGTCAACATTTTAAAAATAACACCACACAGGCATGAATAAACACCTAATGGATCAGATTATGTAAAAAAACTCAATTTTGACCAAATTCTAACGTCACGAAATTGTATGTATTTATGACAAAACAATGGAAAGCCTACACAAATGGTAACTAGAATTATTACTTCTAAATTGTTATGTCCATAGTGTGTGTGTGTGTGTGTGTGTGTGTGTGTGTGTGTGTGTGTGTGTGTGTGTGTGTGTGTGTGTGTGTGTGTGCGTGCGTGCGTGTGTGCGTGCGTGTGTGCGTGTGTGCGTGTGTGTGTGTGCGTGTGCGTGCGTGCGTGCGTGCGTGTGTGTGTGTGTGTTCTGTTTGTTTCTCCCAGGTGATTGTCCTTCCTCCTGCCTATCGCCATGGTGACGGCCTAATTGGGCACACTCCTGTGACACACCTGTGCTCAATCCTCAATCACGGTGGAGGTGGAGGGTAAAAGCCTGGGAGAGACCCCCAGAATCGGCCAGTGGCCATTCCACAAGTTGAGAGTTGTGTGTGTGTGCGCGGTTAAAACGTTAGTCTGTTACAGTGTGTTCTGCTGTAGTATCTTTCTGTGTGCTTGGGTTTTAAAGTTTTAATATCCCTAGATTCTATACGGGGTCGTAACATAAATGAATTGAAGTGGTGGTTCGTTTTGTAATAAGGGGTTTGAAATACTTGGACAACAACTACTTGGGCCCTGTCAAATTGACTACTAGTGTCTACCCTCTGGACACTTGTCAAGAAGTGACAGGACTTGATAGGTGAACTATAGTTATAGTTATATAGTTATAGCCCTCTATCCCTCTGGGAGGACAGTAGAATGTTCCATATTATTTTGCACCTATCCATCTTCTCATAACTAGTGTTTTGGGTATAGGTGAGCCTGCCTCCCGACACTGCACTTTTCTGCACTTTTATTTCTGCACCTGTGTTTTGTATTGCACCTTGTTTTAGTGTATTTGTTTCTCTTTTATTAGTGTTTTCTGTTAAGCACTTTGGGTGGCTGTTTTGTTGTTGTAAATGTGCTGTATAAATAAACATTACTTATTTATGTACTTACTTACTTACTTGCTTACTAGGTGCTAGTGGTTGATTTGGTATTGGGGAATCTCAACCATATTCATTTCCCATCTCTTATGAACTATGGTTCATATTTACGCTGTGTTCTACTGCCACCTGCTGGTGAGCATCTGTACATGAACTAAATCTCTCTTTATGTTTCAACGTTTGCCACAATGATCCCAGAATTTGTTAATTCATCCATATGGAGATGGTAACATTATAGCAACAGACATATACTCCTCTAGTTGATACACACTGTTTTCCTATGTGTTCCTCTTTATTCATTCCTTAAGATTCACCTTACAGTTTTTCTCAGTCGCTTTGGTGCATTTCTCACATCACTATTAACATTTGCACCACAGTTAGTGCTTTTCTCAAAACAATTAGTACAAACTGCAAAACCTAGTTGATAACCTGCAAAAGTGTGTCACTTGCTCAAAATGGATAGTTCATTCCTCAAAAGCAAGTATTCATGTCAATGAAAGTGTCAGTGTCATCAAAATGAAAAGTCCTGACACCATTGTTTATGAACAAGATAGTCAAATGGCTTTGTCATGTTTTCATTATGACAGTTCACTCTGTATGTGTTTTCCAAATGCAAAAAAGTCTGATCTTGGTGACACTACCTGAAAATGCTCAAGACAGTACTATACACTATTTGCACAAAAAGGGACCCTTTTCCACCTCTGCGAGGTTGTCTTGCCTTGTCTTGTCTATGTGGTGAAGAGTAAAATTAGAGTAATGTACAGTAAACATGAGACACTGCTTTAACCCATATTACTGTAGTGTACAATAACAGTGCTTCCCACTTGTAAAATGCTGCAGTACAGTACCATACTGTAAATATGGCAAATCTTTACTGTAACACTACTTTACACTACAATACAGTAAATCTGTGCTGCAGTAAAGCTGTAAGTCTAAATGTAAAATGTAAAAAGTGACAAGTTCTTGTCCCACTGTAAGCTTCATGTATGACAAAATGACAGTAGTGCAGTGCAGATTGTTTAGTGCTGAATTACTGTCCAATATACACACCTGTTCTCCCGACAAAATGTTTGAATAATTGAATTTGCAGTGGTTCTCCCAACATTTGGCTGCACCCTTCGACCAGCCTCAGCCATTGTGAGGCCGTGATTGACAACATGGTCCACAATTGTAGCCCTCATTTCATCAGGAATCTGCCTATGTACTTGGCCTCTTCTTCCTCTTCCCCTGTTTTGTCCCCTCCCCGCATCCTCGCCCCTCTTCCACGATGCTGACCTTCTATTTCTGTGTCACAGTATTGTCAAAAGGGTACACACTATGTCCTGCTCGGTTCATATATGCTTGCCAATTGAGGGTTCATGGGATTCAGCTCTGAGTGACTGGAGAAGAGGCTTATCATTGGTTACAATTACATGTAATGCTTCACACACCTCACATCAGTGAAAGCTGAGGTTCACCTGAGAAAAATTGTTTTTTCAGGAAAAAATTAGAAAGAAATGTGTAAAATTTGCTTGACAGATTTTGACAACTTGTTCAACATTTTTGTATGTAATGACTCAAGCAATGAAATGAGGACTATTAGTTTGATAGGGAATGACTATTCAGCATCCAAAAGTATAGTTCATTTTGACTGACATGACATAAGAAAATGATAATGTTATAAAACAGCAGAGAATTGTATGACAGCAATTGATGCATGTCCAAAAGCATTTGCAATTTGTTGGAAGCAATGAGAAACTGCTACTATGATGTGCACAAATGACTAAATGTTGTGGAGGTTGAACTAACAGTTATGAGAATTTTAATTCTGATCAGAGAAATGCACCAAAGCAATTGAGAAAAACTGTAACACATCTTAAGTCAAAGTAGCTCTCGGTCCATTATTGAACCAGATTAGGGGAGAATTGGTCTCAAAAGGTCTCAATCAATAATATCTCCTCCACCACTGTCATGTGATCTACAGGCTAAACAAAGACATTGAGCAGAACCTCTATGTAGGTTAATGCATGTTTCTCTGACAGTTTTTATGATGTGTATGAAAGTGTTGAATGATGACCACAATCAACACAAGTCTTTGTGGTCAGGGTTGCCAGATGGGATTGACCGTTTTCAGCCTAACCACAGTGTAAAAATCGCTAAATCCACCCAAAAACCAGCTCATCTGGCAACCCTGTGTGTGGTCTACCCTCTCTCGTGTTCCAGATAACCCGCCAGGTGTTGGTAATGACCTTAATGACCTTAATGACCTTAATGATCTTAATGATCCCGGGGACCATAAGAGTCGTCCAGTATCATGAATCTTGCTCTTCCTCGTTGACCAGTGTCGTATATTTTCTACTATATATATCCTATTTTCTAGTGTTGTGCAATGGTTCTTGTAATCTGACCAGCCCCTCGGACTTGGGGCTGTGGTGACATCACAGGGGACGGCCCTCATGGCCATCTGGATAAGGTGATAGGCTATGACCTGTGACTGTATTTGCATAAGAGGGAGGGATCTAGGAAACTAGGGAAAACCAGCGAGGAAGGGAGGAAGCGGCCTCTTTTTGTCACCAGGCCCCAGCTTAAACACGTGTATGTATAAATCTGTTTGTAACTCGGATTAAATCATCTTAAACTCACTAGCTGTTGTTTGATTCGTAACCAATAAGAATACACGACAATGATGGCGAGCCAGCCAGGAGTCCAAAAAAGGAAATCTACGTTTGAAAACTTAAGCTCAAGCCACAGCTCTAAAGACGGTAAGAATTAAAATAGCGCTATTTTTCTGTTTAAACCGCTAGGGGCGCGTGTGCAACAGCTGGGTTTTCAAACAATTTCTTTGTGACTAAAACAACCTTAAAGTAAAGTCTTATTGGAATAGAAACACACTTTTCATAATCTTTAAGCTGGGGTTGGTGAGAGCCGGACTTTGAAGTCCGTTTTTGTAAATATACGATTAGATTGGTATATTGGTGATATAGGGCTGAATTTGGTAATTCGCTTTTTTATGTTAAGATATTAGTTGTGTAACTAATAGCGGTATTACGGAATATCGTGAGTGTGTGTGTAGAATTGTGTTAAGGTGTAAATGGACGGGGTAGTCTATTTTGTATTGTAGCAGTGAAAAAACATATGAGCAGAACTGTAGACGCCATTACTCTTTGTCTGTGTGAGAGGACGCCGTTGTGTGGGCGGCCATTTGCAGTGTACTGTCGGCGGAGTTTAGACGCCATTTGCATTTAGACGCCATTTGCAGTGTGTCAGAGAGTCCATTCTTAGACGCCATTTGCAGTGTGTCAGAGAGTCTATTCTTAGACGCCATTTTTCTTTGTCCTTGAGAAGGACACACACAGAGGCCATCTTTATGAGGGAAACGTGAACGTAGAGTGTTTGAATGAGATAAATGGTGGTTGAACTGGATTGAAAGATAGTCTTGATATTGCGGTGTTGTGAAAAGTAATCGTTTATGAAAACAAATTGTGTTAAAGAGATTGTTTTAAAGCAGGCTACAAACACGCGGGGGTTTCCCCACAGAGAAGGACAAAGGCTAGCCCCTCCCTCTCTTCCTTCTTCTCCTGTTGTTCAAACATACAGACACGTTGCGTGTGATTGAGTGAATTGATCATCGGGGGATTTAACGTAGTTTAAAGATATTTGTCATAGTTTGTTAAAAGTAAAGATAGATTGTGACTTTAGGTTAGATTCAAAACATATGAGGCAATTTGTGCGTGAGTCTAGACAAGGCTGCTTTCCCTGAGCAGAATCACAGCAGGGTCACAGACCCCAATAAAACGGCCCTGCCTGCTTGCATAGAATGTTGACGAGAGATCTGTAGAGATCACTCATAGATTGATGTTTTTAATTGATTGTTCTATAGTAAATTACTTTAATTAATTTAATTAATTACTTATCAGTTGAATTAATTATTCAGAGCATTCATTTTCTGTTTCCCAGAACAATTGATTGATTCCATAAGTTTTAAATCAATGTATATGATGATATAGTGAATAATTCTAACGAATCATTCATTCATTTCACTTAACAATTGATTTAGGGATAGATTGTAAAAATAAAAAAGATAGATTGAGAGTTTTAGGTAAGATAGTCATTCTGTAAAACATCTTCGGTGTGGCGGCCTCTACTGGTCGAGACACGATAGGACGTTTTTAATTCTTTACTGCCATCTGGTGGATAAAACAAGATAGGACGTTTTTAATTGTGTACTGCCCTCTAGTGGATGAAACAATATAAGACATTTTTGATTGTTTGCTGCGCTCCAGTGGACGGAATACGATAGGACACTTTGGAACACTGGTTCTCCATCAGTGCATCCGCCTGAGGTCGACGACATAGTCTTTTACAATGATAAATGGATGGTTACTTCAATTAATTTAAGTAATTACAAATTGATTTAATTAATTATTCAGATTATTTCATTTTCAGTTTTCACAAAACTTTGATCAATTGGTTTATAGTGGTCTAGGGATGACGTTTTCTTCCACAGGATTAAATCAATGAAGTGTAAAGGACTAAGTCTAGTTGATTGTGCATTCCTTCCGAGTAGCAGGTCGATTTCCTTACAGATTGTAATTGATAATTGATCATTTTGTTCCTTTCAAATAACAAGTCGATTTCCTTACAGATTGTAATGAATAATTAATCATTTTATTCCTTCCCAATGACAAGTCGATTTCTTTACAGGTTGTGATTAATATTTGTAATTTACATCTTTTATTTTAGTTAGGTCATTTCCACAGTGTTTGATTAAGGAATAGCAGAATAGTACATATTTGATAGTTGAGCAGTAAAAGGGTTTTTGTGGATCGGTGAATACTTAGGTGTTGATCAGCCTTTGTGATTTAATAATTGTGTTGACCAGAACTGTAATTAGTATTGAATGAGTAATTAAGTGACACATTCATAAACAATTAGGAAACACATTTAAGTATAAAGTACTTACACAGCTATTAGATTTAAGTTAATACTGCACTGACATACACAAGAGGCAAGTCTGTTATTCTGGAGTTGCAGGGTTTTTGTGGGGATGGTTAATACAGTTATATTGGACTAGCATTTGTTTAGCAAACAAGACAAAATAAGGTGGGTTGTAAGAAGCGTACACCTTATCTAATATAGAATATTGTCAGCATATTGAACAAGTAGAATGGGGTCGAATTCCACGAAGCTGTTAAAAGATATTAGTGAACATCGTGGAATGTTGGCTACGTTATCCCCTATGGCTATAGTGGAAAAAATGAATCCTCTTGTTAGGGAAATTAGCAAAATGTCAACGAAATGGAATAGCCGTTGGGCATACATTGAACAGCCGTGGCCGAAAGAGGGCAGCATTAATTTACAATTAATTGCAACATTGGAAATACTTATCAATGGGCACAAAGCACATCAAAGAGGAAAGATTAGATCAGAGAAACGCAAGTTAGAGTTAGCTATTTTAGATCTATTTAAGGTAGAGGGACAGAAAATAGCTCAGTGTCCTGCCTCCAGTCCCCCTCCATATGCTAAGGCACTGGAGGATCATTCCCAGAAGAAGAAGAAGGAGCCAAGGGGAAAAGGGGACGACAGGAGTGACGAGGAAGATGACAGCGAAGATGGCAGTGCAGACTCAAGTGATGACGACAATGCAGATGGAGGCTACAACACGCAGGTCAGGAAGATGATAGCCACAGCCGAAAGGAAAGGTGGGAGAAGACGCCCGGAGAAAGAGGGAGATTGTCACCGAATGTCATCAAATACATTAAAGAACTGTCCAGTGCTGATTCGGGGTAACAAGATGGAATATCATCCGTGGCATCATACAGATTTGTCTGAAGTGATCGAGAAACTCCCAGTTCTTCAAGAGGGAGGACATTCGTGGACGCGAGAGGTCGATGTGATACTGACAGGAACGCAGGTCGCGATGGGAGACCTGAAAAGACTCTTAGCTTTTATTGCAGGATTGGATACAATGCAGGAAATATTGATGAAGGCAGGACTTCATAGATATATCAATACATCAGTTTATGATCCAGAGCTCTTCGCAGCAAACAGAGGCAGGCTGTGGAAAGCAATCAGAGAGACCTACCCTACTCACATTCACCCAGACAATATCATTGTGAAGCCACTGGGGGGGGATGAGAATCCCAGGGGTTATATTGCCCGTATGCACTCTCAATGGAGAAGTGTGACAGGGAAAGACGCTGAAGATAACCCCTTAGAAAAATCCATAATCAGGGAAAAAATACAAGAAGGGCTTCCTACCCCAGTTAAGGATAAGCTAGCAGAAGTGGTGGGGCTACGACACATGAACAAAGCTGTTTATATAGACCACGTATCTCATCAAGTTGAGTTATATCGAAAGAACATTCAGATACAGAAGGCACGAGACGAAGAATCCCTCAGAATATTGACTCATTTGCAATTGACTGAAAGCGAGAGGAACATAGAGGGAGTGCAGGCTTTAGCCCCACAGCAACAGCCACCTGGAGTGCAGACTGCTACTTACCAGTCCTACTCACAGGGGCCACAAGGGGGGTATCCTGCTACTTACCAGTCCTACCCACAGGGGCCACAAGGGGGGTATCCATACCCACAAGGGCCACCAGGGGTGCAAGCGGTTCCATACCAGATGTACACACAGCCTGGCCAAGGACCACCACCAGGGGGATGGACAGCAGCAGGGAAGGAGATGCTAGAGCCATGCCAATGCGACCAGAATGGACATCTAGCCTGTGCCTGCTGCAACAGGCCCCAGGGGGGCGCAGGGGGGAGCCAAGGAGGAGGATATTGGCCCCCTACTACACCTGCTCCAGGAGTGATGAACCCTTACGGAGGCCCAGCAGCTGGCCTATAGGGGTGCCCGGAAGATCCGAGTGGGAGGTGCCAGCTGGTGGTGACACAGAAGCCTGAAGGCGCCACGCACCTCCCTATGTCTAGAGAATATGTGAAGACAATCGGATTTGAGGGAATTAAACAGCTGATTCCTACAACTGAGCTTGTAGGCTTAGAGTACAAGGGACAGAGAGCAACTCTGTCAACACTTGTGTCAGAACACACGCCAACAGGGCTGCTAGGGAGAGATGCTCTATGCCAATTGAACTGTACAGTAAAATGCACACCTGACAGCGGTGCTCAGGTTCCATCGACAGCCAAAGTGATTAAGCATAGAACAGACCTACAAGCTTTGCCTTTAAAGGGAGCTGATATAGAATATTGGGTTGATGGGTCTTGTTACGGGGTAGGAGAAACTTTGTGCGCTGGGTATTCCTTAGTTAAAGCACAAAATTCAAAGTTTATTGTAGAACAGGCTGAGGCAGTTCCTCAGCCTTGCTCGGCTCAGTTGGCTGAATTGATTGCCCTCACAGAAGCATGCAACTTGGGAACCGGACGGAGAGTGACAGTGTACACCGACTCTGCCTATGCACATAATGTTTGTCATTTTAATGGAGCTGTATGGAGGGGGCGGGGTTTTAAGAGAACTGATGGTACGCCTATACAGCATCACGCACAGATCATGAAGCTGTTACAAGCCATGATGAAGCCAAAGGAATTAGCTATAGTGAAGTGTGCCACACACAGGTCTGACTCATCACATGTCACACAAGGTAACAGGGCTGCAGAAGATGCAGCCAAAGCCATTACAGGAGCAGACAAGGCAGGTAAAGGTCTTCTGGTCACACATGAAAAGCAATTACAGGGCATGGTCACACTTGAGGATTTATTGATGTTACAGAGTAGAGTAACTACGTTAGACAAGAGCGTTTGGCTAGCAAGGGGGGCAAGTCAGGATGACACAGGTCTATGGAGGAATCATGAGGGGTTGGTTGTAGCACCCTCAGATTTATTAGGCATGTTAATACAGGAAGCCCATGGATTAGCACATGTGGCTAGGGGGGAGGTAAGACGCAAGATCACCAAGAAATATGGGTTTTGGAGTCCATATTTGATGGAACAGATTGACCATGCTTTAGGTCAATGTGGGGTCTGTTGGAGAAACAACATCAGAGTGGGTACACCAGTGGTGTCTGGGCATATCCCTACCCCAATAGGGCCACGGGTGGTGGACAGGGGGGTGGATGTACAGAGTAGGCAGGATGTTGTGCCAACAGGTGCCGAGGTCCCCAGAGAACCTGAGAAGGAGGAGCTACGAGGAGATGCTGTGGTGTTGCCAGAGCCAGTGGCAATGCCAGTGTTACAGCCAGTGACATTACCGGCAGTGCCTGAAACCGAGGGGACAGTGGAAAGCTGTCCAGATGCCAATGAACCAGAAACCAACGAAGCAGAGAGTGTTGACAGTCTGGAGGTCCAGCCTGGGGGTGTCCAAAGCCTGGACACCTGTGCTACTGGGGATGCTGGCGAGTGCCTGCACCATGCTTCAGATGATGCTGAGGGCGACTCCCCAGACCTTGATCAGCGTGGGAGGGGACCAGGCGGTTGCCTGAACCTCAATGACACTGACGGACGACGACCAGTTAGGAAAAGATTAAAGACTATGAATAGGGTAGTGAAGCAGCAGATCAAAGGGAACGACGGGAATGGACAGCAGATGATAGCATGGCTGGAAACGGTCTTAGGGGCATGGGAAACTTACTTTGCTAAGATAGGCGCACCTATTATAGCAGACATGATTTTTGACTTTCTTAGGAGGCAGGGCCTCATTGACTGTTTTTGGAAAATCAGTCACTCAGTCCACGTTAATGAACTTTTCAGAAGACTAGTCCTCACCTGAGGTGAAGATCTATGCATTAATGCATTCCCTTTGTCCTGTGCTTACTGTTAGAGAATTATGTGTTATGATAACTGAATGTCATTATTTGTGTATTGTTTGTTTGTTTCTATATCGTGTGATTGAGGTCAGTTGAGAAGTGATGTGGTGGTTATACAAAGCTAGGAGAGAGGTTCTGTTCCTAGCGCAACGAAAATGGAAAGCTCCTGACTATGGAAGTGTTATCAATCTGAGACAGCGGTAAAGGCTGTTCTCCAACTGGGTACAAGTGCTAGTAACCTCTGACCCCGACGCTTCAAGGACAAAGAAAACATCGGTCGTTGGAAGTTTCTGTATTGATTTGTGCATGATAAACTGTGTTTAGTTTAATTGTGATTGTTATTTTCAAAATTCTTTTTATTATTGGTTGTTTTCTATTTTTTGTTTATGATATCTTTGGTTCCTAATACTGGTCCTGGGTTGGTCTGTGTTATTGTGCTTCTTGTGTTGTGTGTTGGTGTAGTTTTTCTGTCTGTTGTTGTTTATTTTTTAATTTTTAATTTTATTTAAAAAAAAAAAAAAAAATAAAAATTTTGGGATGTTTTGTGGGGTTTTGTGTTTTTGTTTTTGTTTTATGGTAGTTTAGTTTCGGAACACCCTCTGGGTGGTCCGAGGGGGGATGTGTCGTATATTTTCTACTATATATATCCTATTTTCTAGTGTTGTGCAATGGTTCTTGTAATCTGACCAGCCCCTCGGACTTGGGGCTGTGGTGACATCACAGGGGACGGCCCTCATGGCCATCTGGATAAGGTGATAGGCTATGACCTGTGACTGTATTTGCATAAGAGGGAGGGATCTAGGAAACTAGGGAAAACCAGCGAGGAAGGGAGGAAGCGGCCTCTTTTTGTCACCAGGCCCCAGCTTAAACACGTGTATGTATAAATCTGTTTGTAACTCGGATTAAATCATCTTAAACTCACTAGCTGTTGTTTGATTCGTAACCAATAAGAATACACGACACCAGCAATCCGTTTTTTGTTATGTCACTATATTATTATTATTTTTTTTTTTTCCATCCAACATTTCTGTTAGTTAATACATAATTTTATTTATTAAATATTCTATTATTGTCAACCGTGTGTGGTCGGTCTCTCTTCTTGTTGCCTTGTCAAGAGCCAGGCAAGCGTTAATAACAACAGGGGATGTGGGGTGTCAGAATGAAAAACGAATGAAATATCGCTTCGGTTCTATTTGTGGGTACCTGAAAAACTCCAGTTCTGAATGGCAGTGACCCTTTCTGTTCTGTGGGAAATTGATTTAATGAACCGTTTCTGGTCCCCCTCTCCCCCTGGGGCAGGCTATCAAGGGCACTCGTCTTTCACAGGAAAAAGACATCTCAAGTTTGGGGTTCTGCTTCCCCCTAGAGGGGTTTGATTCGATAATGTGTAATGTCATTTTCATTGTTGTTTTTATTTATTTGCTCTCTCTTGTGGCAGCTGTAATGTTAATAGGGGTTTGAAATATTTTGCTGAAGGGGAGGATAGTTGCTGTCTCCCAAAGGCTTTTCCAGTGAAATGCATTCATTTGTCATTTTTCATTTTTCATTTTTCACTTTTCAGCCTGTCCACACTTTCCTCAATCTGTTCTATGCTCCCACAGTGCCACCTGGGGTGTGATGTGTGTATTACACCGGGGAGGCCTAGTCCATTAGTCCTACTGGACATGACACACATGTTGTCTGGTGATTCAGGCAATTCTAGGTGAATATCGTTAGCCTCGTAGCATAATCACCTAAGTCGTGCTTCACTTGTGGTCAGCCGAGCCATCTTTGTATGTCGTGTCAAACATGCCTCTGTCAAAGAGATGACTTGGGCAGGTAGTGATTTTGGAATGTAACGAGCATTCTGATAGCCTGATGTCATAGAGGCAATAATGCCCAGTGAATCAGCAGTGTTAGGAGAGGAGAGTTAGGCAGATATCTACATTTGTTGGCCAAAATATGACTTTTATGGCAATTATGCTATGAGGCTAACGATATGCTGCTTCCTTCCTACTGACTGGTGGTGAATGGAGTCAGAAATGTGCCCTAACTATATACAGTATACCCAAGTAATACAAACTGTACCCAAAACATGCACATAGTGTTTGGAAATAATAATACAATATTAGATCGTGTTATTAAACAGGCTATGCTTCAGGCTAAGCTTTCTCTAGCTTTCAGGGTGGCTGTGTCTCAGGAGGTAGAGGAGTCGCCGTCTAATGATCACAAGGTTGGCAGATCGGCAGTTCGAGCCCCGGCTGGCCACATGTCGGTGTCCTTGGGCAAGACACTGAACCCCAAAATTGCTCTCAGTGAGCGGGCCGGCGCCTTGTGTAACAGAGTTGGGAATGTATGTTTAGTTGTGGTGAATGTAGATGAGTTTCGCCGTGCTTTGAGCAGCCCTGGTTGTTGTTGGAGCCCCCCCTTTGGAGTTTGGGTGTACTGCAGGTCTGCACGTTCTTTTGTCCTTCTCTTGTTGCCGTACTTGCGGTGGTGCCAGAACATGGCCGCCATCTTAATGGGTATGTGCGTGATGTGAAATGCTCCTCGTGTTTTGTTGTTTGTATGGAGAATCTTGTAATGTAGGGTGAAGGTGTTGGTGTAGTACTGTGCTGTTTGTTTTTACATGTATTGTGATGATGTGATGTATTGTGATGATGTGAAACAGAACATTTATTGTATGTTGTTTTGAACGTGCAGATTCACAAGCAGACCAGAGAAGAATTGTGTTCTATATGTCTTCTCTGCAGGTATGTCGCTCCACATGTTGTTTGTAATTGTTATTTGTAATGTTTGAGGGAAGTTTGTGTTCTTTCTGTGAACAAATTGTCCTGATGTGAAATGTACATAGACGGTGGTGCAGAACATGGCCGCCATCTTAATGGATTCACAAGCAGACCAGAGAAGAATTGTGTTCTATATGTCTTCTCTGCAGGTCAAATAAAAGGATTGATTGAAAGAAGTTTGGCTGTTTGACTATCGTTACACTGGTGCCGTGACACGTCGATCTCAAGATCAGCTGAACGCCGATCTCCGTGGATGCTGCGTGGATGCCAGGTCTTAGTGTGATAGATCAAGTGTGGTCAGAGTATTATAGTAAATGGTCATTCAGTCTGAGGTCTGTGATTATATCAGTTTAAAAAGTGCTTTGATTGTTTTGGTTTTTATGTCCTGCTGTAACTTTATATTTTTTTTTAAACATTATTATTATTATTTTTTTTTTCATTCAGTAATATTACACAACGCAAGTCTGTACCACTATGGCTCAGAGGCCAGGTTTTAATGATGAGATTTTTGCCAGTCCAGTGTTGCCTATGGGGAGGGGTGCATGGGGGGCATGTCAGAGCAGAGCAGACAGTGCTGTCATAGACATTGACAGTGACAGTGACATTGACATTGACAGTGCTGTCAATAGTAGGGAGGTGGGGTGTTCCCAGTTGTTTACTGACAGTGGTAGAGGCACAGGGTCAGGTCAGGACCCAGGTTGTGCTGCTGTCGGACAGTTTACAGGGGAGGCTCCTCCCACATCCACACCCAGTGTTAATGACACTGAAGCTCTTCATCACCTTTCAGACATGATGGGTCAGCTAGGTGCTCAGATTGGCGAGTCCATTGTAACCAAGTTAATTTCAGCTGGTGTAGTTCACTCAAGTAGTATGAGCAGTGCACACCTCAACTGCACATCGCCTCCAGATCCTGTAACTGATCCTAATGTTGTTAGACAGGAGGTTCCGCGCGTTACTGTGAATGTAAAATCAGACAGGGAACCACCAATGTTCCGAGGTGATAGTTCTGATAAGTGTTCAGTCCAGGACTGGATTGACATGTCTAAAGCTTATCTGAGAAAGCAGAAATGTCCAATGCATGAACAGGCTGAGGAGATACTGGCAAGGCTGATGGGTAAGGCAAAGGATGTCGTGAGGGTTGGTTTGCGTAGCGATCAGACACTTGATGTGAAGCAGAACCCTGATCTCATCTATGATATCCTTCTCAAGTACTTCAGTGATGTGTCATCATGCCTCCCGTTGTCAGATTTCTATGCCACTCTACCCAGACCCAATGAGAACCCTGTAGACTACTGGTTGAGGATCAACAAAGCAGCTGATGTAGCTGGTGAGGGCCTTCGCAGACAAGGTAGGAGGATGGAGAACATAGGTGAAGAGGTAGCACGGATGTTTGTCAGGCATTGCCCGGACTCTGGACTATCCCGTATTCTGGAATGCAAGGCTATTGAGGAGTGGAGCTCACGAGACATACAGTTGAAGATTGATAATTACCAGAGAGAGCTGAGAGCCTCTGGCAGGACCGGTAGTTCTGTGCCATTGAAGAGCCATGCCACCGCCCTCCACACTGTGCAGTCTCATCCAGAGCCTTCGATTCAGTCTGTGTCTGAGCAGTGTTCCACCCAGTACCCCCCTGCTCCTGCCCATAGTCCAGTGTACCACACACAGTGTCTGCCTTCTACCCTCATTCCTTCCCAGGACCATGCTTTAGGCCAGCTTCCGTGCCCCTCCTCCGCGACTGCTGTGGCCCAGAACACTCAGCAATCTGAAGACAGGATTCTTGCTCGCATTATGGAGAGGCTGGAGCAGATGATGGGGAAAGTGCAGCAGCGTGACAGTGCTCCTCGTGGCGGAAGATACCAGGGTGGCGCCCGTGAGAAGGCCTGCCGAGTCTGTGATGACAGTAGACACACTACCATCTCACACTGCATGTCAGAGAGGCTGTGCTTTGTCTGTTTAGCCCCAGGTCACACAAAAGTTGAGTGTCCCACCAGGTCGTCCCGAGCACCTCAGCCTCAGGGAAACTAGGTGGCCTGTATTCAGAGGGAGAAAGTATAGGTCGCCAAGTAAACTCCCATTGTGAGGACGAATCTAGTGCTGAGACAGTGTATATAGCTCTCAAAAGCTCAAGTGATAACTCTGAAGATATTGTTTATCAGAATACGCATACAATTAGTGGTAGTGACAGCCTTTTCTACACACCTGTGACAGTTGGTAATACAGTGACTCTAAATGCTATGCTAGACAGTGGGTCTATGGCTTGTACAATGAGTAAGACGGCAGAGGGAAAGCTTAGAGAGGTTGGAGTTGCTACAGAGCATAACCAGTTCAGTTCAAATGTGGTGCTTGTTGGCTGTGGTGGTCGCCGTGTCAAGCCTGAGTCAGCTTTCAACGTGGAAATGGAGGTGTATGGCTGTAGGATTATGGTTCCCACTCTGGTAGTTGAAGGCCAGCATGATGAGTTGATACTAGGCACCAATGTTATTAAATATATCCTCCGGCAGTATAAGCAATGTGATGGCTACTGGAAGGCTGTGTCTACGCCCTGTCCTGCTGGCGATCCAGAATCTGAACAGTTTCTCTCGATGCTCGCTGGTCTGAACCGTTGGCGAGGTGACGTCATACCTGACAAGATAGGCACAGTCAGGTGCAACTCAGCCGTGTGTCTTGAGCCTGGTCGGGAGTACCTGATGTGGGGCAAGCTACCCAAGTCCACTATTGTGTCTCCTGGTAGCGCTGTGATGACAGAGCCCACATCGTGTCGCTCAGCTCCAAGAGGGGTTCTGGTGGCCAGAGTTGTTACTCCTTTGTGGGGAGACGGATGGGTTCCATTGAAGCTGATCAACTCGTCCGACAGGCCCGTCTTGGTAAGACGCAATGCTAAATTGGCCGACGTCTTCTCCTGCATTGCGCTCGAGGACATGGATGAGACCGGACCTGCTGAGGTCCCACTACTCAGTTGCTGTCAAGTAACCCCGTCCAGTGAAAATGCGGCCCGCACTGTTGATGAGGAACTGAAGTACATGGGATTGAGTGGGCTCGACATACACTCCTGTGACGTGTCTGAACAGTGTAGAAGCAAGATGGCTGACCTGGTTGTGCGCTACAAGGACATCTTCTCACGCCATCACCTGGATTGTGGAGAGGCAAAGGGCTTCATACATCGCATTCACCTCTCAGATCACAGGCCATTCCGGCTCCCATTCAGACGAGTGCCCCCCAGTCAGTATCAGAAGTTGCGCCAAGTACTGAGTGAGATGGAGGAGAAAGATATAATCAGGAAGTCAACCAGTGAATATGCATCTCCGTTGGTTCTTGTATGGAAAAAGAACGGAGATCTCCGTATCTGTACAGACTTTCGCTGGCTGAACAAGAGGACCCTGAAGGATGCTCACCCTCTCCCTCACCAGGCCGACTGCTTAGCTGCACTTGGAGGTAACTCCTTGTTTAGTACTATGGATCTAACCTCAGGGTTTTATAACATGCCACTACACGAGGATGACAGAAAGTACTCTGCCTTTACAACACCTATGGGCTTGTATGAGTATAATCGCCTCCCGCAGGGCCTCTGTAATAGTCCTGGGAGCTTCATGCGTATGATGACTAGCATTTTCGGAGACCAGAACTATCTGAGCTTACTGGTTTATCTGGATGATTTATTGGTGTACGCCCCTGATGAGAGGACAGCTCTGGAACGCTTGGAGATGGTGTTCAGTAGACTGCGTGGTCATAACCTGAAATTGGCCCCCAAGAAGTGTTTTTTTCTCCGGAAATCCGTCAAATTCCTCGGCCACATAATTAATGACAACGGTGTGTTGACTGATCCCAGCAAAGTTGAGAGCATCGCAAAGATGACAAGTGCTGACCTGATGGAAGCGGACGGTGTAACCCCCTCACAGAAACGAATCAGATCTTTCTTGGGGATGATCAATTATTACCAGCACTTTGTGCCTAGCTTCTCCGCTATTGCAAAGCCTCTCTTCTCTCTGTTGACGGGCCAGAAGAGAAAAGGGAAGGTGAAACAGTCCAAACAAAGGTCACAAAGCAGGAAGTTGAAGGTTACTGACTGGACCCCCGAAACGGAGCAGGCTTTCCAGAAGCTGAAAACGGCGCTGGTTGAGACGGCTGTCCTGGCTCACCCTGATTTCAGCCGTCCCTTCATGCTGTCAACGGACGCGTCCCTTGATGGCATCGGTGCTGTCCTGTCGCAGATCCAAGAGGGTGAAGACCGAGCGAGGCCAATCGCATTCGCCAGCAAGTCCCTCTCTCAGTCTCAGAGAAACTACCCAGCCCATCGGTTGGAATTCCTAGCCTTGAAGTGGAGTGTCTGTGACAAGTTTAGCCATTGGTTGAAGGGGCATGATTTCACTGTTTGGACGGACAATAATCCATTGACTCATATCATGACGAAGCCCAAGCTGGACTGCTGCGAGCAACGATGGGTGGCTAAGTTAGCGAGCTATAACTTCGACATCAAGTACGTGCCAGGCCCACAGAATGTTGTCGCTGATGCCTTGAGTCGTGTGCCTTTCGTCAAGCAGAGAGTCAGTCACAGATTACTTGAAGAGCCCTACAAGAATCTCCTCTCCGAAGTCCAGGATGTGTCGAGTGCTTCTGTACAGGACGCCTTCCGGTCGTCCAATGATAGTGGTGACACTCCACGCCAGGCAGAGAGTTACGCTCAAAGTGTCCCATCACCTCTGCATGTCCACGCTCAGTCTATGGAGATGGATGAAGTGTCTGTTGTTCTACAGTCATATGACGATCTGTGGGAGGTCGGAGCAAGAACGCGTGCTGTAGCAGTCTTGCACCATTTGCCTCAGTTAGTCCCAGGTGGTCAGGACTCACTTCCTGCTTACAGTGAGAAGGAACTCCGGGATGAACAGCTCAGAGACAGAACTCTCTCTCGAGTCTTGTACTATGTGGAGAGACATCGGAGACCCTCCAGGAGAGAGAGAGATAAGGAATCAGTCACAGTCATGAGGTACCTGAAGCACTGGGAGAAACTTGTTGTGAGCAATGGGATACTCTACAGAGTCTCGAGGGATCAAGTCGTGAAGTCAAAACGCCGCCAGTATGTGGTTCCTGAGTCTAAGAAAGTTGAAGTTCTGAGAGGTGTTCATGACCATGCCGGCCATCAAGGTCAGTTCAGGAGTCTTGGCTTGGCCAGACAGAGGTTCTTCTGGCTCAACCTCGACAGAGACGTAAGAGACTACGTCCGTAACTGCCAGCGGTGTATTGTCAGTAAGACTGTTGAACCTGCTGCGAGGGCGCCTTTGCAGAGTATCACATCAACCAGGCCACTTCAGCTGGTTTGCATTGATTTCTGGTCAGCGGAGGACTCAAGGAACAAGTCAGTTGATGTGTTAGTTGTTACTGACCATTTTACAAGAATGGCCCAGGCATTCCCCTGCAAAGATCAGTCAGCCAAACAGGTGGCGAGAGTTCTATGGGACAAGTTCTTCTGCGTCTTTGGGTTCCCAGAACGTATCCACAGCGACCAGGGAGCTAGCTTCGAGAGTCAACTAGTGAGTGAGCTGCTCAGAGTCTCCGGTGTCAGAAAGTCGCACACAACCCCGTATCACCCGATGGGTAACGGTAGTGTGGAACGTTTCAATAGAACTCTCGGTAACATGATCCGAGCGCTTGAACCAGAGGCAAAAATCAACTGGCCGAGGCGTTTGCAAACTCTGACGTTCATGTACAATAGCACAGCGCATGAGTCAACTGGCTATGCACCTTTCTATCTGATGTTTGGGCGTACTCCTCGTCTCCCTGTCGATATACTCTTCCGGACAGTCCTGAATGATCCAGCTGTGGTCAGCTACGACAAGTATGTGATGTCTCTCACGAAGGATCTGAGAGAAGCTATGGTCATAGCCCAGGAACATGTCATAAAAGAACAGCACCGTCACACAGAGCTCTACAACAGACGAGTGAAAGGGCCCACCATTGACGTCGGAGACCGTGTGCTGTTGGCGAACAAGAGAGAGAGAGGAAAGAGAAAGGTGGCTGACCGTTGGGAGTCTACTGTATATACTGTGGTGGATAGGAACTCTGAGACTCACACATATAGGATACAAGACACTGTCACTGGACGAGAGAAGGTAGTCCACCGTAATCTATTGTTGTTGGTGAACTTTCTGCCGGTGTATGATACGAGTGTGATCTCTGACCCAGTTTCATCCCTGTCTGCTGTTCATACATCAAATGAGCCAAGTGACATGTCCGTGTCGGAAGTGGAACAGGATTCCTTGCCTGGGGAAGTGAGTAGAGGAACCGCGTTCGAGTCGGAGAGAGTGGATTCCTGTCCTGGGAGTGAGGGAGGGGAGGTTGAAGACATGGAGTATGGGGGTAGAGCTGTTCGGGAGAGGGATGTTCCCTTGACTGTTCCAGAGCCCAAGGATCCCAAGGGAAGAACCCTGGAGTGGGTCACCCAGTTACCATTCCCTGACCACTCACGGACAGAGGCTACTAACACTGTAGTGTTTTCAGTCTCGTTTGCCCCTCAGAGGGTTCCCGAGCAGATGGCTGAGGAGCAAATGGTAGATCAGTCCATTAACTCTGATTCTAGATTTGTGGTTAGCGCTGATGATTGTACTGATGTTTCTGGTAACACGAATCAGATAGATGATGCTAGTGACACACAGCGTACTGACACTCTAGCTTCTGTTACACAGTGTGAACATCCTAGTACAGTCACACAGGTCAAGTCCAAGTTTGGTCGCCTTATCAAACCAGTTGACAGATTGATTTATACTATGTCAGGACAAGACATTATCCAAGACACTAAGTCAAACATTCGAGCTGTTTGTGGGTCAGTGTTTCAGGCTTTCCACAGTTAGATAAGCCGAAGCTCAGTTCAGTGCATGTATACACTGTGCACACTGACATCCTATGACATATAGGTTTGTTCGTTATTCTGATTGTTTCATAAGAGGTTGTGGCCTCTTGAAGGCTAGTAATACACAGTGAAAAAAGGGTCTTGTGGGGTGTAGAACGCATCCTACCGCCAGTAGTTGGTTGGAGAGATAGTTTACCTCTCTTTCCACTTCATCCTTATAGGATACTTTTCAAGTTGGCTGTCCTGTCCTTTGGCGGCCCTATGTAATAGTGTAAAAAGTAAAAAGTAGTATTTAAATGTATAGTTGCTGCTCAAGGTTGGCGAAATTCAGGGGAGGTGGGTGTAACAGAGTTGGGAATGTATGTTTAGTTGTGGTGAATGTAGATGAGTTTCGCCGTGCTTTGAGCAGCCCTGGTTGTTGTTGGAGCCCCCCCTTTGGAGTTTGGGTGTACTGCAGGTCTGCACGTTCTTTTGTCCTTCTCTTGTTGCCGTACTTGCGGTGGTGCCAGAACATGGCCGCCATCTTAATGGGTATGTGCGTGATGTGAAATGCTCCTCGTGTTTTGTTGTTTGTATGGAGAATCTTGTAATGTAGGGTGAAGGTGTTGGTGTAGTACTGTGCTGTTTGTTTTTACATGTATTGTGATGATGTGATGTATTGTGATGATGTGAAACAGAACATTTATTGTATGTTGTTTTGAACGTGCAGATTCACAAGCAGACCAGAGAAGAATTGTGTTCTATATGTCTTCTCTGCAGGTATGTCGCTCCACATGTTGTTTGTAATTGTTATTTGTAATGTTTGAGGGAAGTTTGTGTTCTTTCTGTGAACAAATTGTCCTGATGTGAAATGTACATAGACGGTGGTGCAGAACATGGCCGCCATCTTAATGGATTCACAAGCAGACCAGAGAAGAATTGTGTTCTATATGTCTTCTCTGCAGGTCAAATAAAAGGATTGATTGAAAGAAGTTTGGCTGTTTGACTATCGTTACACTTGCATGGCAGCTTGGCCGCCATTGGTGTGTGAGTGAATGGGTGAATGAGAGGCCGTTGTAAAGCTCTTTGGAGCAGCTTTGGAGCAGCAAAAAATGCGCTATGTAAGTGCAGTCCGTTTACCATTTAGCTTGAGAATAAAAAAAAAAGACTGTCATGTCCCAGTGGTTTTGGAATATGTATCGTTTAATCACATCCGAAGAAGAAAATAAATGTATTGAATGCATCGAACAGATGTAATAAATATAAACTCTCTCGAAGATACACATTTTTTGCTCGCTGCGATAATATGCTTTTTTTTATTTACATAATTCTCCATTGTTTTGACGACGGAGTAAACCCAGTAATGGACACAGGATATTGATATTGATTGATCTATATTGGTAAAACTACAAACTGAAGCAGCAACAACAACAACAACAACAACGCTAAAGACAAGAGAAGCACAATCACTTATTCACAAAATGTATAATGTCTTTACTCCCTCTCCCCGACAGTGGTCAGTAGAATGTGTTTCGTTTCAGGATGTACGGCCTCCGAGACTTGCTGGACTTGGTCTGCCTCTTCAGGATGTACGGTGATTTCCTCTTCAGCAGGTTCTGGCTGCTCCTCTCTCTCAGGCTCTGGCTGCTCCTCTCTCTCAGGGTCTGGCTGCTCCTCTCTCTCCCCGGGTCTGAGGGCTCTCTGGAGTCGTGAAGAAGCTGGAGGAACAAAAAACAGTTAGTCTAGATGGAAACAGGGGTCCAGGGGAGTTGTAGTTTTTGTAGGAATTCAGTCAGGAATAGGTACGTCGGCCAACACACTTTAAATTTTACATCTATTTATCTAATTAATGAATGAAATGAAAAAATACACGTGCATGTTAGGTGATATTCAGATTTTCTACTTCGACTGGTTTTCGTCCAAAAATGGAAAAAAAATAGAATCATGTTTTTGAATGTTAACAAAACCCGTGTTATTGAATCTCTTGGGTCAGAGTTGTATGGAAACATGTGATCATGTGTCTCTGCATGTTCTGCAGAACTGCACAAAAGTGATGCTATTTTCTATTTCTTGTATTTCTATTTCAGGTTTGGGATAGGTGCAATCAAGTGTTAAACATGAAGCCTTTGGGACATTATTTCAGCCTGGTTCCTGGCAGAATCTTAAAATAGACACTTCAAGAATCAAGAAAAAACATGCGCGGGGGGGGAGGGTGCAGGTGGACCCCCTGTTTCTATCTAGACTAAGTGGCTCGTGACTCTTTTCTGCTGAGAAAAAGACGCTGGGAGAAAAGGCCAGTCGCCGTGGCGTGTCTAGAGATAATGGGCTTGGTTCTACCGATGGAGCCGTGATTTAACAAGTGCTTCAGTCAGCTCTCCTCATGCGCAGAGAAGCAGCGGTGTGAATCTACCCAGCCTGGAGAACCCTCAGGTCTGCTGTGTGATGAGCTGACAGGGTACACATCCACATGACGGAGGGGCTGTTAGAGAAGACGTGAGGAGGAAGAGGGGGGGGAGGAGGAGGAGGAGGAGGAATGAGGAGGAGGAGGAGGAGGGAGAGGGAGAGGAAGAGGGGGGGGAGGAGGAGGAAGAGGGGGAGGAGGAGGGAGGAGGAGTAGGGAAGAGGAAGAGGAAGAGGAGGAGGAGGAGGGAGGAGGAGAGAGGAGGGAGGAGGAGGAGGGAGAGGGGGAAGGAGGAGGAAGGAGAGAGGGAGGAGGAGGAAGGAGAGGGAGGAGAGAGGAGGGGGGGAGGAGGGAGCGGGAGGAGGTGGAGGAGGAGGAGGAAGGAGGAAGAAGGAGGGAGGAGAGAGGAGGAGGGGAGGGAGGAGGAGGAGGAGAGAGGAGGAGGAAGAGGGAGGAGGGAGAGAGGAGGAGGAGAGATGTTTTATGAGTTATGTTTAGCGCATGGATGCGCTGGTGGGTGGTCTTGAGTGGGTGTGTGTGTGCATGTGTGTGTGTGTATCCTAATAACTGCGCATAATGCATCCATATCCTCCTGCTGTTGGGTAAAGTATATTTATATGGAAATAAACATTTTAAAATTCTCAAATGAGTGTGAACCACCATGGAACCGCCACAGCCCGACAGGAGGACTCGGTCATAGAACCCTTTTCATCGGAATAATATATATATATATATATATTATGTAATATATTTTTTGTAGATATGGTCTCACGCTGTAAAAACGTCTTAATGTTACAGTCGAAACGTGGGTATTTTCCTGGAAAACGTCCATTACTGGAGGGTTGTATATCAAAATATACCAAACCGACAAGACATAATTGAGCGTGAGTGCAGACGTGATGCAGTCACAGGGACAGCAGTCAATGAGATAATGCACCACAAACCTGAGAAACTCACAATTACCCACAATTGTGAAATTCTGTATTTTCTGTTGTATTATCTCAACACACAACCACAGTTATCATATGAAATACATGAGAAAACAGCAGAGGGGTCTAGGTAGAACTCTCACCATTAATACTAGAACAGCCGTGAGGGGTCATGACTAGCGGGATGTAGCTACCGCCAGTGAGACATTTTTGACTCACGTATTACCTAAACCAGCGGTTCCCAACCTTTTTGGACTCAAGGCCCACTCAAACATCTCTTAAGTATTCGCGGCCCACACACACAGGCATTTTACGCACATGTACATTTTTTGGGGTGTCTCATCATTATTCTCTCATTCTTATTGGATATTTCATATGCATCATCATACACTCATCATACATACAGTGCAGTAGGCCTAGTAGTAGCACACTGATGATGCATTTCTTTAAGGTTTTTAAAGAAAAAAATACAGTAGGCTACCATGATTTTTTAAATGAAAAAATAATAATGTTGGCCCATGATTTGGCGGCCCACTTGCAGTACCCTTGCGGACCACCAGAGGGCCGCGGCCCATAGGTTGGGAATCGCTGACCTAAACCAACCTCTAAACCTGCTCACTACCAGGTTTGAGCCACGTTATTTGCGAAATATTTGAGCCACATTGATGGAACCGAATGCAAGCTGAAATTAGCATCTGGATCTGTGTTAAACCTGGATCAGATTTAATCACGGTACGTGGAATAGGCCCCAGGACTATGGCCCCTAGTCACTGTTTCTGTTTTGTTTTGTTTGTTTTCTGTTTTGTCTGTCTGACCATTTCCTTTAGAATTGTGAAGCGTCCTTGGGTTTTATGAAAGGCGCTATATAATATACTTGTTTATTTCCTGCTCTGTCTTTATTGAGAGAGAGGGAGAGAGAGAGAGAGAGAGGTAGAGGGAGGGAGAGGGGGAGAGAGAGAGAGGGAGAGGGGGAGAGAGAGGGGGGAGAGAGAGAGAGAGGTAGAGGGAGGGAGAGGGGGAGAGAGAGGGGGGGGGAGAGAGAGAGAGAGAGAGGTAGAGGGAGGGAGAGCTGGAGAGAGAGGGGGGGAGAGAGAGAGAGAAGAGTTGTTTGAATCACTATGGGCTCTGTTAGACCCAAGGAGGGGGAAATAATAATAATAATAATAACAATAATCATAATACATTAGACTTATATAGCGCTTTTCTAGACACTCAAGACACTTGGAAATGTCAGTGTGTGGGTTTCATTCTGTTATTATTATTACTAGCGTTTGTTTGAAGAGTGTACCTCCCCCCCCCCCCCTCGTACCCTCTCCTGGCGTGGCTGCAGGACCCTGCAGAGGTGCTGCAGGTCGTAGAGCTCCTCCAGGGGTCCCAGCAGGGGGGCCAGCCGCTCCCTGAGCCCCCCCTCCCCGCTGCTCCAGGCCTCCTGCCAGGTCCTCCCCAGGCCCCCCAGCCCCCCAAGGGCCCCGAGCCCCCCCAGCCCCAGGCCCCCCCCCACCATCCTGCACACCCTCAGCAGCGACACGCTCTGCCAGGGGGGGCGGCTCCTCTGCTGGGTCTGTTTGATCTGTGGTGGGGGAGAGAGAGAGAGAGAGACATATTAACACACAGATACTGTAGAATGTAGCATGTTTGATCTAAACTCCTCAAGAAAAAAAAGTTTGGAATCCCTTATTTCAGTCGATTATTCCTCCCCTTTAATAATACCAATTGTTTTATATGGTTGGAAAGCCTGATTAGTCACCTTTACAACGAGGTACAACTTGTAAGGATCGTGCGTTCGTGGAAGGAGCAACACAGCTAAATGTGTGGGTAGAGGCCCAAAGAAATGTGCCAATATTTTTCACCGCTGTGAGTAAAATAAGTGTTATATCTTTGCACTCGATCACATTTCAGGACCCTCCTTTCATGACTTGTCCTAGATATGTGCCTTCTACCACCCAGTATCCTTACAGTATCCAAACAAGATATTTTGCAGTTTTTCTGTGTAGGGGGCAGGTTAATTTACAAGGCTGGCCAACTAGTGGTCGTTGTGTGTAAATAGCAGCTTAGCATTTTGACCCCCGAGGCGGCTCTTTTAGTAGGTAAAAAGGCACGGCTGTTCTAGTGTTAACATACAGATACTGTATAATGCATGTTTGATCTTGTTGTATAATAATAATAATAATAATAATAATAATACATTTTATTTGTAATGCACTTCACATAAGGAAATCTCAAAGTGCAACAGATTAAAAACAAGAATAAAAAGAAAAATAATAAAACAATAAAATGTAATTAAAAAAGGCTAATAAAAGGCTCTATTAAAAAGGTAGGTTTTAAGGCCTCGTTTAAAAGCATCCACAGACTGTGGTGCCCTTAGGTGGTCAGGGAGGGGAGAGAGGAAAGGAGAGGAGGAGAGAGGAAAGGAGAGGAGGGTAGAGGAGAGGAGAGTTAGGTGGTCAGGGAGAGGAGAGAGGAAAGGAGAGAAGGGGAGAGGAGAGGAGAGTTAAGTGGTCAGAGAGAGGAGAGTTAGGTGGTCAGGGAGAGGAGAGAGGAAAGGAGAGGAGAGGAGAGGAGAGGAGAGGAGAGGAGAGAGGAGAGAGGAGAGTTAGGTGGTCAGAGAGAGGAGAGAGGAAAGGAGAGGAGAGTTAGGTGGTCAGGGAGAGAGGAGAGAGGAGAGAGGAAAGGAGAGGAGAGTTAGGTGGTCAGGGAGAGGAGAGAGGAGAGAGGAAAGGAGAGGAGAGGAGAGGAGAGGAGAGGAGAGTTAGGTGGTCAGGGAGAGAGGAGAGAGGAGAGAGGAAAGGAGAGAGGAGAGAGGAAAGGAGAGAGGAGAGAGGAAAGGAGAGAGGAGAGAGGAAAGGAGAGAGGAGAGAGGAGAGAGGAAAGGAGAGGAGAGTTAGGTGGTCAGAGAGAGGAGAGAGGAGAGGAGAGGAGAGTTAGGTGGTCAGGGAGAGGAGAGAGGAGAGAGGAAAGGAGAGGAGGGGAGAGGAGAGGAGAAATAGGTGGTCAGAGAGAGGAGAGTGGAAAGGAGAGGAGAGTTAGGTGGTCAGGGAGAGGAGAGAGGAAAGGAGAGGAGAGGAGAGTTAGGTGGTCAGGGAGAGGAGAGAGGAAAGGAGAGGAGAGTTAGGTGGTCAGGGAGAGGAGGGGAGAGGAAAGGAGAGGAGGAGAGAGTTAGGTGGTCAGGGAGAGCATTCCACAGCCTGGGAACAGCCGAGCAGAATGCCTGATCCCCCATGGTGAGGAGGTATATTCTACAAATACATGTATAATGCATGTTTGATCTGTGTTGGGGGGGACACATATTAACATATACAGATACTTCTACTACTAATAATAATTCTTTGTATTTATATAGCGCTTTTCCGGGGCTCAAAGGGAAAAACAGAAAACACAGAAACAACAAGCAGTAGATGGACACATAGAACACAGAGTTAACCAACAGGCACAGGGAACAACACAGCAATGTCCGGGGGGGGGGGGGGGGGGGGGGGGTGGCAGGGTTAGGGGAGATGGTTAGGGGTAGGGGAGGTTGTATGCATGTCCAGGGGGGGAGGGGGGTGGCAGGGTTAGGGGAGATGTTTAGGGGTAGGGGAGGTTGTATGCATGTCCAGAGGGGGGGAGGGGGGTGGCAGGGTTAGGGGAGATGGTTAGGGGTAGGGGAGGTTGTATGCATGTCCAGAGGGGGAGGGAGGGGGGGTGGCAGGGTTAGGGGAGATGGTTAGGGGTAGGGGAGGTTGTATGCATGTCCAGGGGGGGAAGGGGGGGGTGGCAGGGTTAGGGGAGATGGTTAGGGGTAGGGGAGGTTGTATGCATGTCCAGGGGGGGTGGCAGGGTTAGGGGAGATGGTTAGGGGTAGGGGAGGTTGTATGCATGTCCAGGGGGGGAGGGGGGTGGCAGGGTTAGGGGAGATGGTTAGGGGTAGGGGAGGTTGTATGCATGTCCAGGGGGGGGGGGGGTGGCAGGGTTAGGGGAGATGGTTAGGGGTAGGGGAGGTTGTATGCATGTCCAGGGGGGGAGGGGGGTGGCAGGGTTAGGGGAGATGGTTAGGCGTAGGGGAGGTTGTATGCATGTCCAGGGGGGGAGGGGGGTGGCAGGGTTAGGGGAGATGGTTAGGGGTAGGGGAGGTTGTATGCATGTCCAGGGGGGGTGGCAGGGTTAGGGGAGATGGTTAGGGGTAGAGAAGGTTGTATGCATGTCCAGGGGGGGTGGCAGGGTTAGGGGAGATGGTTAGGGGTAGGGGAGGTTGTATGCATGTCCAGGGGGGGAGGGGGGGGTGGCAGGGTTAGGGGAGATGGTTAGGGGTAGAGAAGGTTGTATGCGTGGGAGAACAGGTAGGTTTTGAGGTGGGATTTAAAAGTGGAGAGTGAGGGTGAGTCTTCCAGAGGCGGGGTGCAGCTCGTGAAAAAGCACGGTCTCCGAAGCCTTTGAGTTTGGAGGGTGGGACAGTGAGGGGAACAATGAATAAGGATCGGAGGGTACGGGGTAGGGCGATGGGGGAGGAGAAGGAGGTCAGTCAGGTAAGGGGGGGCCAGGCTATGGAGGGCTTTGTATGTGAGGAGGAGTACTTTGAATTTGATACATTCTTTGATGGGGAGCCAGTAGACAGAGTAGAGATATTAACATATTAGATACTGTATATTTGATCTGTGTTGGGGGACACATATTAACATATACACATATACTGTATAATGCATGTTTGATCATACAATAAAGGAAAGTACAATATATGGCGATACATACATTTCTAATCATGTGGCAATATGAATATGTTAATCATTTATTTGAAGTGCAGGTTATGAACGTGAGACTTGTGTGATGCTATGTCTGATAGCGTACCAATTTGTACTAAAAATAACTGCTGTACATGACCACTTTGATCTTGTTTACTTAAACTTTGAGGGGTTATGAGGAGATTCGCTCAAATCAATAAATAAAATCAATAAAGTTTTACTTTTTGACTAGAAGTGGAAATGTAACGGTAAGGTAAGGTTGGAAGGGGTTGTAGCATAATTGTAAAGCTTGTGTAATTAAGATATAGTAGTAAAGGCGGGCAACATTTGTGACACGTTCTAGTCTTTTGGTCCGCATGTCGGCAGCCAATCAAAATGCTCTGACTTTTCTTTTGAAACACGGAACTAAGTTTCAACGTTGTTGAGAATCACAACACAAACTCGCTAGTCAAGCCAAAACACTGCAACAACGCAATGGATTGGGTGAGTAATCCCCACTGTTACCTAGTTAACTAGAACACTACTTTACATTGTTAGCAGGCTCACAAAACAAGCTGTGTTACTTGCCTAGCGATGTGTCATTGATTTTCAACAACGCGGAAATGTATTCACATTTTTCGAAAGAAAAGTCAGATCATTACATCAGATCCCGACATGAGGACCAAAGCATTAGAACCTGTCACATTTTCTGTGAGTAAAGAAACATTTTATATCTTTGCACTCGATAACATTTCAGGACCCTCCTTTCATGACGTTTCCTAGATATGTGCGTTATACCACCCAGTATCCTTACATTTTCAAAATCACATCAGGATAAGCTAGTATAAAGCTATCTTGCCTTTCTGTGTAGGAAGCAGGCTAATTTACAAGCAGCCAACTAGTGGTCGTTGTGTGTAAATAGCAGCTTAGCATTGTAAAGTGGCGCCTCTTTTAGTAGGTAAAAAAGGCACGGCTGTTCTAGTGTTAAACGTTATGGATGATTACTGAGCTAGGGATCAGTCAGTCAGATCTAACTTCATCTTAGCGGTAGCCTGTTGTGTTATAATTGAGTTTGACTGTGCGGTGTGGTGTGGTGGTGTGAGGCCCCTGCAGAAGTCCCGGGGGAACCCTGTGCGTGGGCTGAGGAATGATGAATAGAGTAATATAGGGAACATAAAATTGGTCTACCTTAAATCACCATAACCCCTATCTCACTTTATCAGCTTTCCTTTTATGGAAGGCAAATTACTTATTTCCTGCTCTGTCTTTATTGAGAGAGAGGGAGAGAGTGAGAGAGAGAGAGAGGGAGGAAGAGGGGGAGAGAGAGAGGGGGGGGGACAGAGAGAGAGACAGGGAGAGAGAGAGAGAGAGCGAGAGAGAGGGGGAGAGAGAGAGAGAGAGAGAGAGAGAGGGGGGGGGAGAGAGAGAGGGAGAGAGAGAGGGATAGAGGGAGAGAGAGAGAGAGAGAGAGAGAGAGAGAGAGAGAGAGAGAGAGAGAGGGAGAGAGAGAGAGGAGTTGTTTGAGAGGGAGAGAGAGAGAGGAGTTGTTTGAATCACTATGGGCTCTGTTAGACCCCAGGAGGGGGAAATAATAATAATAATAATAATAATAATAATAATACATTAGACTTATATAGCGCTTTTCTAGACACTCAAAGACACTTGGAAATGTCACAGTGTGTGTGTTTCATTCAGACCAAGAAGAATTCACCGGAAGACAGTTATGGCGCAATGTCTGCCATTGGGGAGTTACTTAACTTTAACATTGACCTTTTAAAAATACTCTCTCCCCAAGAAATGTTGATCAGCTCTTAGTTTAGCTGCAGATGAACTCTTAACAGACCCAGGGGCGGTGTGGAGAACACTTTTAATTGTGCTGGGAAAGGTCACCTCGCATTATCTTTTAATTTAGTCGCCGTTAGCGAGCTGTTCTACTGGCGTCAGTTAATCATTAGCACTAAGCACCCCCTGATTGAGAGACTGCTATTTAAAAGAGCCTTGTCTGCATCTCGTGCCACCACATTGGCTTTCCTGTGAGGCGCTGGCTTGGACAGCCACTAGATCAGCCACTGCTGGTTTATTTTTTTTGTAAGATTTTATTTTCCATTTTCTTTTTACACAAAACATTATACACACCACATCCTAACCTAAATACACCACAACATTTATACGCACCCATTACAAACATCACAATACATCACAGCTTGACAAACATCACAACACATCTCAACTTGACATACATCACAACGCATCACAGCTTGACATACATCACAACACATCACAACTTGACATACATCACCACACATCACAGCTTGACATACATCACCACACATCACAGCTTGACATACATCACAACGCATCACAGCTTGACATACATCACCACACATCACAGCTTGACATACATCACAACACATCACAACTTGACATACATCACAACACATCACAACTTGACATACATCACAACACCTCACACCTTGACAAACATCACAACACATCCTAACATCCCAAAGCCCCACTTTTTTAAAACCGTCTAAAGTTTATCCCAGTTTACCCCCTATACTTATCTAACTAATATTTCTAATGCATAATCTAATTACTGCTGGTTTATTCAGATCACTTTACTCCCCATCCTGTTTTTAGAAGTAAGTAAGTAAGTAAGTAAGTAGGTAAAATGTATTTCTATAGCACCTATCCCAGACCAGGGGTCACAAAGTGCTTTACATATATAAGAACATATAAAAGAGCAAAAGTCATAGCAGGTTAAAATAGGCAAACAAGTGAAAATAAGAGCAAGTAACAGAGTGTGCAACAATATCAACAGGACACAGAAAGACAGGTTTTGGGGGTTAGCCAAAAGCCTGTCTATACAGGACAGTCTTTAGCTGTTTTTTAAAAGCCTCGACCGAGACCGCTGATCTAAGATCTGGCATATTTACACTTGTTGTTAATTAATATGTATAGTCCCTTCTTAAATAAACTGAAATTGAAATTCCTCTATCATCTGACTTTTATTTTCAGTGCAATGTGTGGACATAATTACTGTACATATGAATCGGTTATACAACCACTATATCATTCCCACAGGATAGAGATATTGGGATGACAAACTGTTGTTTCACAGCAACCAATCATTTCTGAGGGCTAGGTTCTTTGTGGTCCAATCAAATCTGTGTCAATCACCATGTTAACCATTATCCTACAACCATTACAAAACGGTAAGAGGGAGTTAATCGACTTCAACAGATGTTTTGCAAACTGCTTCTCTGAAATACCCTGTGTGTAAAAAAAAAATGTGTTTAATCACTTAACGGGAGAGAGAAGAAGAACGGCAAACGCCACAAGTGTCTACGACACCGACAACTCCCTTTCTAGAACACTCCATCAGTCATCTGGTGACTTATTATTACAACTACCCCCCTGAGGAACCCCTTGAAACATCGTAAGCCGTAGATCACTGCAGTGATTTGTCATGTCTTGCTCTGTCCCCCTCGTCTTTTAGTCATTTATCAGACAGAGAGAGGAGAGAGGAGAGAGAGAGGAGAGAGAGAGGGGAGAGAGAAGAGAGAGAGAGAGGAGAGAGGAGAGAGGAGAGAGAGGAGAGAGAGGAGAGAGGAGAGAGAGGAGAGAGTAGAGAGAGTGGAGAGAGTGGAGAGAGTGGAGAGAGTGGAGAGAGGAGAGAGAGGAGAGAGGAGAGAGAGAAGAGAGGAGAGAGGAGAGAGAGAGGAGAGAGAGGAGAGAGAGGAGAGAGTGGAGAGAGTGGAGAGAGTGGAGAGAGGAGAGAGAGGAGAGAGGAGAGAGGAGAGAGGAGAGAGAGGAGAGAGGAGAGAGAGAGAGAGGAGAGAGGAGAGAGAGGAGAGAGAGGAGAGAGAGGAGAGAGAGGAGAGAGGAGAGAGAGGAGAGAGTAGAGAGAGTGGAGAGAGTGGAGAGAGTGGAGAGAGGAGAGAGAGGAGAGAGGAGAGAGAGAAGAGAGGAGAGAGGAGAGAGAGGAGAGAGAGGAGAGAGGAGAGAGAGGAGAGAGTGGAGAGAGTGGAGAGAGGAGAGAGAGGAGAGAGGAGAGAGGAGAGAGGAGAGAGAGGAGAGAGGAGAGAGGAGAGAGAGGAGAGAGGAGAGAGAGGAGAGAGGAGAGAGTGGAGAGAGTGGAGAGAGTGGAGAGAGGAGAGAGAGGAGAGAGAGGAGAGAGTGGAGAGAGTGGAGAGAGTGGAGAGAGTGGAGAGAGGAGAGAGAGGAGAGAGGAGAGAGAGGAGAGAGAGGGGAGAGAGGAGAGAGAGGGGAGAGGGGAGAGGAGAGAGAGGAGAGGGGCGAGAGGAGAGAGAGGAGAGAGAGGAGAGAGGGGAGTGGAGAGAGGGGAGTGGAGAGAGAGGAGAGAGAGGAGAGGGGAGAGAGGAGGGAGAGAGAGTGGAGAGAGTGGAGAGAGAGGAGAGAGAGAGAGGAGAGAGGAGGGAGAGGAGAGAGAGTGGAGAGAGAGGAGAGAGAGGAGAGAGGAGAGAAAGGAGAGAGGAGAGGAGAGAGTGGAGAGAGGGGAGAGAGGAGAGAGAGGAGAGAGAGGAGAGAGGAGAGAGAGGAGAGAGGAGAGAGAGAGAGAGGAGAGAGTGGAGAGAGAGGAGAGAGGAGAGAGGAGAGGGGAGAGAGTGGAGAGAGTGGAGAGAGAGGAGAGAGGAGAGAGGAGAGAGAGGAGAGGAGAGAGAGGAGAGAGGAGAGAGAGGAGAGGAGAGGAGAGAGGAGAGAGAGGAGAGGGAGAGAGAGAGAGGAGAGAGGAGAGGAGAGAGAGGAGAGAGAGGAGAGAGAGGAGAGAGGAGAGAGAGAGAGGAGAGAGGAGAGAGGAGAGGAGAGAGAGGAGAGAGAGGGGAGAGGGGAGAGGAGAGGGAGAGAGAGTGGAGAGAGAGGAGAGAGGAGAGAGAGGAGAGAGGAGAGAGAGGAGAGAGGAGAGGGGAGAGGAGGGAGGAGAGAGTGGAGAGAGGAGAGAGAGGGGAGAGGAGAGAGAGGAGAGAGGAGAGAGAGGAGAGAGGAGAGAGAGGAGAAGAGAGAGGAGGGAGAGGAGATAGAGGAGAGAGAGGAGAGAGAGGAGAGAGAGAAGAGAGAGGAGGGAGAGGAGAGAGGAGAGAGAGGAGAGAGAGGAGAGAGGAGAGAGAGGAGAGAGTGGAGAGAGGAGAGAGAGGAGAGAGAGGAGAGAGTGGAGAGAGTGGAGAGAGAGGAGAGAGAGGAGAGAGAGAGGAGAGAGGAGAGGAGAGAGAGGAGAGAGAGGGGAGAGGGGAGAGTGGAGAGAGGAGAAAGGAGAGGAGAGAGAGGAGAGAGAGAGGAGAGAGAGGAGAGAGTGGAGGCTCTCTCCACACTATGACGCTGTCAGGACCATCTGACTCACGTTACCTTAGGTAATCAGTCATCCTCCAGTAGTTCCAATTTAATCTCCTTAATTCCCTCTTTGCCTGTCTGTTGGTGTCTCTTACATGATGAATGCTGATAAAAGCAATAACGTTAGCCTTGTGAATCTCAATTCAGATGTGTGTGGGTGTGTGTGTGTGTGTGGGTGTGGGTCCGTGTTTGTGTATGTGTGTGTGTGTGTGTGGGGGGACGGACGGACTGTGTGTGGTTGTGACTGTGGAAGGGGGGGGGGGGTGTATCTCATATGAGGGAGTGTTGAAGAGTTATTGTGAAATTAACTACAGATGCATGTAGGTGGGATATCAACAACCTGCCTTTACAGCTGATGTTATAGCTACATCTGCTCATCAATCTGCTTACAATTACTTTGGTTACTAGAACAGCCGTGCCTTTTTGTACCTACTAAATGACCCCCTCTTTACAATGCTCAAGCTGCTACTTACACACAACGACCACTAGTTTGGCCGCTTGTAAATTAGCCTGCTTCCTACACAGAAAAACTGCTAAATAGCTTCATACCAGCTTATCCTGATGTGATTTAGAAAATGTAAGGATACTGGGTGGTAGAACGCACATAGGAAAAGTCATGAAAGGAGGGTTCTGAAATTTGATCGAGTGCAAAGATATAACATTTCTTTTTACTCACAGGCTGATTAAGTCAGTCTTGAATCTGCAACTGGCAAAGCACAGACCCCTCCTGCATTGTAATGCCGACAGCAGACCCCTTATAAACAACCTCATAACACGCTAGGCTCAATCACCATATTACAGAGGCACCAGACACAGCCAGCAACACTTACAACAATAAGTCTCCATGGAAGGAACCCTAACGCAGCTCCTAACAAAGTTACCCCAAATAATAAGGTATAATAAAAGAAAATTACAGCCGCAAAGCCCTCTTTTACAAAGCACAAGCTGCTATTTACACACAACGACCACTAGTTGGCCGCTTGTAAATTAGCCTGCATCCTACACAGAAAAACAGCAAAATAGCTTCATACTAGCTTATCCTGATGTGATTTAGAAAATGTAAGGATACTGGGTGGTAGAACACACATATCTAGGAAAAGTCATGAACGGAGGGTCCTGAAATTAAAATTAATTCCGAAAATAAGTGACATTTCAGAAGAAGAAAAAAAAATACTCAGTGTCTAAGGAAGCAACAACTACTGTATGTAACTCCAAAGGTCAGGGCCAAACCTGGATGTATATATATATAGAGATAGATAATTTTATTTTTTTAAAGAAGTGGAACATCCCTTTTCTTTATTTTCAACTAAAAATAGTGAAAGTACCACCGCTCATCCGTGATCAGACTTAGCTGAAGTGCTGAACTGAAGAGTATCAGTAGAGTGCAGAATAACAGCAACCACACACTCACTCAACACTGTGCAAAAGAATGTCGTTTACTGCGAGCTGTCGGTCATAGACCTTCTTCAGGCATTTACTCTCAACACAAAATGACACGTAACCTGTTCCCTCAGACTGTGTGGTGTCTCTCAGCTACACAACGACCACTAGTTGGCCGTCTTGTAAACTAGCCTGCTTCCTACACAGAAAAACTGCAAAATAGCTTCATACTAGCTTATCCTGATGTGATTTAGAACATGTAAGGATACTGGGGTGGTAGAACGCACATACTGTATCTAGGACAAGTCATGAAAGGAGGGTCCTGAAATGTTATCGAGTGCAAAGATAAAACACTTTTCTTCACTCACAGGGGTATTTCTTTTCAACTCAAACTGATACGTATCCAGCTCTCTCAGACCTGGGTGGTGTCTCTCACCTATGACTAGACGCGTCTCAATTCAAACTCAGAGCTACTGAAGGGTGACAATTCCAAAGTCAAAGGACGGGTCTATATCCAGCCTCCATGAAAGGGCGCCTGCGTCACACGGGGGCGGGCGGAGGAGGGAGGCTGTCTGGGGGGTTTGTACTCAGCACCCAGACCTCAGATGTGACAGCTGCACAGAGACACACAGCGGCAGGCAGGCAGGCCTACCTTTGAAGTGAAGAGACTGCTCAGTAGCTCCTCTTCTAACGCCCGCTGCTCCTGGTCAACATCTGACACACACACACACACACACACAACAATCAATCAATAAATCAATCAAATGTATGTATATAGCACATTTGAACATGACACCAAAGTGCCTTACAGCCAGTACTCAAGTTGTAAAAGAAAACCAGGGGGGATGGTGGATTTTATCATATGGGGACAGTTTTAGCATCCCCACAGCATCAGTGTCTTCAGTGTCAGTGACTTGGTATAAAAATGTCATTGCATGTGTGCGTGCCCCCCCCCCCCTCGCCCACAGTGTTTTACTCAATATGCTCTAAAGTAAATGTTGAAATAGCAGTAATACCACGTTCATTGATAGAATGACATAAGGGATGGAAAAGGGGGGATGGCAGTTTTAGAAGGGGGATGATTTTTACTGTTTTTATTTCAGGGGGGGGGATGCCATCCCCTCTCATCCCCCCTCATCCCCCCTCAACTCCAGTGCTGCTTACAGTAGCAGTACTAGTCCTAAAGTGTCAATAAACAGAAAATAAACAACCGACAGAAACAACAGAGGAACAGAACAACACGTCACAACAGACAAGGCAGGAGTCAGACGGAGTCAGGGAACGCTAAGGAATACAGGTGGGTTTGGAGGTTAGATTTAAAGGACTGGATGGAGGGGGCAGATCTGATGGACATGGGGATGTTGTTCCAGAGGTCAGGGGCTGCGACACGAAAATCACGCCCCCCCCCCCCCCTGACTTGAGGTTGAATTTACGGGTGGTTAGGAGACCAAGAGTATCATATTGTTTTTTGAATTCTCAATTCCATATTAAATAAGGTACATTGATAAAAAATATATATATTATTCTGAGGACAAATGTGTCCCATAAGGTGAGAAATGTGAATTTTTCACAACATTACTTCGTTCATGTGCCCAGAGCCTTAAAACAATTCAATCATTTTTCAATGCCAGATGAGATGATGCAAGTAGATGCAATACGCCTATTGTGGGTGTAGAAAGTATGGAAGTGGGCAATTTTCCATAACAGGCCCATTTGTCAGGAGATATATGTGACACAGTCTGATCATTCCTCATGTCGGCAACCGATCAAAACGTTCAGACTTTTCTTTTGAAACACAGAACTACGTTTCAACATTGTTGAGAATCACAACACAAACTCGCTAGTCAAGCCAAAATACTGCAACAACCCGATGGATTGGGTGAGTAATCCCCACTGCTACCTAGTTAACTATAACACTACTTTACATTGTTACCTACATAACTAGAACACTACTTTACATTGTTACCTAGTTAACTAGAACACTACTTTACATTGTTACCTAGTTAACTAGAATACTACTTTACATTGTTAGCAGGCTCACAAAACAAGCTGTGTTAGTTGACTAGCGATGTGTCGTTGATTTTCCACAACGCGGAAATGTATTCACAGTCTTCGAAAGAAAAGTCAGATCGTTACATCGGATCCCGACATGAGGACCTAAGCATTAGAACGTGTCACATTATGGTCAGTAGGCTACTCGAGTTGAGGGGGGATGAGAGGGGATGGCATCCCCCCCTGAAATAAAAACAGTCAAAATCATCCCCCTTCTAAAACTGCCATCCCCCCTTTCCATCCATTATGTAATTCTATCAATGAACGTGGTATTACTGCTATTTCAACATTTAGTTTCGCGCATATTGAGTAAAACACTGTGGGCGAGGGAGGGGGCACGCACACATGCAATGACATTTTTACCACCAAGTCACTGACACTGAAGTCACTGACGCTGTGAGGATGCTAAAACTGTCCCCATATGATCAAATCCACCATCCCCCCCGATTTTCTTTTACAACTTGAGTACTGGCTGGCTATGGTCTGTCCATGTTCCTGCTCCTTCTCCTCACGATGATGGAATATCGGTTGTAGAACTACTCGTATCCAATCAGCTGCCACTTGGAGCCTCTCTGAAGTGGCCAATTAACTTCTCCCTTTCAACGTGGGATTCACCCTGCTAGTTGTTTTCAAGAGGCGCGATAAAACCCTCTCATCTATCGTCAATCTTCTGGGTAGATTCAAGTTGTAAAAGAAAACCAGGGGGGATGGTGGATTTGATCATATGGGGACAGTTTTAGCATCCCCACAGCGTCAGTGACTTCAGCGTCAGTGACTTGGTATAAAAATGTCATTGCATGTGTGCGTGCCCCCTCCCTCGCCCACAGTATCTTACTCAATATGCGCAAGACTAAATGTTGAAATAGCAGTAATACCACGTTCATTGATAGAATGACATAAGGGGATGGAAAGGGGGGATGGCAGTTTTAGAAGGGGGATGATTTTGACTGTTTCTATTTCAGGGGGGGATGCCATCCCCCCTCATCCCCCCTCAACTCCAGTGCTGACTGTATGTCACAGTTGAGTTCAGTTCACCACTGACCAAACAGGATGATGATGATATTTAGAGAGATTAAAAAAAAACATAATCACTTAAATTTGATAGTTCATCTTAAACTTAAACACTGTTCCTCCGACCCCACCCTACAGCAACATATCAACATTACAGCTTCAATTAACGACAGGAGCTTAACGAGATGCTTAACTTAACGAGGATATATCCCTATCAGAAAGCCTTAATGGGATTATATAATCGAGGTATCATTAGTAGAGATCGTGGTGCTTGAGAGATGGCTCACGGCTCGTTAGGCTCATAATGACACGAGTGAAACATAGTCACAGTGAACACAGACTAGACCATCGTTAGTCTACTCAATGACATTAAAACTGCAGATCACGCGAGGTATAGAGAGGTATAGAGACTATACAGTAAAGAGATTAAGGTATAGAGACTATAAAGTAAAGACACTATAGGTATTTAAAGAGATTATGAGGTAGAGAGATTATGAGGTAAAGAGATTATGAGGTAAAGAGATTATAAGGTAGAGAGATTATAAAGTAAAGAGATTATAAGGTAAAGAGAGTATAAGGTAAAGAGATTATAAGGTAAAGAGATTATGAAGTAAAGAGATTATGAGGTAAAGAGATTATGAGGTAAAGAGATTATGAGGTAAAGAGATTATGAGGTAAAGAGATTATGAGGTAAAGAGATTATAAGGTAAAGAGATTATGAGGTAAAGAGATTATAAAATAAAGAGATTATAAGGTAAAGAGAGTATAAGGTAAAGAGATTATAAGGTAAAGAGATTATGAGGTAAAGAGATTATGAGGTAAAGAGATTATAAGGTAAAGAGATTATAAAGTAAAGAGATTATGAGGTAAAGAGATTATAAAATAAAGAGATTATAAAGTAAAGAGATTATAAAGTAAAGAGATTATGAGGTAAAGAGATTATAAGGTAAAAAAGACTATAAGGTAAAGAGATTATGAGGTAAAGAGATTATGAGGTAAAGAGATTATGAGATAAAGAGATTATAAAGTAAAGAGATTATGAGATAAAGAGATTATAAAGTAAAGAGATTATGAGGTAAAGAGATTATGAGGTAAAGAGATTATGAGGTAAAGAGATTATGAGGTAAAGAGATTATGAGATAAAGAGATTATAAAGTAAAGAGATTATGAGGTAAAGAGATTATGAGGTAAAGAGATTATGAGGTAAAGAGGTTATGAGGTAAAGAGATTATAAAGTAAAGAGATTATGAGGTAGAGAGATTATGAGGTAAAGAGATTATGAGGTAAAGAGATTATAAGGTAAAGAGATTATAAGGTAAAGAGATTATAAGGTGTGCATAGTTTAGTTCCAGCCCAGCAGCACACCTACAGTAGGTCAACCACTGAATCATTACCTCAGTGTCAGGCTGGAAGCTCAGGTTAACAGGTGAGGCATGTTAAAGGGAATGCCTAGACGCTTTCTAAATAAACTAAAATTATAAACTACATTTAAAGATTTTTTTTTTACCAATGGTGAAATCTCTGGTCACTAAATGCAATACCTTAACATAATCTCATGACGTTAGAATTATAAGGTTTTATCTCAATTTTCGGTCAAAATTGGTCATAATTGGACATAATCTGATCCATTAGGTGTTTATTGATGCCTGTGTGGTGTTATTTTTAAAATATTTAAATGTTTTAGTTAGTAATTAATTAAATACAAAGGTTCCATCTCACAAAACATAATGGGATGTAAAAACTCTGACGCTCAATATCTCCGAACTGCCCTAAACGGAGATAGAACCTTATAATTCTAAGGTCACGATCTGACAACATATAGTGCATGCACCATACGCTGAGTTGCATCCAGTATTATGTTGTCATAGCATGTTATATTCACAATGTGAATATAGAAGACAAATTCACATGATGAAATCCATCTGTTATAAACGTTTATGTCAGGAGAGAGGTACGACGTAATGTTTGCCCCCAGATTCTCAGATCTGTCATGTATCCATTGACATTGTAAGTAAGTAAGTAAAGCTTTATTTATATAGCACCTTTCATACAAGATATGCAGCTCAAAGTGCTTTACAACAGGAATAAGAATATAAAGTGAATATAAAAACATATACAAGCAGTGCTGTCTTTGCATGTGTCTGCCATGGCAGAAACAAACGTCTGTTTTGTGTCATCAGTCAGTCAGTCAGTCAGTCAGTCAGTCAGTGAACCTAATCAATCAGTTGATAATAATTAAATCTATAAATCTATAAAATTATGTTTACATGTTGTGTGTTTTAAATGTGTGTTGCTGTGTAATGCTTATGCTGTTTTTATGCTGTTTATGCTGTGATGTTGTTTTGTTTTATTTCACTTTATGTTTTCATCGAGGACCACTTTGGAAATAAGTGTTTTAAATAATGCTTTCAAGTGCTATCCTCTGGACATTACTTAGTGTCATGATGCTTGAATGATTCTATGTAAATTCCTAATAAAAATCTAATCAAATGAGGAAAAAACTGTGCTTTCAGATATAAACATAAAGTGAATATAAAAACATATACAAGCAGTGCTGTCTGCATGTGTTTGCCATGGCTTAAAAAAACTAATGTCTGTTTTGTGTCATCAGTCAGTCAGTCAGTCAGTCAGTCAGTCAGCCAGTCAGTTAGTGAATCTAACCAATCAATTGATAATAATTACATCTATAAATCTATTACATAAGAGAAAAAACAAGGATGGCAGTCCTTACCTGAACATAGACCTCCGCACGTCAAACACAGGACGAACACACATGCCAACTGTGCCCGCATCTTTGTAAAAAAAAAAAAAAAGTCCCACACTCCCACAAGAATCCACCTAGTAGGTAGGACCCAAGCTCATAAGGTTAGGGGTCAACTATGGGAGAGATACAGAGAGAAGAGGAGGAGGAGAGAGGAGATGGGAGGAGAGAGAGTTGTGGAGTTCTGCTTCTTTCCCTAGTCCAACCGGTGTTTCTCTTCCAAATGTCTCCTGGCTTTAGAGGCAGTAAGGAGCAGGGGGCTCTCCTTCCCTCAGTATATAAGAGCCTCCCTCCCTCCCTCCCTCCACCCCCTCCATCCATCCATCTCTCCCTCTCTCTATCCCCCTATCCTCCCTCTCCTCCCTCTCCCACCAGCGAGCCAGTCAGAGCTGTCATCGTGACATCAAACGTCAGCTAGCAGCATCACATGACGTCCACAACAAGGCAGCTTTTGCGTCATACAACTTTGATATGTTGTTATTTTGTAAGTGGGTGGTGATTTGATTAGGGTATAGCTTGATGAGGTAGGTTTTCTTATGGGGAGAGGGGGGGGGGTCCTGAGGGAGAGGGAGGGGGCAAGGGAGACAGCTTACTGAAGCTCAACACATACTACTACTACTAATAATAATAATAATAATAATAATAATAATAGTTCATTGTATTTATATAGCACTTTTCCAGGGCTCAAAGACGCTGACAATATGGGAAAAACAGAAGACACAGAAACAACAAGCAACAGATAACATGAGCACATAGAACACTGATACTGTTGTCACCAGAAGAAAATACTAGTCGCCTATATTGTATGAAGACATCATAAAGTGTATAGTTTCATGAGCCTTTTGTTCTGACAAAAGGACCAAGAGGCTTTGAGGTATAAAAGTGAGAAAAGAACATTATTTTATCTTTTTTATTTTATTTTTTACTCACTATACTCAACATATTGGAAGCAGTAGCCTATGTTTTTGGGGGGTCATTTTTTGATTTTGTTCCATTTCGTTTTGTTAATCTTTCACTGCTATTGACGTTTAGCTTTGAAAGAAAAGAAAGCTGATTAGGAAAAAAAAAGGGGTAGCTGTTGCAATAGCATAACAATAACTGTTGCTAAATGACAGAACAGATTTGAACAATTTGGAAACACCGATAATCCCAAACATCATTGAATTAATGTGTGTACATTCACAATTCACAATTTGGACTTTGGAAACCCATTGTGATGTGTGACACACACTCTGTGTGTCTCCATGTCTGTCCTGGGTGGTGTTGGTCTGATTGTTTAATTGTTAACACTTGTGTCCTGTTCCTCAGGTGCTGATTGTGCCTGGTGCTACAAGTATAGTATTTTTTAATTTTGTATTATTATCACCCTTCCTGGAAGGGTGAATTGCTGTTGTGTTTGTGGTTATGTTGAATCTTTTGTTGGTCTTCGCCAGTGAGAGCGGTAACTATTAAAATCACTTTCCTTAATTTAAACAACGACTTTGTCTATCCGTTTCTATAATAATGTTTCATTGACATGTGACAACGAGCCCAGAGGCCGGGCATTTAGTCAATGTTAACGTTATATATCCATACTATTTTCTTGATTGCACCCCATCAGTGGCGGACTCAGGCTGTTTGAAGGGCAGGGGCGAAAAGCCTACTGCACAACATGGGACATACTGCCCATCAGTGCACATGGTCAACTTTAGACCATTGGAGGGGCACCAATAGGGGACGTCCTCTCAAAAGGGCATTTTTGCCACTCAAAAGGGCATTTAAGCGAGACGTTTTTCAACTGTGGGAGCACCAGGAGGGGCGGTCGCCCCCCTGCCCCCCCATGAGTCCGCCAGTGCACCCCATCATATCTTGAATAAAGCACGAGGTGCGCATTTATGGAGAGAGCCATGGTGAATCCAGTTGCATTATGGTTGAGTCTATGATTCTTAATTCTACAACCAATTACTAACAATTACTCCAACTCTGAATATGATGTGGCCAACATTACGTGTATATAGGACCCACATGTTTGCGATTGTCAGACCAGCTTATCTGATGGGCGTCACGGCCGAAACATGTAGAGTTGTTTTTATCAGATATAATAACATCTATTCTGTTAATAGAGAGCGCTCACAATGCAGAGTAATCACGTAACAGTCATTGTCAGACCAGAATAAAGTGCTGATAAGATGAAACCAGTATTGGCCACACTGTCACAATTCGTGAGTTTAGAATGATAAGGTTCTATCTCCGTTTAGAATGATAAGGTTCTATCTCCGTTTAGAATGATAAGGTTCTATCTCCGTTTAGAATGATAAGGTTCTATCTCCGTTTAGAATGATAAGGTTCTATCTCCGTTTAGAATGATAAGGTTCTATCTCCGTTTAGAATGAGAAGGTTCTATCTCCGTTTAGAATTATAAGGTTCTATCTCCGTTTAGGGCAGTTCAGAGATATTGAGCGTCAAAGTTTTTACATTCCATTATGTTCTGTGAGATGGAACCTTTGTATTTTATGAATTACTAACTCAAAAATGTCAACATTTTTAAAAAATAACACCACACAGGCATTAATAAACACCTAATGGATCAGATTATGTTAAAAAAACTCAACTTTGACAAAAATGGAGATAGTGTAGTCACTACACCAGCCCCCCCAGTGTTCACCTCAATATTGGAAATCCTCACGGCGAGGAGGGCGTATGGCCCGGCCCCTACGATCGTAGGTAAAGTCAGGAGGTGCGGGAGGAGGTGTGACATCGCCCATCACGTCCTCCTGCAGGGAAGGACGGGGGGCAGTGACGACCGGGGGCTCGCGAGCTGCGGGGGGTTGTCGGGGTCGGAGTGGGGAATGGCCAGGGCGCGGCAGGGGAGGTAGGACTGGAGGCCGGCCTCTGCGCGGTGGCAGGGCCAAGTCCAGGGGCAGTTCAAGGTCCAAGTGGGCCGGTTTGAGGCGATCAACGGACACACACTCAGGCCTACCCCCCATGTCAACCATGAAGTTCTTGGCTCCGGCCTCGATGACACGGAAAGGCCCGTCATAAGGAGGACGTAGTGGAGTCCTGTGGCCATCATGACGAATGAAAACGAACCTCGCTGAGTGCAGCTCCGGGGGCACCCTCGAAGTAGGGACACCATGCTGCGTAGTCGGGACCGGGACGAAGGTCCTGGCGCTGTCCAGCAGGGAGGCGCGCTGAGCGGCGGCGGACCAGGGCTCCGTTGACTTGGGAATGAAGTCACCGGGGACCCGCAGCGGCTGTCCAAACACCAGCTCAGCGGACGACGACTGGAGGTCCTCCTTAGGCGCTGTCCTGAGCCCCAGCATGACCCACGGCAGCTTGTCAAGCCAGTCGCTGTCCGTGAGGCTGGCTCGAAGGGCGGCCTTCATGGATCGATGGAAACGCTCACAGAGCCCGTTCGCCTGCGGGTGATAGGCGGTTGTGCGGTGGAGCTTGACCCCCAGATTCTCCGCCACCGCTGCCCACAGCTCTGAAGTAAACTGTGAGCCACGGTCAGAGGAGAGATCAGCAGGGGTGCCGTAGCGGGAGACCCACACCGCGATGAACGCCCGGGCCAGGTCGGGGGCTGTCGTTGAGGAGAGCGGAACTGCCTCCGGCCAGCGAGTCGTCCTGTCCACCATGGTAAAGAGATAGGTGTATCCGTGCGAGGGGGGCAGCGGCCCTACCAGGTCCACGTTTACATGATCGAACCTCCGCTCAGGCACAGAGAACTGCTCCAGGGGGGCCTTGACGTGTCGATGCACCTTGGCGCGCTGGCAGGCGATGCACGTGTCTACCCAGGCCCTCACATCCCTCTTGAGCCCATGCCAGACGAATTTCTCTGACACCAGCCGTGAGGACGGTTTCCTACCAGGGTGAGACAAGCCGTGTATCGCCTCGAAGGCGGGGCGCCTCCAGTTGGCGGGGACCACCGGTCGTGGCTGACCCATGGAGACGTCGCACAGGAGCGTGGCCCCTGCGTCACCGAAAACCACCTCTTCTAGGCGCAGTCCTGTGTCCGACAACTTGAGAGCCTGGACGGCGGGGTCGGCGGCCTGGTCTGCAGCCATGCGCGCGTAGTCCAAACCCAGTTGGACCGCACCAACCACCGCCCTGGAGAGACAATCCGCGACCTGGTTGGACTTCCCAGCAACGTGCTGGATGTCTGTGGTGAACTCGGATATGTAGGCGAGCTGGCGCTGTTGGCGGTCGGACCACGGCTCCGCCACCTTGGACATGGCGTGCGTGAGTGGCTTGTGGTCCACGTAGGCCGTAAACTCGCGGCCCTCCAGTAAAAAACGGAAGTGTCTGACAGCCAGCCACAGCCCGAGGAGCTCCCTGTCGAATGTGCTGTACCTTTGCTCTCTGGGAGACAGCTGGCGGCTGAAGAATGCAAGAGGCTGCCAGGCGTCCCCAACCCACTGTTCGTACACCGCTCCCACAGCAAAGTCAGAGGCGTCCGTGGTGAGAGCAGTGGGTGCCGAGGGCGAGGGGTGGGCCAACATGGCAGCGCGGGCCAGGGCCGCCTTGGTGTCCTGAAAGGCTTTGACACGCTCCGCCGTCCAGTCCACCGGCTGCTTCAGAGTCTTGCCCTTCTGGGCATCGTACAGAGGCCGCAGGATGTGAGCGATGTGGTGGAGGAAGCGATAGTAGAAGGTTACCATCCCGATGAACCCCTTGAGCTCGCTGATTGTGCTGGGGCGCGGGAAAGCAGCGACAGCTTCCACCTTCGAGGGGAGGGGGGTCACCCCCTCTGCGGAGACCCGGTGCCCGAGAAAGTCGATGGTGTTCCGTCCGAACTCACACTTCGCCGGATTGACAATCAGCCCATGTTGGCTGAGCCGTGTGAAAAGGGCCCGGAGGTGGGACAGGTGCTCCTCCTCCGTGGTGCTTGCGACGAGGATGTCATCCAAGTAGACGAAGAGGAATGGTAGGTCCCGGAGCACCGAGTGCATGAGGCGTTGGAAGGTCTGCGCCGCGTTCTTCAGGCCGAACGGCATCCGCAGAAACTCGAAGAGTCCAAATGGCGTGATTACGGCCGTCTTAGGGACGTCCTCGGGGTGCACCGGCACCTGATGGTACCCCCGTACCAGGTCCACTTTGGAGAAGAAGCGTTTGCCTGCCAGGTTCGCTGAAAAGTCCTGGACATGTGGGACCGGGTAGCGGTCAGGCTTGGACGCGTCGTTGAGGCGGCGGTAGTCCCCACATGGGCGCCACCCGCCGTCTGACTTAGGGACGATGTGCAGGGGAGACGCCCAGGGGCTGCTCGAGCGCCGAACGATGCCCACCTGCTCCATATGCGCAAACTCCGCCCTGGCGATGGCCAGCTTCTCCGGGTTGAGGCGCCTGGCCCTGGCGTGGAGGGGAGGCCCCTCGGTCTCGATGTGGTGCTCCACTCCGTGTTTCACCGTGGGCGCGGAGAAGGTGGGCTTGGTAAGGTCGGGGAATTCGGCGAGCAGCCGAAGGTACTGGTCACTTTCGGCGAGCGTATTGGACCACCCGCTGTAGACCGCCTCCCCCTGCGTACAGGCGAAGGAAGCGAAAGTCTGTGAGTTGACCAGGCGCCTGTTCCCCACGTCCACCAACAGGTTGTGGGCGCACAGAAAATCCGCACCAAGGAGGGGAAATGTGACAGCCGCTATGACAAAATCCCACGAAAAGCATTGCCCTCCGAAGCACACGTCCACCGCCCTAGTGCCATAAGAGCAGATAGGCGTGCCGTCCGCGCCTGCCAACTGCGGACCACGCTCCTCTTTCGCCACATCCGATCTCTCTGCCGGAATGATGCTCCACTGGGCACCTGTGTCACAAAGGAAACTGCGACCAGAGGCGGTGTCTTGTATGAAGAGCAGCCTGTTGGTGACGCCAGCGCTCAGGGCCACTACTGAGCGCCGGCCCCGCCGTTTCCCGTCGGTCCGAAGGTGCAGGGTGAGCGGCACCGTTTGGCCTTGGCGCCAAAAGTGGCGTGGTAGAAACAATGGCCCGCAGCGTTACCCTGCTGGCCAGAAGGTCTGGCGTCATCCTTCGCTCTCCTGCGACGGTCGGGTGGCGGGGCGGCCGCGGGAGCGAGCAGGTCGGGGGACCGTTGAGGCATGGCCAAGACGAACCGGTCCGCCTCCCTGGCCAGGGCGCGGGGCTCCATGATGGCGGTGTTGGCCAGCGCCATCCTAACTTGAGCTGGCAATGTGCGCATGAACAGCTCTGTGAAGAGGATCATGGGGTCTTCTGTACCGAGCAGGTTTAGCATCCTCTCCATGCGCGCAGAAGGCCTCTCGTCACCCAAGTCCGACATGGCAAATAGGCGACGCACCCTCTCCGCAGTGGACAGTTCAAATGTCTCCAGAAGCAGGGCCTTGAGGCGCTCATATTTGTTCGTCGTCGGGGGAGCAGACAAAAAACCTAC
>NC_137679.1:1267050-1279550 GCF_963989245.1 Nansenia antarctica | reverse complement strand
ACCCCCTCCCCCCCTGGACATGCATACAACCTCCCCTACCCCTAACCATCTCCCCTAACCCTGCCACCCCCTCCCCCCCTGGACATGCATACAACCTCCCCTACCCCTAACCATCTCCCCTAACCCTGCCCCCCCCCCCCCTCCCCCCCTGGACATGCATACAACCTCCCCTACCCCTAACCATCTCCCCTAACCCTGCCACCCCCCTCCCCCTCCCCCCCTGGACATGCATACAACCTCCCCTACCCCTAACCATCTCCCCTAACCCTGCCACCCCCCTGGACATTGCTGTTAATTGTTCCCTGTGCCTGTTCGTTAACTCTGTGTTCTATGTGTCATGTTATCTGTTGTTAACTCTGTGTTCTATGTGTCATGTTATCTGTTGTTAACTCTGTGTTCTATGTGTCATGTTATCTGTTGTTAACTCTGTGTTCTATGTGGCATGTTATCTGTTGTTAACTCTGTGTTCTATGTGCTCATGTTATCTGTTGCTTGTTGTTTCTGTGTCTTCTGTTTTTCCCATATTGTCAGCGTTTTTGAGCCCCGGAAAAGCGCTATATAAATACAATGCACCAAAAACAATCCTAGCATTTTTACAAAATAATTATCGCGTTAAACTAAACTAATTGCTAAGCTAATTGCAGTTGAAGCCTGAAATCTATTGTAAAGGGAGCTGCTAACTGTTCACCTGTGCTGTGGTGGTAGCAATTTGGCTTTTTCAAAACAACCTTTTTATGACATTATCACAGAGTAGGCACTGCCTAGCATACCTGCCCTGACCACACACCACAGCGCTGATTATACCCGTTGTGAAAGATTACATTTAATTAAATAGATGCCAACTCTGCTTGTTAAAACAGGCTTTTAATGTGTTCAATACAACATAGAGGGGTTGTCAGGTACTATTATAGTTGTTGGTAGTGGATCGCTATCACCAGCACTCGAGTTGAGGGGGGATGAGAGGGGATGGCATCCCCCCCTGAAATAAAAACAGTCAAAATCATCCCCCTTCTAAAACTGCCATCCCCCCTTTCCACCCCCTTATGTCATTCTATCAGTGAACGTGGTGTTACTGCTATTTCGACATTTTGTTTTGCGCATATTGAGTAAAACACTGTGGGCGAGGGAGGGGGGCACGCACACATGCAATGACATTTTTATACCAAGTCACTGACGCTGAAGTCACTGACACTGAAGTCACTGACGCTGTGGGGATGCTAAAACTGTCCCCATATGATAAAATCCACCATCCCCCCTGGCTTTCTTTTACAACTTGAGTACTGGCTGTAACCAACCGTTTCAGACAGTATGTCAGTAGTTGTTGTTAATGGAGCCCTATACTGTGTCCCCTAAGACTTCTACTGCCCCCCTTGTACTGTTTCTCTGTTTCTCCAGTCTATTAAAAAAAAAGCGACTTTATTTTTCTTTTTTTCTTTTTTACTTCTATCACAGAGACTGCCAATGGCCCCTGGCCTGAGCTAGATTACTCTTCCTGCTACGACTGGTGAACTGATGATTCACTTGCTTAGTCAAATGTATTGATTGTAAGTCGCTTTGGAATAAGGCGTCTGCTAAATGCCAAACATGTAAAAATGTAAACATAAATGGATCTCTGTCACCAACCCATTTCAGACAGCATGATCAGGGACCCTCATATAGCTCGTTCTTCTTTTTATTAATTTTTTTATTTAACCAGGCAAACATGTAAGAACAAATTCTTATTTACAAATGCAGCCTGACCAAAAAGCAATGGCTCTTTGGGGGGGGGGGGGGGAAATAAAAACAAGGTTAAATAATTTACAACAATAAAACACTGGCAAATACAGATGCATTAAAATCCTAACAGTCAGAGAGAGGGGAGAGAGAAGGAGGAGGTAGGGGTGAGGAGGAGCGGAGGTGAGGGATAGCGGGGGTAGTGGAGCAGGGGTACTTAAAATGAGGCAGTGCTGGGTTATGGGATGGGTGAGAGAAGGTGATCAGCAGGTGCATTGATGGACTATGGTTCGCTGCAGGATTTGTTTGAAAGCAGTGAGTGAGGTGAGGGCGGCCCCCTCCAGCCCAGAGCAGGGAGAAGGGAGGAAGGGTGTGTCGTGTCTCTGCTTATAGATGCTATCAGACAGGGAGTCATCCTCCAGATGAACCAGCCCTGATAAAGACAGCGTTGTTATTTCCTCCGACATCCCTCCTCGTCCTCTCTAGATAAGCAGTCTGAACAGGACTAACCTTCTTCCCAAACACGACTAACCCCTTGGATTTCGTTGAATAGGATCTCGGGGTACAATACAATAGGAAAGAAATGCTTTTCTTTTCACTCGAGTTTCCTTTGAGAAGGGTTCTTTCAAGGCCACTTCCTGCGCATTGAGTTGCATCTTATAAGAAATGCGCTATACAAATAACATTTGATTTTGATTTGATTTGATTTGGTTTGTTAGTAAGGCATCAGAGAGACTGTCCTACACATTACTTTTTCACTTTTACTCCTATTTCTTATCTCCTATTTCTTGTTTTTTCCTGGGTTTTAGTGTGTTGTGTCTATTTGATCTATTTCTCATCTCCGACCTCGTGTTTTATTGTGTTTATTTTGTGTTTATTTTATTTACTATGGTTTCTATGTTATGATGTAAATTCTGTAAAGCGTCCTTGGGTTTGAGAAAGGCGCTATATAAAACCAAGTTATTATTATTATTATTATTATTATTATTAAGTTCAGCACTTGGAATTGCATTCAATGCATGACTTGTGCTATAAAAATGAAGTTTGAAGTTTCCAATCTGGAAAGAAAACATAGTATACCCCATACTTTGAACCCATAGTAATCGTTTAATTTGAACAAATCTGACCAAATACACAAGTGCTTCATTTGGACATCTGATAAATCCTTCTCATCACTTTCGGTGACTAAATATGTCGAAAATACATCAAATAAAAGATGCAAATCTCTACTTTCAACCTCATAACCGGAATTGTTTTGATTTATAATCCAAACTGTTTTGAGTTCCATTACCTGTAAGTTCTCTATACACCGTACTGTATGTCTCCTACTGTTCCATATGGAATTGCCAACAGTTTGCAATACCAGGAAGTGTCGTTAATTCAGTCTCTCTCTCTTGTCAGGACTTGTCCAGACCACAAGCATGTGATTCCTCACCGTAAACGCGTGGCTCGCATATTGATGACATAGCATTAGTGTTACAGGTCTTTTCATTACCAGAGGTGTTCGACAGTGGCACAAACTCTAAACCGACTTGTGACCGATGTGTAGTATGAACACTGTAGTCTAGTCTTCGTACCAACATGGATAAATGAAACACGTACAGTATCACTTAAGGCTCCTTGATCTAATATGCTGTCTCTTCTCTATCCCGTGCCTCACTGATAATCTCCCTCTAAGTTCACACAAAGGTCAAGTGTGCTTGCTCAGGTTTCCGTAGCTCACTTAGCGCACGGAAAGGTGAGATCTGAATTATTCTGTATTATAGAGGGGCGGCTGTGTCTCAGGAGGTAGAGCCGGCGTCTAATGATCGCAAGGTTGGCAGATCGGCGGTTCGAGCCCCGGCTGGCCACATGTCGAAGTGTCCTTGGGCAAGATACTTAACCCCAAACTGCTCCCAGTGAGCGGGCCGGCGCCTTGCATGGTAGCTTGCCGCCATTGGTGTGTGAATGTGTGTGTGAATGGGTGAATGAGAGGCCGTTGTAAAGCGATTTGGATAAAGGCATAGCTATATAAGTCAGTCCATTTACCATTCTATAGATCACTTAAGCACGGAAAGGTAAGATCTGAATGATTCTGTATCATTGACTACTGTATGCTCTGAAGGCACTGAGCATGCTATTATAGACTGTATGCTCAGGGTTAGGGTCGTATGACAGTATGCTCAAGTAGGCAATTAATAAAAAATTACTGAACGATACATAATGAGACAGATGATTAAAACAGAAACCAGCCATGTCTTCCAGCGTACTGACAACAGGTAGAGTTCAAATTCAGCATCATTTAAGGTCAGGTTTGATCATTTATTGCTCAACATGGTGACCTATGAGGGCTCCCATGATGTTCATGTTCATGAACCTATTACTGAGCTGTGGATATCAAATGGCACACAGGTCGACAGCCCTCATGAATGTGTTGCCTGGGATTTAATCAGCTCAATGGGCCATGTAGTATTTGATTTTTTGTCTAGGCAGGTAGTTGACGAGTCCGAGAGGAGACAAGCTGTTCCCTTTTAGCTCCCTGTTATTGATACCACCCGTCGAAGGCAAACATGTTTCTCTTCAGAGAACTAGATGGATGGATGGATGGATGGTAGGTAGGTAGGTAGGTAGGTAGGTAGGTAGGTAGGTAGGTAGATAGATAGATAGATAGATAGATAGATAGATAGATAGATAGATAGATCTGTATTTAGTCAGGACAGTGCACATTAATGAACAGTCACTTATACAGAGTATGGTGACAGTAAATATGCCGGATTTGGCTGTGAGCTCATTTGCATCCGTAGTCCTCATGACATAACATCGCACAATAGATTAAAAAAACAACCAGAATAACGGACAACATCACAAGAGAATACAACAGGACATAAAACTATGAGTATGTGACCAGAGGGACACACATTGGTGCAGCAGAAAATAAAGTGCATCAAGGTTTATAGGAAGTTGTACTGTTCTCCATACTGGGAAATAACACAATCTGAATCGTTTCGGAGGCTGTTTCTGCCACAAAGACTTTGCATTTCTGAATACAACTGTGTTTTCATCAAACCTTGATGGTGTAAGTGAGTACCATTCATAGTCATACCATACCACATCCCACTGGAATGTGTGTGTTAATCACGCAACCATTATACTCTATCATGACCTGCTCACGTCAAAGTGGGGTGTACAACTCCATATTTTCCATATGTACAGTTTAAGTATAGTTCGAGAATGAATAGAATGTCCCCGTCCCCCACCCTTAGAGGCACAGAAACAGGAAGTGGCAGGATGTTGCTGGTGTTACACTGATTGTAGCCCAGGACAAACACAGGTGTTTCCCTGCCCTGGTGTACCAGCTTCCTGCTTTAGGTCAGCCCTCGATAAAACCTCTATTGTGTGTGTTGTGTGCATGACAGTGTGTATGTTTATACACCTGAATGTTCTTTTTTAATGTTCTCATGTGAGACTGTCTGCATGTGTGTGTGTGTGTGTGTGTGTGTGTGTGTGTGTGTGTGTGTGTGTGTGTGTGTGCGTGCATGCACAGTGTGTAGTAAGCTGTATATTATAAACCGTGCTGCTTTTTCTTAGTGTGTTCAATACTTTTTTCCTGTTTCATTCCACTTTATTCCACATAACTTTATTTACATATGGATTTTCATGTTTAGATTTTTTATCTGGATTGTTTGAGTTAATACCAAAGAAGTCTGGTGCAAATCTCACTTGAATAGGCTCATTGGAGATACATTTACTGGACATCATGTTTGATGTGTTCAATACTTATTTCCCCCACTGTAGTTTAGATTTTTCACTGGGCCATTCTACTGAACAGTACGACACGTAGCCTAGCATATAAGCTTCCCACATGACATGGCATTACTGTCAACTATATCCAAAGGAGTCTTGAACTCCGCGTCTAAGGTTACTAAGCTCCCGTTCGGGTTTCCGAGTGAAGTGGTGGTTTGGGGATACGGTCGGGTCAGAGTCGTCATGGTCATTGTCTGGTTATGCTGGAGGAGGCATGTGTGGGATTGTTTGCACGTCCACATAGCTCAGGTATTTGCTTTGCCTCGTTCGTCTCCTAGGGGCTACATAACCATTAACCAGGCTCTGGCATGGCTGCGTGCGTATCACATTCCTCAGCCTCTCCGTTCATCAAGGGAGAACACAATGGTCCACTTGTAGTTGTTGTGCTCTCTGTGGAAACCAAAACACACGGGTGGTGTCGGACCGTACGACCAGGCGAGGAGCGGTACTTAATGTGTTGAGTTAGTGGGACTTGGGTTAGTGGGTTTTCCTTTTTAAGTTTTTGCTGCGTGAATTTGGTATATTATTTCTCACTTCCTGTAGTGATGTTGGGTGACTGCCAGTGGGCCCTGGCCTGAACTAGATTACTTTTCCTGCTAGAACTGGTGAATTAATGATTCACTTGCTTAGTCAAATGTATCGATTGTAAGACGCTTTGGAATAAGGCGTCTGCTAAATGCCCAAAATGTAAAATGTGAATGATGTTGTTGACATACTTCAGCATCTGCATATTGGCATATATCTGGTTGTCAGGGAGATGCCCCTCTGAATGGAATGGACTGACTTATATAGCGCCTTATTCAAAAGCTCTTTACAACGGCCTCTCATTCACCCATTCACACACACATTCACACACCAATGGCGGCAAGCTAACCATGCAAGGTGCCGGCCCGCTCACTGGGAGCAATTTTGGGGTTCAGTGTCTTGTGGTTGACCAAACCCTCAACATAATGATACCCCAATACAAAACTGTGTCTTTAATGGTGAAGATAAGGACACTTAGGTCCTCAAATGCTTCCATGTAACGGGACACGGTGTGGTGAAAAGATCTGGTGAAAAAAGTCATTTTTACTGTTTTTCCAGTTCCAGATTCCGAAAGAGCTGATTGTAAAAGCTTTCAAATGATGAGTCATCCATTGAAATCTGAAGATAGTTGAAGAAGATTATCAAGAAAGATTATTAAAGGCCCACATTAGTCATTTTGAAACGCTTTATCTGATTTATGACAACCTGGGGGTGCTCAATGTTATTGCTCAATGATCCAGTCTGGAAACTGCCATTTAGGTCAAAGTATGTCTCATTTGGATGATACATTCAATTTTCTTAACTTCTCCTAAAACGATTTCCCACATACCGTGAAGTATGACATTTCATATACATATATGCGTAAGTGATGGGACAGTGAAGCATTATTTCTTCTTTTGTCTCTAAACTCAAAATGTTTGGACCGATCAAACTATTATTATGAGGTTGAAACAGAGGTTGTCAGCTTTTTGTTTGATGGTATTTGTGTACTATATTGGTTATAAACATTCATACATTATAACACTTTTTTTTTTACATAGTCCCCCTATTTCAGGGCACCAAAAGTAATGTGACAGATTCAATGTCCAATTTAAGCACAATTATTTTTTGGGTCGACAGTCCTTTGCATGCAATAACTACCTGAAGTCTATGACCCATTGACTTGACCAAACGCTGGAGGTGTTCTTTGGTAATGCTCTGCCTGGCTTGATGATATGGAAAAAAAACAGGTATTTTGAGGTATTTTGTCTGGCCTAAAATCTTATCATCAGGAAATGAAATGCATGTTCAGTTGTATTTAAATCAGAAAATTGACCTTCAGATTTGTAGCCATGGAAAGCGACGGTAACCTTACGATGAAGTGCCATCCAATCAGATTCAGCTAAAAGAAGAAGACATGCTTCCCAGGCCCGTTACCTCCGCAGGGCGCTGCAGCTACAGAGCTCAGGAGTGTGGCGTGGCTAGCCTGTTAGTAACGTTAGGAGTGTGATGTGGCTAGCCTGTTAGTAACGTTAGGAGTGTGACGTGGCTAGCCTGTTAGTAACGTTAGGAGTGTGACGTGGCTAGCCTGTTAGTAACGTTAGGAGTGTGACGTGGCTAGCCTGTTAGTAACGTTAGGAGTGTGACGTGGCTAGCCTGTTAGTAACGTTAGGAGTGTGACGTGGCTAGCCTGTTAGTAACGTTAGGAGTGTGAAGTGGCTAGCCTGTTAGTAATGTTAGGAGTGTGATGTGGCTAGCCTGTTAGTAACGTTAGGAGTGTGACGTGGCTAGCCTGTTAGTAACGTTAGGAGTGTGACGTGGCTAGCCTGTTAGTAACGTTAGGAGTGTGACGTGGCTAGCCTGTTAGTAACGTTAGGAGTGTGACGTGGCTAGCCTGTTAGTAACGTTAGGAGTGTGACGTGGCTAGCCTGTTAGTAACGTTAGGAGTGTGACGTGGCTAGCCTGTTAGTAACGTCAGGAGTGTGGCGTGGCTAGCCTGTTAGTAACGTTAGGAGTGTGGCGTGGCTAGCCTGTTAGTAACGTTAGGAGTGTGGCGTGGCTAGCCTGTTAGTAACGTTAGGAGTGTGACGTGGCTAGCCTGTTAGTAACGTTAGGAGTGTGACGTGGCTAGCCTGTTAGTAACGTTAGGAGTGTGAAGTGGCTAGCCTGTTAGTAACAATAGGAGTGTGACGTGGCTAGCCTGTTAGTAACGTTAGGAGTGTGACGTGGCTAGCCTGTTAGTAACGTTAGGAGTGTGACGTGGCTAGCCTGTTAGTAACGTTAGGAGTGTGACGTAGCTAGCCTGTTAGTAACGTTAGCACCTCCAGAGTCACATACAACCCTCCCAACCCCCTTCACTGGCTTTCCTCCACCTGAGTCTATCAACTTTTTTATCGTTTCTTTTTATTGAATAGCTCCTGGCTCTATCTGCCGTCACTGTCCCAGACAGCTCAGTGAATGACTGAATGTTAACACTCTGTGCTTCTTCCATTCTTTTGAGTATTTCTTTCAAGAAAAACCAGGAAGTAGAACTGGCTGGCTTGGGCTTTTAAAAGGTCTAGACTTACAGGTCTGTTAGACCACAGGTGTGAAGTCCTCCTCGTCTGTGAGACAAGTGTGATAAACTCCTATTGTAGTCAACGTTACTACACCAGCGTGTGCATGAAGTGGGAGTCATCCCAATGTTCCAACAGCCCAATGTTCCCACATTTCTAAGTAATCTAACTAACCCTAACCGTAACCATAGCCCTAACCCTAATCCTTACACTAGCCCTAACACTGACCCTAACCCTAGCCTTAACCCTAAACCTAACCCTAACACTGACCCTAACCCTAGCCTTAACCCTAAACCTAACCCTAACACTGACCCTAACCCTAGCCTTAACCCTAAACCTAACCCTAACACTGACCCTAACCCTAGCCTTAACCCTAAACCTAACCCTAACACTGACCCTAACCCTAGCCTTAACCCTAAACCTAACCCTAACCCTAGCCCTAACCCTAGCCCTAACAAAGTGTCTGAAATCACAAGGTTTTCGATGCTTTTTTGGCATGTCTCCAGACATGCCAAAACACTCAGTTTCACAGTATGATAATGTAATATAAACATTGATGTTAGCAGTACATGCATACAATAGTGGTACCTGTTTGGAAAAAAAATGTACTGATATCGAAATACAGTCGTCCTTTATATCTGGAGGTTAAGGACAAGCCCCGACTCGGGAGATATTCAGATTTGAGACAGAAAACAACCTCTCAACAGAGGACAACAAGTTCGACGTCAGGAATTGATACATTTGGGGCCGGCGGTTTCACAGACAATAAGTAGCATCTTCAATGGAGATTTGACACTGAAAGTGTGTTTTAGTCCAGGACTAGGCTTAACTAAGCCTTGTCTGTGAAACCGGCCCCAAATGTATCAACCTGTCAGTTCACCAGGCCTGAAACACAAAAGGAGGGGTGTCTGGAACATACCATACAAAAGGAGGGGTGTTGGGAACATACTACTAATAATAATACTTTTTAATAATTTTGCCATTTAGCAGACGCTTTTAATCCAAAGCGATTTACAATGACGAATTACAGGGACATTCCCCCTGGAGTAACTGAGGGCTAAGTGCCTTACTCAAGGGCATACTAGTAGTGGTGTGGTTTCAGGCGGGATTTGAACTCACAACCTTCCGATCACAAGTCCAACTCACTATCCACTAGACCACCACACCCCACATACCATACAAAAGGAGGGGTGTCTGGAACATACCAAACAAAAGGAGGGGTGTTTGGAACATACCATACAAAAGGAGGGGTGTTTGGAACATACCAAACAAAAGGAGGGGTGTCTGGAACATACCAAACAAAAGGAGGGGTGTCTGGAACATACCAAACAAAAGGAGGGGTGTCTGGAACATACCAAACAAAAGGAGGGGTGTTTGGAACATACCAAACAAAAGGAGGGATGTCGGGAACATACCACTTTGTCCCTTTCTGGCTGTAATGTTGTGTGTTGATGTGGTCAAAGAGAAGAATCACGGAAATCACAAGTCTTGCTCAGGATTGACAATTGAAGAAAGGTGTATTCACACAGCGCTGGGTTCGTATCTCAGAGTTAGAGTAGACGCACCAACGAACCAACTTCTGGCTCTAACAGTTCTCTCTTATAGGCAGAATATTGATGACCATGTTGTTGACACCTGTCTATCACAAATCATAACAACATTGACAAGGCTCCGTATTGTATTGTCTGTTCATCAAATGGAGGGCGCACCATTCGTATACATTCTATGTTACCCATGTCCCATGAGGAGCTAGTCGCCATAGCAACCCCTGTCAACACCTTTGGCCCCTAGTCTAGTTTTGTCACTCTCTTTGTCTTTGTTTCTTTGTTTAGTTTTTCTGTTCTGTCTGTCTGTCTATAAACTCTGTTAAGCGTCTTTGGGTCTGAGAAAGGCGCTATATACATCTAAGATATTATTATTATTATTATTATTATTATTATTATTATTATTATTATTATTATTATTATTATTATTATTATTATTATTATTATAGGACCTGTCTCTCAATCTAAGTTTAACTGGCTCCAGGCAAACCCAGGTTTCGAGTCCACAACCCCCGCCTTCCAATGGTCAATTGCTTTTCTACAACAGCCACCACATAATATAAAAAATAAGCACACAGTTGTAACATTAAATTCATGTATTTACAATCATTAATCGTTTCAGAATACACATATATCCTTCAGCCACAGAATATAGTCCCATAAACAAGATCAACCATTGCATTGTAGGTCAGCACAGGTGTTCTTAATCAGACGGATTGGGAGGCACATTGATACTGGAAATGCGGTCTGAACTGTGGGTTGTTAGTGGGATTTACCACTGTTGCTACTAGCCAATCAGAATCCAGTATCCAAACATGCTGTTGTCGAAGGATCAATCCCTCCCCCCCCAACCATTATGTGGACCTGGCCGACCGTACCCACTACACTCCCTGAACACAGGGTTTATCCTCCCATTCATGCTGCAGTTATTTTCTGTTATCTTCTGTTATCATCTGTTATCTTCTGTTATCTTCTGTTATTTTCTGTTATTTTCTGTTCTTTTCTGTTATCTTCTGTTATCGTCTGTTACCTTCTGTTACCTTCTGTTACCTTCTGTTATCTTCTGTTATCTTCTGTTATCTTCTGTTATTTTCTGTTATCTTCTGTTATTTTCTGTTATCTTCTGTTATCTTCTGTTACCTTCTGTCACCTTCTGTTACCTTCTGTTACCTTCTGTTATCTTCTGTCACCTTCTGTCACCTTCTGTTACCTTCTGTTATCTTCTGTTATCTTCTGTTACCTTCTGTTACCTTCTGTCACCTTCTGTTATCTTCTGTTATCTTCTGTTATTTTCTGTTATCTTCTATTATCTTCTGTTACCTTCTGTTAGTTTCTGTTACCTTCTGTTACCTTCTGTTATTTTCTGTTATTTTCTGTTATCTTCTGTTATCTTCTGTTATCTTCTGTTATCTTCTGTTATCTTCTGTTATCTTCTGTTAGTTTCTGTTACCTTCTGTTATCTTCTGTTATTTTCTGTTATTTTCTGTTATTTTCTGTTATTTTCTGTTATTTTCTGTTATCTTCTGTTATCTTCTGTTATCTTCTGTTATTTTCTGTTATCTTCTGTTATCTTCTGTTATTTTCTGTTATCTTCTATTATCTTCTGTTATTTTCTGTTATCTTCTGTTATTTTCTGTTATCTTCTATTATCTTCTGTTATCTTCTGTTATGCATTGCGACTGTGTTTGCCTTGAAGCTGAGAACAGTTATTTTCTATGTTATGATACACCTTTGGTCATTATCCTAAACATTGTTTCATATCCTTGTTTGGGGAATAAAACCCTTCATATTTTGTGTCTTACTCCTCTCAAATCTGGGGAGCTTAGCCAGATACCAGACAGTGACAATGACATCTCTGGTAGGTAATGTGTGTGTGTGTGTGTGTGTGTGTGTGTGTGTGTGTGTGTGTGTGTGTGTGTATGTGTGTGTGTGTGTTTGTGTGTGTCACCGGTTCATTTGTTTTATTATTGCTTGATACTTACTTACTGTAATTCTGGTCATAATATGCATTTCGTTAGCCTCGTAGCATAATTCATAAGTCATATTTTGGCCAAATGTAGATATCTGCCTGACTCTCCTCTCCTAACACTGCTGATTCACTGGGCATTATGTGCCTATGATGCCATCAGCCTATCAGAATGCTTGTTACATTCCAACATCACTATCTGCCCAAGTCATCTCTTTGACAGAGGCGTGTTTGACACGACATACAACGATGGCTCGACTGACCTCAAGTGAAGCACGATTATGGCAATTATGCTACGAGGCTAACGATTTGAGGTATTTAAAAACCATTACAAGGCTCTGTTTTAGGCCATTATAGAAATATAGAAATTAACAATTATGGGATATAATCAAAAGGCTGTGTGTCAAAGGGTTTTGATCAGGTTTTTATGGTCCA
>NC_137679.1:1259550-1262050 GCF_963989245.1 Nansenia antarctica | reverse complement strand
GTTGTTATTTAACAGTGAGTTATTCTGACACTTTATTCATTGTCTTTGTAAGTGTTGTTTTTACAGTTTTTGTAACAGCGATAGCCTTCTGTCTTCTCCTAAGGTGACCTTTCTCTCTCTGTGATAAACAAAAGACAAATGTTTCCACGTACCTTGTTTCATCCGATGACCTTTCCTTCTGTTTTTCGTGGTAAAACAATGATTGAATAAGTAAGATATACAGGCTAAGTGTTAGCGCTCTTGGCTAGGTCAAGTGGTTTTAAATTAAAACATGCCAAAAAATGGTTATCCATGTAGAACTTGACCTTACCAGTCTTGAAGCCTTTGTTTTACATGGCATTATGTTTTATATTTCCCTTAATAAGCTATTGTTTGATGTAATACCACATACATAGATTCATACAATGTTATTGGCCATGGACATGAAAGAAAAATAACAATTTATTTATTTTTGATCAATAATCGTATTATACAAATATGTAAAATGTAATGTTACACATTGTTGTTTTGTTTCTCACTTGTCAATTGAACACTTGTCACCATAATACATGTTCATAGTTACATAACACATTTCAGCAGCACTTGCAGTCAAATTATTATCGATCTGTATACCAACCTGCTACGGATGAAAACTAGCCTTCTTGGCTACTTCTGGTGCATTCTTTGATGTACACTGTCCCTGCCAAATAAACAATAATCTAAAAACCAAGACTGTGGTCTCTTTGAATCGTACAGTATAACATGAACGCCATTTAAGTCCACAAATAAGCAACAGGTTCTTGATTGTACCAGATTGTACCAGGAAATGTTATTGTAAACCTCCACAGCTGACGAATAAAGATTTCTCTCATTTGAATGAATGAATGAATGAATGAATGAATCGTTTATTCGTAATCGTAATCTCGTAATCGTAATCTGCTGTATTGAGCTTCCACCTGTACCGAAAGCAAATTCCACCGACCTAGGTCGTGTGGTCATTAAACGATTCATTCATTCATTCATTCATTCATTAATGACCACACGACCAAGGTTGATGGAATCTGTTGTCGGTACAGACAACAACAACAAAAACAACAAAAACAACAAAAAAAACTCAAACACATCAAACACACACACACAATACACATGACTATCACAATGTCATTTGAGTCTTTTTTAGACAGGTTGTTTTGAATCACCAGGACGTAATGACACAGACACAGCCATTACATCTCCTTCAGCGCGCTGCACTGTATAATCAGCTAGGCAGGCACAAACAACAATACGCGCTCTCCCGTGTTAAAGGTGTTGCTGACAGGGGAACGCATTCTACTCCGGGCGAATCAGGGCTGGCGGAAAGGCAGGGGGGTATCTATTTCACTCACTAATCACCAGGTTCGCCCCCCTCCACCCTCCCCTACCCTCTCTAAGCCCCTAAGTAGCTCCGGCAAGCATGAAAGAGACACATTTTGTCTACCGGTACTCGCTGAAGGAACAAGGAGTTTAGTGACGGCATTAGGGCTTAGGGAGGTGGGTTACTCCGAATTTAGAGAGAAAATCGTTGTGTTCTTAAGAGTTATTAGACTTAGTGGCCTGGGGTGGTCCAGTGGTCTAGCACCGCGGTCTACAGTGCACACATTATGCCCATGTCGGCATGGGTTAGAATCCGGCCCATGCCCTGCTGACATGCCCTCTCTCTCTCTCTCTCTCCCTTCTTCTCCTTACTTTCCTGTCTGTCTTCACCTTATCTGTCCAATAAAATGAAAGATATCAGTGGAACTGCCCCAAATAACTTGTATGTGTATATGTAAAAAAGTATATGTACTTATATGTAACACTACAGCCTCCAATATCCCATGATGCAACACTACAGCCTCCAATATCCCATGATGCAACACTACAGCCTCCAATATCCATGATGCAACACTACAGCCTCCAATATCCCATGATGCAACACTACAGCCTCCAATATCCCATGATGCAACACTACAGCCTCCAATATCCCATGAGGCCTAGCAACACTACAGCCTCCAATATCCCATGATGCAACACTACAGCCTCCAATATCCCATGAGGCCTAGCAACACCACAGCCTCCAATATCCCATGATGCAACACTACAGCCTCCAATATCCCATGATGCAACACTACAGCCTCCAATATCCCATGATGCCTAGCAACACCACAGCCTCCAATATCCCATGAGGCTTAGCACATTGGTTTGACTAGACTTGTTTACCTCTCTCTCTCTCCACCTCAGACCAACAGGAGCTCAAACCCTGCCAACGCACATGCAGATCTTGGAACAACAATAATTACATCGGCCAAAATGACAATTACTATTATTTTTTTTCTTTATTTTTTTGGTGTTAGCAATTACTATGGGTCAGTTTTGAGTAAACAGTAATTTGCTTCAACGACGTCTCTCATCATCGTTGAAGCAAATTACTGTTTACTCAAAACTGACCCGGGAATAATGCAATCACAAACTAAAACACTGGGCACCTTCTAGAACTCTCTAG
>NC_137679.1:1249550-1254550 GCF_963989245.1 Nansenia antarctica | reverse complement strand
TGGGAGGTAGGGAAAACAAACATCCGGGTTTTTTGTCAGCAGTACACTGCTCACTCAACCAGTAGGGTCAAGGCAGCCATTCAGACGCTAGAGCAGGAGATCAAAGACATTGAGGGTGGTCTCAGGGGGGGTTTTGATGGGGATTTTTTAAATAAGAAAAAGAAAGAGCTCAGCAGGATTTTATGTGAGAGGGTGAAGGGAGCTATGGTGAGGGCACGTTTTATGAGGATCAAAGACATGGATGCACCTAGCTCCTTCTTTTTTAATTTAGAAAAATCTGTGGCTCAGACTAAGCAGATGGTATGCCTCCAGCTCCAAGATGGGAGGTTGACCACCGAACCGGCTGAGATGAGGAAGCATGCCGTAGGCTTTTATACTGCCCTCTACAGGGCGGAGGACTCCGATGCAGGAGCTTCAGCAGAGCTTCTGCAGGGATTGCCCCAGTTGGGGAGGGAGGAGGTCTCTGCCTTGGACACCACGATCAGCCTAGAGGAGCTCACTGCTGCTGTGGGACAGTTAGCACCTGGTCGCGCTCCAGGCATAGATGGGTTGCCTGCAGACTTTTATAAACACTTCTGGAGCTGGTTGAGGACAGACTTTTTGGAGGTCCTACAGGAGTGTGTTAGGGGGGGTGTCTTACCGGTGTCCTGCCGGCGGGCAGCACTCTCTCTACTCCCCAAAAAAGGAGACTTGGCCCTGATTAAAAACTGGAGACCTGTGGCACTTTTATGCACAGATTATAAATTGCTGTCGAAGGTGTTGGCGAACAGACTAAAAGTCTATCTGGGAATACTGGTGCAGAAAGACCAGTCATATTGCATCCCGGATAGGACTATAATGGACAATCTGTTTTTAATGAGAGATGTTTTAGATATGTGTAAAATGTATGATTTGGATGTTGGTGTTTTATCTCTTGATCAAGAGAAGGCCTTTGATCGTGTTGACCATGTTTTTTTATTTTCCACACTGAGGGCTTTTGGATTTGGGGAGGGCTTTTTAGCATTTATAAAATTATTGTATAAGGACGCGTCTTGTATGGTTAAGGTGGGGGGCGGGCTGAGCTGTCCTATTCCTGTGGAGAGGGGGATCAGACAGGGCTGCCCCCTCTCTGGGATGTTATACTCCCTGGTAATTGAACCATTTTTAAACAAACTCAGGAATGGTCTTACAGGGCTCTCCCTACCGGGGCTACCACAGAGCCCACCCTTAGTGGTGTCAGCGTATGCTGATGATGTGAGTGTTTTTATAAAAGAGCAGAGGGATGTAGAGTTTTTAGTTGAGGTTTTAGGTCTTTATGAAAAGGCCTCCTCTGCAAAAGTAAACTGGGAGAAGAGTGAGGCCTTGCAGGTAGGACAATGGCGGGATAGGGCAGCTCCCAGTCTGCCGGGGGGGCTTAAATGGGGAAGAGCAGGTATGAGGGTTTTAGGTTTGTTTTTAGGTACGGAGGAGTTTCAGAGGCAGAACTGGGAAGGTGTTGTGGAGAAGGTGTGCACCAGATTGTCTAGGTGGAAATGGCTGTTACCACAGCTGTCATATAGGGGGAGAGTTCTGGTCGTCAACAACTTGGTCGCCTCGACCTTATGGCACAGACTGACCGTTCTAACTCCACCAAGGGGCCTGGTCGAGGAGATACAGAGGACGGTGGTGAGTTTTTTCTGGTCAGGCCAGCATTGGATTAAGGCCCCTGCATTGTACCTTCCAGTGGAGGAAGGGGGGCAGGGCCTTATAGACATTGCTGGCAGGATAAGGGCCTTCAGGCTGCAGGCAGCGCAAAGAATGATCTATAACTTTGGAATGAGCTGGCGGGATACAGCCCGTCTTCTGATGAGGAGGGCTGGTCGCCTTGGCTATGATTACCAGCTGTTCCTGCTTCAGCTTGAGCTAGTGGACCTTACTGGGCTGACGTCCTTCTATACGTCGGTCCTGCAGGCTTGGCAAGTTTTTAAGGTCCACAGAGGTACAGCAATGACACCTGGGATGTGGTTGTTTGAGGAGCCATTGCTGTATAATGCCCTCATAAGAACACCCATCCTGGCCTCTGCCAGCCTGCGGTCCAGCCTGAGGGAGGCCGGTGTTGTAAAACTGGGCCACTTGGTGACCTTATCCATACAACAGCTGGCAGAGAAAACTCACATCAGATCCGTCAGAGTACTCGAGAGGTTGGTGGAGGAGGTCTGTGCATCCCTGCCGGAGCCCCTAAGAGCTTTTGCTGAAAACCGTACTTTATCTGACCAATGGGATGATGAGTGGGAGTATGTGTTTCCGCCTTTGTTTGTCTCCCCTGCTGTTGGCGAGTGGCAGGAAGGAGGGGGGCTACTGTCTTTTACAACCCCGGAGTTGGGGGAATTTGAGACGTTAAGCAAGAAGGCGGTATATTACAGCTGTGTGAAGGTCTCACACTTGGGTTCCTTGGCGGGGATCGAGGCATCGAGGTGGACTGAGTTCTTCGCTCCAGACTCTTCCCCGAAAGGCTGCTGGAGGTCCCTGTACAAGTCCCCCTGTGAAAAACGGACAGGTGACCTCCAGTGGAGGATTATACATGGGGCCATAGCCACCAATAGACATCTGGTGCACTTGAACCCAGACATAGTTGAGGACTGCCCGTTTTGCTCAGCAGGGGAGTCCTTACAGCACCTTTTCATCCAGTGTCCAAGACTGAGGGGCATTTTTAGTCAGCTGGAGGAGTTTTTTATGGGGTTGGGAACTGTCTTTTCTTTTAAACTTTTTATCTATGGTCCACGATATTCAGCGGCAAAAAGGTTTTTACATGTTTTATTAAATTATTTATCAGGAGTGGCGAAACTGGCCATATGGAAAACGAGAAAGAATTGTATCCAGGGTCAGGGGTCAGTAGACCCACTCCTAATGATGTGTGGATTGCTGGCAGCACGCCTCAGGCTGGAGTTTGTTTTTTACCAGTTGACTGAAAATGTAGATGCTTTTATGAGTATTTGGGGTATTGGGGAAGTTTTATGTTCTTTGCAACAAGGGCTGCTGGTGCTTAATTTTTAAGGTTGTTTTTTATTTTCTATATTTTGAAAAAAAATTGATTTTGATGGTTCTGCTTTTCTTATGAAGTAAATGAAATAACCTGTATGTTTTTGAAAGGTGAATAAAGAAAATCTTAAATCTCAAAATCTCTCTCTCTCTCTCTCTCTCTCTCTCTTTCTGTCTCTCTTTCTGTCTCTCTCTCTGTCTCTCTCTGTCTCTCTCTCTCTCTGTCTCTCTCTCTCTCTCTCTCTGTCTCTCTCTCTCTCTCTCTCTCTCTCTCTCGCTGTCTCTCTCTCTCTCTCTCTCTCTCTCTCTCTCTCTCTGTGTGTGGTTGGGCTACTGGTGGGGCGGGGGGGAATGCTGATGTTTTGCATGTCAGAGAGGGAGTCTTCAATAATATGACTGGTTTAATTTACACTGTATCTCAGTTACACACATCCAAATGCGTGCACGCACACACACACACACACACACACACACACACACTCACTCACCCACACACACACACAAACACACTCACACTCACACACACACACACACACACACACACACACACACTCACACACCCACCCACCCACACACACACACACACACACACACACACACACACACACACACACACACACACACACACACACACACACACACACACACACACACACACACACACACACACACACACACACACAACAGAGAGGGAGTCTTCAATAATAGGACTGACAAAGAAACAGTAATTTACTTATATTTAGATTATTATGTTTAATTATCACTGCATCTCAGTTACACACATCCAAATGTGCACACACACACACACACTCACACTCACACTCACACACACACACACACACACACACACAAACACACACTTCAGATAGACTTTTCACATTTCCTACCCTACCCACTGCCTTTTAATTCTCCTCAACAACAACAACAACAACAACAACAACAACAACAATAACAGTCTCCATTTTGGCACCTGCGTTAATGATCCTCTTTGTTAGTGTTGCTGTTCCATGTGAGGCCGTTTGCTCTGCTGCAGGTGCTCTCTGAGGCGCCCAGCTCCTCCGTCTACCAGCCTCTCACTGTGGAACATGTTGATCAGACTACCCAAGAGCACCCAAGAATGTTACTCCTTGTAAATGGTAAACAGACTTATATAGCTATGCCTTTATCCAAAGCGCTTTACAACGGCCTCTCATTCACCCGTTGCGTTCACACACACACATTCACACACCAATGGCGGCCAAGCCACCATGCAAGGCGCCGGCCGGCCCCGCTCACTGGGAGCAATTTGGGGTCCAGTGTCTTGCCCAAGGACACTTCGACATGCGGCCAGCCGGGGCTCGACTCGAACCTCCGATCTGCCCAACCTTGCCGATCATTAGACGCCGGCTCTACCTCCTGAGACACAGCCACGATGGATTCGGTGAGTAATCCCCACTACTCTACTACACTCACAAGGAAAAAAAAAGCTTTCACCAGCTGCTGTCACTATTATTACCCCCCCCCCCCCACGCCCGCCCCCCCCCCCCCACGGGTGTGCTGTCATCCCCAAAGGAGGGCCAGGGACTTGACTGCTCCTTGAGGACTACTCATCCCATATCCTCTGATTGCTTCGCTAGGCTCGTCCTGATTAGCTACTTAAGTAAACATGGAACTCACCCCTCCACACACGCGGGCCAACCTCCGCTCCTCTTCAAACGGTTTCGTCGGTGTGGTGACCTGTCTGTCACCCGTTCTCCGGTGGGTGGGTGGGTGGAGGGGCTTCTGAGTAGGTGTGTTTTTACAGTAGTGGGTTTATGTTTTTGTTACGTCGTCGTCTAATCAGCCTTTAGCGACCATGATCCCATTATTGTGGAGGTCACCATGTGATTGGTCACCGGGGGGGGTCAGGGAAGAGTCAATCACTAAAGAAAGACTGCAGGCAGAGATCATATATTACCATGATGCAGTTGAATGTTTGTGATGCAATGACGTACGTTATGATGTACAGTTTTGATTTCTTGTCT
>NC_137679.1:1186568-1244068 GCF_963989245.1 Nansenia antarctica | reverse complement strand
TGGGGTGGTGTGCTGGGTTAGGTACCAGCTCGTTCCCCTGGGGTGGTGTGCTGGGTTAGGTGCCAGCTCGTTCCCCTGGGGTGGTGTGCTGGGTTAGGTACCAGCTCGTTCCCCTGGGGTGGTGTGCTGGGTTAGGTGCCAAGCTAGTTCCCCTGGGGTGGTGTGCTGGGTTAGGTGCCAGCTCGTTCCCCTGGGGTGGTGTGCTGGGTTAGGCACCAGCTCGTTCCCCTGGGGTGGTGTGCTGGGTTAGGTGCCAAGCTGACACGTCCATCGCTGCTGACCCTATTAGACAGTAATTGTGTGACTAATTCTGTAGCTAGCCAAGTATCCTTGGCTTCAAAACATTACTCGCTATCAGTTTTTTTTCACACAACCAACCAGAACCTCCAAACTAATAGCAAGAGTTAGAAAACACGACACTGCAAAAAGTACATCTAAGTAAGATGAAATGTCTTAAATCAAGGCGATATAATGGTTGTTTTTTGTCTGATTGTACTAGTTTTAAGATATTTTTGGAAGCGAATCCCATTATTGCAAACATTGTAACGTCAGTGTATTGGGTATGTTGCTATATTGACAGTTGCATTTCAAATCTATCTTTTCTTTTGACCTGTTGGCTAGGGTCATTGAAATATCTGTAACATTTTTATAAAATCAAAAAAAACAAAATGTCACAGCATTAAAGTAGACTACCGTTTGTACCATTGGCACAAAAATACAAAGATTTTTCGAAATGTCACCAAGTTTACGGTGCCAGGGTTCTGAATGTCTCAACACATTTTCATGTCGCAGTTGTCAGGCAAAGAGGTGCTGTAATGTGGCTAGTGGTTACATTACTACAGAGACTCAAGTAGTGGTGGTTCCCACCTTGTCTGATGGGTCTATTATTTGCGTTAGGGATTACCCACCTATTAAATCCATGATGACGTTGAGGGTTTATCACAACTATACGTCCCCTGGTCGTCTCACACTTTGACAGAAACATACCAACAAACACAACAATAAAGTAGACAACATAAAAGTGTGAATAACGCTGAAACACAACTGTCTCCTGGGCCAACAGCACAGGCTTGTGAGGGAGGAGGGGGCTTCTGCGTAAGACTAGTAGGAGAGGAACAGGAAGTAGTAGGAGGAGGAGGAAGTGCAGTGTTTGGAAAGAAGGTCACAACTGACAATGGGGTCAGGGTGTATGTGTCGCGTATGGAGTGGTAGTATAAAGGGTCTGAGTGTGTGTGTGTAGTGTATGTGTCTGGGTAGTATAAATGGGTTGAGTGTGACGTCATCTAAATATGTCTGGTGAACGGGGGTAACAAGTCGGCAACCGATCAAATTGTTCAGACCTTTATTTTGAGACACGGCAATACATGTCAACGTTATTGAAAATCACAACACAAACACGCTAGTCAAACCAAAATATTGCAATGGATTGGGTGAGTAATCCCCACTGCTAGATAACATACTTTAAGGTTACACCTTAACTGCTCCTCCTGAGACATCTACTAACCCCCAGCACTGCGTCTCCTGAAGACACCCACCTTTCCCCTCTACTGTGTAAGACTTCTACTGCCCCCCTTGTACTGTTTCTCTGTTTCTCCAGTGTCTAAATCAAAACAAAACAAAACAAAAAAAGGTAAGGTTTAGAAGTAGGTGATAGAAGAAGGTTGTTCCTTCTATCAATGGCCCCGGGCCTGAGCTGGATTACTCTTCCTGCTACGACTGGTGGATTGATGATTCACTTGCTTAGTCAAATGTATCGATTGTAAGTCGCTTTGGAATAAGGCGTCTGCTAAATGCCCAAAATGTAAAATGTACGTTGGTAAACGGCCAGGGCATAGCTTGACTAGTAGGAGGAACAGGAAGAGGAGGAAGTGCAGTGTTTGGAAAGAGGTCCCAACTGACCATGGAGTCAGGGTGTATGTGTATGGATTGGTGATATAAATCATGCACTTTTACCTTTCTAAATAACTTGCATCAAATCAAAGTTTATTTATAGAGCACATTTCTTACACGGATGCGACGCAATGTGTTTTGGGATGTACTGTATGTAACATACATAATGAGGTGAATTTGTTGGGGTCTGTTTTGATATTTTGCTTGTCATGTTCTGTGTGGTTCTATTGTTGTTGTTTTAGTTTTAGTTTATTTTTACTCTATTTTACTTTTTTCCTCTTGTTTTTGTTAAATGTGTTGTCTACTAATTGTCCTGTTATGTTATTGTTGTGTAAGTAAAGTTTATTTATATAGCACCAGACCAAGTCAAGTCAAGTCAACTTTATTTGTATAGCACATTTACGTACAGCAATGCTGAGCCAAAGTGCTTCACAGTAAAAATAGATACATGCAGGAAATAAGTAGGCACAATAAACACAATACAATGTAATACAAAATATGGTAAAAATTAAAAGAGAAGAAAAAGGACTAAAAACAATAAAACAATAAGACAATAAGAGCCAGGGACCTACAATAAAAACTATGAAATAATAAAAGCCAGGGACCGATAGCTAGGTGGGGGGGAAGGCTAGGGAAAACAGGTGTGTTTTAAGCAGAGATTTAAAAATCTCCAGACCAGTGGTCACAAAGTGCTTTACATATATAAAAACATAATTAAAGAGCAAAAGTAATAGCAGGTTGAAAGAAATAGGTAAACAAGTGAAGATAAAAACAAATAACAAGTGTACAACAAATAGTTATTTGCATAGGACCCCCTCGAAAACGAGATGGCATATCTCAAGGGGTTATTCCTAATAAAGCAATTTCAATAATAAAGGTGCTAGGAAGCATGATAATAAATCAAGTTTTGAAGCACCTCCAAGAAATTCAAAACTCTACTCCAGAAGTGTTTGAGTGCGCCCATAACACAGTGAAATCACTTCATGTGCAGAATTGAAACACCTTTTTTGGAGCTCCAAGACACTTTTCCCTCTGAAGTTTCCAAACACAATGTTGAAGAGCCCACTTGATATGACAAACAACAGTTTTATGGTCACTAAAATACTTACCGAATAAGAATAGGCTACTGGGTAAGTGATATGGCTTGTAAACAAACTTGAATTGTAGTACGTGTTCAAAAGCAAGGACTGTGTGATCATCTAATTGTTATTAGATTGTTTTATCAGCAAGTTGTGATGTGTTATGAGAGAGAATTGAGAAGCGATATTCTCCACCTATCTGATGGTTAGCCAGGTATATAACGTTGCTTGTGCATGTGTGGTTGTCATTGGTCAGATGCCAGGGAGCATCAAGGGGGTTTCAAGTCTTGACATACATTTATATTCCCTGCCTCTCTAGATGAACTAACCAGCCCCTGGTTAACTGTTACAGTGTTAGCTAGCTACTAGCCCTGACTCGTTCCCATAGCAACACAGCTCTTAAATCAAGCTTAGCCAGGGGGGAAGGAAGGTGGCTAACTTTCTAACCTCAAAATAAGTCTGCCTTGTTTTTTATGCAACAGGCAGTGGTTTGGAGAGAGGGGTGTGGTCTAGAGAGGGTGGGATATTCTTATCAAGTGCTTTAGCTGGTTAGCAAACTTCAAATTCAAATCAAATTTTATTTGTATAGCGCATTTCTTACAAGATGCAACTCAATGCGCTTCACACAATGAACATTTTCAGTCAATCAGTCAATCAATCAATCAATACTGACAGAGCCGCGAGCAGGCAAAAGTAAAAACCTGTACACTATGTAGCCAGGAAAATTCCCTTGCAGCCCTCTACACATAGAGCGACTACTAACCAGTTTGCCTACCAGCACCCGGCGGGGGATGCCCACACCCCCCCCCCGGGGAGCCCCCGCCGCCCCACACACCCAGCCCGCCCCACCACCAGCACACCCAGCCCAGCCAAGCAAGCACAGACCACAGAGGCCCCGCACAAGGACGGCCAAGCAGGTGCCCCGGTGGCGGAACAGACCAGGCATACGGGGCAGCCGGGGGCCCCCAAGGGGAGGCTAAGGACCACCGGCACAAAGCAAGCAAGCAAGGGCGAAACTTGGTAGGATAGCTAGCCTAATCCAAGTACCCACCACCTAACGAACTGCAGAATGTAAACAAACTATACAGGGCTAGATTACAAGGCCAGTTGCTGTTGTTCACTAGGCTTGAAGCACTGGGCTTTGAGTAGCAGCTGGCTGCTAGTAGGCCTTGGCAGGCACCAGCACCACTGTCAAACAACGGCGATAACTTGGATGAAAGACTCTAGATGGCCTGAAGTAGAAGATAAACATTGTGGACAATACTCACTTGTAGTAGTAAGACGATTTCTGGGAAAGAACACAGGGACGGGGATGGATGGTCCGTATATCTTTTGCGATATTTATGTCCACCAAGTCTGACAAGTCGAACAGCCAAGTTAAATCATTCAGGGAACATTCAGTGAAAGTTCAGACTTCCATTTGCCAAGTCAGATTTCCTCTGTTAGTGAGGTCATGAAGGGAGAGGCCTGACCCATCTGTTAGTTACGTCATGAAGGGAGAGGCCTGACCCATAGAAACATCTGTTAGTTACGTCATGAAGGGAGAGGCCTGACCCATCGAAACATCTAAACAAGAGTCAGATTTCCTCTGTTAGTTACGTCATGAAGGGAGAGGCCTGACCCATAGATGTTAGTTACGTCATGAAGGGAGAGGCCTGACCCATCGAAACATCTGTTAGTGACGTCATGAAGGGAGAGGCCTGACCCATAGAAACATCTGTTAGTTACGTCATGAAGGGAGAGGCCTGACCCATAGAAACATCTGTTAGTTACGTCATGAAGGGAGAGGCCTGACCCATAGAAACATCTCAACAAGAGTCAGACAAGGGGCAGCTGGTAGCAAAGGGAGCGTGTCTATGTTCCCACATTTCTAAGTCATCTAACTAACCCTAACCCTAACACTGACCCTAACCCTAACACTGACCCTAACCCTAACACTGACCCTAACACTGACCCTAGCCCTAACACTGACCCTAACCCTAGTCCTAGCCCTAACACTGACCCTAGTCCTAGCCCTAACACTGACCCTAACCCTAACACTGACCCTAACCCGAGTCCTAGCCCTAACACTGACCCTAGTCCTAGCCCTAACACTGACCCTAACCCTAACACTGACCCTAGTCCTAGCCCTAACACTGACCCTAACCCTAACACTGACCCTAACCCTAACCCTAACACTGATCCTAACCCTAACACTGACCCTAACCCTAGTCCTAGCCCTAACACTGACCCTAACCCTAACACTGACCCTAACCCGAGTCCTAGCCCTAACACTGACCCTAACCCTAACACTGACCCTAACCCGAGTCCTAGCCCTAACACTGACCCTAACCCTAGCCCTAACCCTAACCCTAGTCCTAGCCCTAACACTGACCCTAACCCTAACACTGACCCTAACCCTAGTCCTAACCCTAACACTGACCCTAACCCTAGTCCTAGCCCTAACACTGACCCTAACCCTAACACTGACCCTAACCCGAGTCCTAGCCCTAACACTGACCCTAACCCTAGCCCTAACCCTAACCCTAGTCCTAGCCCTAACACTGACCCTAACCCTAACACTGACCCTAACCCTAGTCCTAACCCTAACACTGACCCTAACCCTAGTCCTAGCCCTAACACTGACCCTAACCCTAACACTGACCCTAACCCGAGTCCTAGCCCTAACACTGACCCTAACCCTAGCCCTAACCCTAGCCCTAACCCTAACACTGACCCTAACCCTAACCCTAACACTGATCCTAACCCTAACACTGACCCTAACCCTAGTCCTAGCCCTAACACTGACCCTAACCCTAACACTGACCCTAACCCTAACCCTAACCCTAGTCCTAGCCCTAACACTGACCCTAACCCTAGCCCTAACACTGATCCTAACCCTAACACTGACCCTAACCCTAGCCCTAACCCTAACACTGACCCTAACCCCAGTCCTAACCCTAACACTGACCCTAACCCTAACCCTAGCCCTAACACTAACCCTAGCCCTAACACTGACCCTAACCCTAGTCCTAGCCCTAACACTGACCCTAGTCCTAGCCCTAACACTGACCCTAACCCTAACACTGACCCTAACCCGAGTCCTAGCCCTAACACTGACCCTAGTCCTAGCCCTAACACTGACCCTAACCCTAACACTGACCCTAGTCCTAGCCCTAACACTGACCCTAACCCTAACCCTAACACTGATCCTAACCCTAACACTGACCCTAACCCTAGTCCTAGCCCTAACACTGACCCTAACCCTAACACTGACCCTAACCCGAGTCCTAGCCCTAACACTGACCCTAACCCTAACACTGACCCTAACCCGAGTCCTAGCCCTAACACTGACCCTAACCCTAGCCCTAACCCTAACCCTAGTCCTAGCCCTAACACTGACCCTAACCCTAACACTGACCCTAACCCTAGTCCTAACCCTAACACTGACCCTAACCCTAGTCCTAGCCCTAACACTGACCCTAACCCTAACACTGACCCTAACCCGAGTCCTAGCCCTAACACTGACCCTAACCCTAGCCCTAACCCTAACCCTAGTCCTAGCCCTAACACTGACCCTAACCCTAACACTGACCCTAACCCTAGTCCTAACCCTAACACTGACCCTAACCCTAGTCCTAGCCCTAACACTGACCCTAACCCTAACACTGACCCTAACCCGAGTCCTAGCCCTAACACTGACCCTAACCCTAGCCCTAACCCTAGCCCTAACCCTAACACTGACCCTAACCCTAACCCTAACACTGATCCTAACCCTAACACTGACCCTAACCCTAGTCCTAGCCCTAACACTGACCCTAACCCTAACACTGACCCTAACCCTAACCCTAACCCTAGTCCTAGCCCTAACACTGACCCTAACCCTAGCCCTAACACTGATCCTAACCCTAACACTGACCCTAACCCTAGCCCTAACCCTAACACTGACCCTAACCCCAGTCCTAACCCTAACCCTAACACTGACCCTAACCCTAACCCTAGCCCTAACACTAACCCTAGCCCTAACACTGACCCTAACCCTAGTCCTAACCCTAACACTGACCCTAATCCTAACCCTAACACTAACCCTAACCCTAGTCCTAACACTGACCCTAACACTGACCCTAACCCTAACCCTAACACTGACCCTAACCCTAACACTGACCCTAACCCTAGTCCTAACCCGAGTCTTAGCCCTAACACTGACCCTAACCCTAGCCCTAACCCTAACCCTAGTCCTAGCCCTAACACTGACCCTAACCCTAACCCTAGTCCTAACCCTAACACTGACCCTAACCCTAGTCCTAACCCTAACACTGACCCTAACCCTAACACTGACCCTAACCCTAACCCTAACCCTAGTCCTAGCCCTAACACTGACCCTAACCCTAACACTGACCCTAACCCTAGTCCTAACCCTAACACTGACCCTAACCCTAGTCCTAACCCTAACACTAACCCTACCCTAGTCCTAACCCTAACACTGACCCTAACCCTAGTCCTAACCCTAACACTGACCCTAACCCTAGTCCTAACCCTAACACTGACACTAACCCTACCCTAGTCCTAAACCCTAACACTGACCCTAACCCTAGTCCTAACCCTAACACTGACCCTAACCCTAGTCCTAACCCTAACACTCACCCTAACCCTAGTCCTAGCCCTAACACTGACCCTAACCCTAGTCCTAACCCTAACACTGACCCTAACCCTACCCTAGTCCTAAACCCTAACACTGACCCTAACCCTATCGTTAGCCCACCTATGAAATATTAGAGATGTGGGACCATTAGCCCAATGGGAACATGGGGATGACCCCGTAGCGAACACATTACAAAGCTGCACCAATCTATCGCTGACATGACACAGAACAACACCCTGTGAACCAACAAATAGAATTTTGAAAGCATTGGAAACATGGGAAATAATCTGCAAGAATGCTCATATCACCACTGCTCATACCAGTCGTATGGACGGAGCATCAATGGAAAAAGTCACATCAATAATGTAGGTACTTTTATAAAGTAAAGGAATAAATAAGACCTATTTCTTATTTCCTATGTTCACACAGAGTTGGGGGGGGGAAAAAGCATTCTGCTACGCTGCCCCCTCTGCTTGGAACCTCCAGAAAGACTTAAACCTGGAAACGCTGATCTCCTGTACGAGGCCTTTAGTGGACTCTTGAAGGAGCTTGAACAGGAAAGTACTAGAGAGTGTCTCTGTACTTAACGCAGCCACCTCTGCATTCCTGATACTGCCTTATGTTCACTGTTTTAAACTGTATGTCTGAAACCTAAAAAGTCTCTCTTGCAAAAGAGATTTTAAATCTCAATGAGTATTCACCTGGTTAAATAAAGGTATAATAAAAAATGCTTTCTTCTGAATGATGTATGTGAACGTGCGCTGGCAGAGAGCCCAGAGTGCCGTACCTGAGCTAATCCCAGAAGGTCTCCAGTACCTCTTGACTACAGGACAGGAATGCCTCACAGCCCACTGGCTAAATATTGACATTCCTGCTACTGAAGAGTGGATTGGGGGGATGACTAACTAATGTCTGTAATGGAAAAGCTCATACTGTAGAGATAAGACTCTAATAGTCTCAAAGCAACCAAGCGTGTGTGTGTGTGTGTGTGTGTGCGTCTGTGAGTGTGCGTGTGCGTGTGTGTGTGTGTGTGTGTGTGTGGATAATAACATACTGTAGAGATAAGACTCAATAGTCTCAAAGCAACCAAACGTTAGATAACTGCTATTATATTATCTGTGTGTGTGTGTGTGTGTATGGGTGTGTGTGTGTGTGTGTGTGCGCGTGCATGCTTTGTTATTTTTGAACATACCCTGTGTTATAGTGCAATCAAAGCAACCAAACATTAGATAACTGCTGTTATATTATCTGTGGATGGGTATGTGCGGTTTGTGTGTGTGTGTGTGCGTGCGTGTGTGCGGTTTGTGTGTGTGCGTGTGTGCGTGTGTGTGTATGCATGCTTTGATTGTTTTGTTGTTGTTGAACATACACACACTGTGTTATAGTGCTTATACATAATACTGACTCACTCTGCGTGGGTCTGGGTGTGGGGGTGAACTTCATAGCAACCCCCCCCCCTGTTGCAGAACTCACACCCTCCAATTCACATGCCTTTGAAAACATTTAGTTATAAACTCCTAAAAAAAAAGAAAAGTTCTGAAACATTATTTTGGTCGATTATTCCTCCCCTTTAATAATACCAATTGGTATTGTATTTGATATCGTTGGAAAGCCTGGTTAGTCACCTTTACAACGAGGTACAACTTGTAAGGCTCATGCATTCGTGGAATGAGCAACACAGCTAAACGTATGGGTAGCGGCCCAAAAACATTTGCTGAAATTGACCGAAATAACTTTTGGTTGAGGAGTTTAGATGCTGTGCTGGAGAATAGAATGACAAGGATTTGGAGTGAAGGAAATTGACACGCCCACTGTGTTAAATCCCCAATTGTTGCCACCTATTTTCAGTGTGGCATTTCCTGGGACGATGGTCTGGTGGTTGATGTTTAGCGGCAGCCAACACAATGAGCAGGGGAACAACTTCAAAAGGAAAGAAAGAAAGAAAGAAAGAAAGAAAGAGTAGTCATATAGCTGTAAAAAAACTGCCCTGGAAGGCGAACAGGAGACAGGAGACAGGGGACAGGAGATAGGAGACAGGGGACAGGGGACAGGGGACAGGAGACAGGGGACAGGAGACAGGAGACAGGAGACAGGGGACAGGGGACAGGGGACAGGAGACAGGAGACAGGAGACAGGGGACAGGGGACAGGAGACAGGGGACAGGAGACAGAGGACAGGAGACAGAGGACAGGAGACAGGAGACAGGGGACAGGGGACAGGAGACAGGGGACAGAGGACAGGAGACAGGGGACAGGAGACAGGGGACAGGGGACAGGAGACAGGGGACAGGAGACAGGGGACAGGAGACAGGGGACAGGGGACAGGAGACAGGGGACAGGGGACAGGAGACAGGAGACAGGAGAGACAGGAGACAGGGGACAGGAGACAGGAGACAGGGGACAGGAGACAGGGGACAGGGGACAGGGGACAGGGGACAGGAGACAGGGGACAGGAGACAGGGGACAGGAGACAGGAGACAGGAGACAGGGGACAGGAGACAGGAGACAGGGGACAGGAGACAGGGGACAGGGGACAGGAGACAGGGGACAGGAGACAGGAGACAGAGGACAGGAGACAGGGGACAGGGGACAGGAGACAGGGGACAGGAGACGGGGGACGGGTCCTGGTTTAGAAGCAATCGCACGTGTCGTTAAAAGTTAAAAAAGAAAAAGATTTCTCTAGCGTCTGCATGACCGCCCCCAGGATAACTGCATGACCGCCCCCAGGATTCCATTCTGACAGTCTGTCACATGACCTCTCTGTGTACGCAGTAGACATGACCACAGACAAACACAGATGACCTCACTGTCCCCTCCCTGTCCCCTTGATCCTGTGACTTGACTTAAACCTCCTTAACTACCTGCACACTAAAGCCATTTCACATTCACAGATAAATGTACTTGTTGTCAAATCAAATCAAATGAAGTTTTATGTGTATATATATATCGCATTTCTCACAAGATGTGATTCAATGCGCTTCACATAATGACAGAACACACAAGCAGGCAAGGGTAAAAAAAAAAACTGTCCACTGTGCATCCAGGAAAACTCCCTTGCAGCCCTCTACTCATAGAGCGACTACTTCCAGTTTGCCTACCAGCGCACTTGTTGTAAGTCGCTTTGGATAAAAGCGTCTGCTAAATGTGAAAACATTTACAAAAGTAAGATCTAGAAGCGTCTAGAAGCCCCTCTGGACTGTAAACAGAAGCCTTTGGGGTGTAGTTATAATTTGCGACTATGTGATAGAAAACTGTCGAGGTACTCCATAGTAAACAGCAATTACTCACTCTCCTACGTTTCTGGTCTTGAGTGTAGAAGAACTGTATTCAGTTAAAGCTCTACATTAGGTTAGCATTCGCAGGTGAAAATTGTGGGGTTTACTAACTTTATAAAGATAACAGTTAACAGTTAACACCCAAGTTTGATCATTTTAGGCCCTGCTCTCTCATTGAAAAGAAACATTATAAGCCCTCAACCACAAGTCCATAGCCAGGTTTGTGGTGTGTATGAGCTTGTATGATAGGATTAGATTAGATTAGATTAGATTAGATTCAACGTTATTGTCATGGCAGAGTACAAGTCCAATACAACGAAATGCAGTTTAGCATCCAACCAGAAGTACAAATAGTGATATAAGTGCATGATATAAATACAGTAGAACAAGATGTAGTGATAGGTGACTATGTAATATACAGTATGTGCAGAGGTATATATAGTTATATACAGTTATGAGCTATGTACAGTTATGAGCCATGTACAGTTATGAGCTACATACAGTTATGAGCTATATACAGTTATGAGCTATATACAGTTATGAGCTATATACAGTTATGAGCTATATACAGTTATGAGCTACGTACAGTTATGAGCTATATACAGTTATGAGCTATATACAGTTATGGGCTATATACAGTTATGAGCTATGTACAGTTATGAGCTACATACAGTTATGAGCTATATACAGTTATGGGCTATATACAGTTATGAGCTATGTACAGTTATGGGCTATGTACAGTTATGAGCTATGTACAGTTATGGGCTATATACAGTTATAAGCTATATACAGTTATGGGCTATGTACAGTTATGAGCTATGTACAGTTATGAGCTACATACAGTTATGAGCTATATACAGTTATGGGCTATGTACAGTTAAGAGCTATATACAGTTATGAGCTATGCACAGTTATGAGCTATGTACAGTTATGAGCTACATACAGTTATGAGCTATATACAGTTATGGGCTATGTACAGTTATGAGCTATGTACAGTTATGGGCTATGTACAGTTATGAGCTATGTACAGTTATGAGCTATATACAGTTATGGGCTATGTACAGTTATGAGCTATGTACAGTTATGAGCTATGTACAGTTATGGGCTATGTACAGTTATGAGCTATATACAGTTATGGGCTATGTACAGTTATGAGCTATGTACAGTTATGAGCTATGTACAGTTATGAGCTATATACAGTTATGAGCTATGTACAGTTATGAGCTATGTACAGTTATGAGCTATGTACAGTTATGAGCTATGTACAGTTATGAGCTATGTACAGTTATGAGCTATATACAGTTATGGGCTATATACAGTTATGAGCTATGTACAGTTATGAGCTACATACAGTTATGGGCTATATACAGTTATGAGCTATGTACAGTTATGAGCTACATACAGTTATGAGCTATATACAGTTATGGGCTATGTACAGTTATGAGCTATGTACAGTTATGGGCTATGTACAGTTATGAGCTATATACAGTTATGGGCTATGTACAGTTATGAGCTATGTACAGTTATGAGCTACGTACAGTTATGAGCTATGTACAGTTATGAGCTATGTACAGTTATGAGCTATATACAGTTATGAGCTATATACAGTTATGAGCTATATACAGTTATGAGCTATATACAGTTATGAGCTATATACAGTTATGAGCTATATACAGTTATGAGCTATGTACAGTTATGAGCTATGTACAGTTATGAGCTATGTACAGTTATGAGCTATATACAGTTATGAGCTATATACAGTTATGAGCTATATACAGTTATGAGCTATATACAGTTATGAGCTATGTACAGTTAAGAGCTATATACAGTTATGAGCTATATACAGTTATGAGCTATCTCCATGGTGTCAAACGATGAGGTGTTTAAAAAGCTAGGCGCTCTACACTCAGAAAAGGCCACGGGCCATGACAATATTCCAGCCAGATTTCTAAAAGACTCAGCTGCCTCCATTACCCCAACCATCACCCACATAATAAACCTCTCCATCAAACAGGGACACGTCCCCCTTGACTTTAAAATAGCAAGGGTAACCCCACTGTATAAAAAAGGAAGCAAATTAGACCCAGGCAACTACCGACCTGTTTCTATTCTTAATTCCATCTCGAAACTTATGGAAAAAATAGTTTATGAACAGGTCGATAGGTACCTTACCGAAAAAAAGCTGATGTATGAATTTCAATCAGGATTCAGAACATCCCATTCCACTGACACATGCCTTCTCTATTTGAACGACCACATCAACCATGAGGTGGACTCGGGCAAGTACTGCGGCATGGTCATGCTGGACCTCCAGAAGGCCTTCGACACAGTAGATCACCACATATTGTTAGATAAACTGAAAGCAATTGGGTTCGATAGAACATCGGTGAGCTGGATGCAATCCTACTTAGAGGGGAGGGAACAGGTGGTTAGTGTGAACGGAACACTGTCCCCCCCCCTCCCAGTGACCTGCGGCGTTCCACAAGGAAGCATTTTGGGACCTTTACTGTTCCTAATATATGTGAATGACATGTCATCAGCATGTGATTGCAATTTGTTCCTGTTCGCGGATGACTCGGCTCTGCTGGTCTCTGACAGGGACATATTGCAGGTGGAAAAAGCGCTAAGCACTGAACTGAGTAGAATCTGCATCTGGCTAGCTGACAATAAACTATCAATACACCTAGGTAAAACTGAAACCATCCTATACGGATCCCCATCTAAACTCAGAAAGGCTGAAAATTTTAAAATAAAAGTGGGTAACATTAATATCACAAGAAAAGAGGATATTACATACCTGGGCTCCATCTTAGAGGCAAATCTTTCCGGAGATAAAATGGCAGCAAAAGTAATCAAAAAAGTGAACCATAGAACTAGATTCTTGTACAGGATATCCTCACTTGTCAGTAAAAACACACTGAGGACCCTATCAGGAGCTCTCATTCAATGTCACTTCGACTATGCCGTAACATCATGGTACTATAGAACCACAAAGGCCCATAAAACAAGACTCCAGACAGCCCAAAATAAACTGGTTAGGCTTCTGCTAGGCCTCAACCCTAGGACACATCTAACCGCTGCTCATTTTTTGAGCCTTGATTGGCTACGAGTAGTTGACAGAGTGCAGCAGCTTGCACTGGGCCTGGTCTTCAAGATACGCTACACCACAAAGACACCCAAGTACCTGTCAACATACTTCCAAAAAGTGAACAACGTCCACACATACAACACCAGAGGAAGCTCCACGAACCACGTTCAACCGCGTTGCACCACAAACAAGGGGTTAAACTCGTTTGCAAACTATGCAGTAAAAATGTGGAACGCCCTTCCTATAATCTTAAAGGAGTGCAAAACACTGCCCACCTTCAAAACCACTCTCAAAAAACATTTACAGGAGGCTGCAATCCGTAACTGGACCCTCTAAATCAAAAATCAGATTAAAAGACCCGAACTACCCACTGTACATACTTTGTGTTTTGTCCCCCGCCCCCACCTGTGGTGTATGTCCCCACCTGTCCTACCCGCTGTACATACCTTATGTTTTGTTGTATTGTTCTTCCCATGATGGATGTGTGTTTATCTTGTAGATAGTAATAGTTATTTGTCTGTATTATCTTGTAGATAGTACTAGCTTTGTTGTCTGTCTTACATGTAACGATGAATTGAGAATCAAGGACCCCAATTGAAATAAGCCAGTGGCTTTCTTGGGTTTTTATCCTGTTAGTTGACCTTGTATGTAATATGTACTTTCATGTACCTACTTATGCAAATCTTCTAATAAAGTTTTCAATCAATCAAAAAAAAAACAGTTATGAGCTATGTACAGTTATGAGCTATGTACAGTTATGGGCTATGTACAGTTATGAGCTATATACAGTTATGGGCTATGTACAGTTATGAGCTATGTACAGTTATGAGCTATGTACAGTTATGAGCTATATACAGTTATGAGCTATGTACAGTTATGAGCTATGTACAGTTATGGGCTATGTACAGTTATGAGCTATGTACAGTTATGAGCTATGTACAGTTATGAGCTATATACAGTTATGAGCTATGTACAGTTATGAGCTATGTACAGTTATGAGCTACGTACAGTTATGGGCTATATACAGTTATGAGCTACATACAGTTATGGGCTATATACAGTTATGAGCTATGTACAGTTATGAGCTACATACAGTTATTAGCTATATACAGTTATGGGCTATGTACAGTTATGAGCTATGTACAGTTAAGAGCTATATACAGTTATTGGTTATGTACAGTTAAGAGCTACATACAGTGAGGTAGTTTATATACAGTGAGGTAGTTTATGTACAGTATCTAATGTACAGAAGTATAAAGCAATATACAGTAGTTCAAAGGTAGTAATGTGAGCATCAGTGTAGTGCATACTGTATGATACTACAGACCATTCCTGTTGAATAAACAGGTCCGGAAAGGGTGGAGGAAGTCCAAGTCCAGATACAAAGCCCCGCTGTCCAGGAAATATAAACATGTCCTCCGCTCTCCCGCCACAGAACACAAAGGGGGATCTAAAAACTGGCCCGATGACGCCTAAGATCCCTGAGAGCGGAAGCGATATCCAACAGCTGCCTGGCTGGGTATTAAACAATAGCTTTAATACCACCACGACCTCTCTCTGCTCAGAAACAAACTTCATAACAGCCTGAACTCGTTTGTGTGTGTCGTCCAGACTCAGCAGAGGCCAGGGAATTAACATTAACATTTACATTTACATTTTTGTCATTTAGTAGCAGACGCCTTATTCCAAAGCGACTTACAATCGATACATTTCACTAAGCAAGTGAATCATCAGTCCACCAGTCGTAGCAGGAAGAGTAATCCAGCTCAGGCCAGGGGCCACTGGCAGTCGTCGTGATGGAAGAAGAATTCTTTTTTTTCTTTTTTTTATATATATAGACACTGGAGAAACAGTACAAGGGGGGAAGTAGAAATCTTAGGAGACACAGTAGAGGGGAAAAGCAGGTGTCTCAGGAGACGCAGTGCTGGGGGGTAGTAGATGTCTCAGGAGACGCAGTGCTGGGGGGTAGTAGATGTCTCAGGAGATGCAGTGCTGGGGGGTAGTAGATGTCTCAGGAGACGCAGTGCTGGGGGGTAGTAGATGTCTCAGGAGGGAAGCCGTCTGATTTTCTTATGTAAAAAGGGCAACACAAAAGTGTGATGTGTTTAGCGTATCTAGGAGGCAGTGTTCTTTTTATGTACGATAAAGATCATAGCATCTCCCTGAGGGTAAAATAAAAGCCACTAAGGTAGCATCCTCCAGTCAAAAGCAAAGGAACTTTTCTAGCTAGGCTACTGTGGTGCTCGACAATACACTGGCCAATCACGGGGTATTTTTTGCCCTTCTCATTGTCTCTCTCTCTCTCCCTCCCTCTCTTTCTCTCTCTCTCTTTCTCTTTCTCACACACACACACACACACACACACACACCATAATCAGAGGTCTGATGTTGCCCTTCTCATTGTCTCTCTGGTGTTTTCTTTGGCTGATGGACGTCCCGCTGCCCAGATGTGTGATGTCAGGATGACATCACAGGATGTCAGGAGGTGGAGGCGGAGGCGGGGGGGTCATGACCTCTCCCTCGTGGGTAATCATCTAAACGGGGAGGGGAGGGGAGAGAGGAGGAGGGGAGGGCCGCACGAGGCTTTGACGCATCTGGTACACCTGGACCTGCCTAGCTGAAGTGCGCCAATTGCAGTTCGAACAGTGTGCTCACACGTACACTGACACTCTCAGATTCTCTCTCTCTTGCTCTCTCTCTCTCTACCCCTTTCTCTCTTTCTCTCTCCCTCTCTCTCTCTCTTTCTCTCTCTCTCTCTCTCTCTCTCCCTCTCTCTCTCTCTTTCTCTCTCTCTCTCCCTCTCTCTCTCTCTTTCTCTCTCTCTCTCTCTCTCTCTCTCTCTCTCTCTCTCTCACACACACACACACACACACACACACACACACACACACCATAATCAAAGGGAGCTGGTAGCCATGGCAGCTTTGATTTCAACAGGAAACACCCTTCATTGTTATTCTCCAGAAGCCCACGCCCAGGGTAGTAGGAGACTACGCATGGTGCTACCCAAGGACTACCCAGCATGCCTTGCTCCCCTGGCGGTATATTTTCTCACACACACATAGACCTGTGTTTAATAATAATAATCATAATAATAATACATTAGACTTATATAGTGCTTTTCTAGACACTCAAAGACGCTTTACAAACTGAAAAGATCGAGTAGTAACAATAAAAAGAAACGTTAAAAAACATTAAAATTAAAAAAAGAAAGTATAGGGGCCTAATTGAGGTAGTGCTGGGGACACATGGGAAGGGGAGGAGGGGGAGAGGGTTAACTGGTGAAGGCGAGCTTGAAGAGGTGGGTTTTGAGGGCCTGTTTAAATGTTGGCAGGGTGTTGGCCTGTCTGATGTGGTTGGGGAGGAGGGCGTTCCAGAGGGACGGGGCTGCGGCTGAAAAGGCCCCACGCACCCCAGGTCCGGAGCTCGGTGGTCCTGGTGGTCTTGAGGGTGTAGAACCTGTAGATAACGGTCTTACTGCACACACATCCATAGACCAGTATTATAGTTCTGTAAAGGTTGTGACTTTGTCATTGTCTCCAAGTTTCCTGACAAGGGGGGTTGTATGACTTGGCATTCCTTTGTCCTAGACACCACATGGTCAACGGTGGCCTCCCTTCCTGTGACCTGCCCCCTGACCTTTGACCTGAGGGATACTGTCCCCATTCTCACACCCTAACCTGTCCTCAGTAAGGTGATAGGACTGTATAGGTGTCACTAGGGATGTCCCGATCCGATACTGATATCGGATATCGACCCGATATTGGTTTTTTGATTGATTGAAAACTTTATTAGAAGATTTGCAGAAGTAGGTACATGAAAGTACATATTACATACAAGGTCAACTAATAGGATAAAAACCCAAGAAAGCCACTGGCTTATTTCAATTGGGGTCCTTGATTCTCAATTCATCGTTACATGTAAGACAGACAAAAAAACTAGTACTATCTACAAGATAATACAGACAAATAACTATTACTATCTACAAGATAAACATACATCCATCATGGGAAGAACAATACAACAAAACATAAGGTATGTACAGCGGGTAGGACAGGTGGGGACATACACCACAGGTGGGGGCGGGGGACAAAACACAAAGTATGTACAGTGGGTAGTTCGGGTCTTTTAATCTGATTTTTGATTTAGAGGGTCCAGTTACGGATTGCAGCCTCCTGAATGCTGGATCGGGGATCGCACCAGAAAAAAAAAGGCTCCGATCCGATCCTACTGTCAAGTCAAACTTATGTGTATAAGCAATGAGGGAATGAAAACAGTGAACAGAAACGCGTGTCGCAGAAATGCTTCACGCGAGTCGCAGAAATGCTTCACGCGAGTCCTATATGCGCTTAAAATGCGCATAGCGCTGTGTGCTTCCGGTTTCATTACAAAGAGATTAACCCTATATGTGCCTGACGTCTAACAACATTCAAATGACTCTAACTTCATATTTTTTCGGATTTCAATGTATGACACATCATTTGAAAGCTTATGATCCGTAGTTCCAATCCACAACACGTCGCATTTGTTGCTTTAATAAAGGCTGGCCGTCTTTAATTTAACTGTTGTTGGTGTGGAGTCGACTATATACTGGGGAGGTATTTGTTATTATTCAGGGGTCAAAAAATGTATACAAATATCGGATCGGTATCGCCGATACCCGAAGCCCAGGTATCGGTATCGGTAGTGAAAAAGTGGGATCGGGACATCCCTAGGTGTCACACCCTAACCTGTCCTCAGTAAGGTGATAGGACTGTATAGGTGCCACACCCTAACCTGTCCTCAGTAAGGTGATAGGACTGTATAGGTGCCACACCCTAACCTGTCCTCAGTAAGGTGATAGGACTGTATAGGTGCCACACCCTAACCTGTCCTCAGTAAGGTGATAGGACTGTATAGGTGCCACACCCTAACCTGTCCTCAGTAAGGTGATAGGACTGTATAGGTGCCACACCTATAGACTTGATATGTCCAACTTTGTATTGTGGAATCGATCTTAGGGAGTTAGAGTCAGCCAAGCGTCCTGTGAATACAAGAGAATAACCCTCTCTAGAAATGCTCAATGAACACCACATGTTTTGTGAATGCACTCAGAGCAAACACTGTGAGCAAGGGTATGAACAGTCACTCTGATGCACTGTAATAATAATAATTATAATAATAATAATAATAATAATAATAACTTTGTATAGCGCTTTTCCTGCAAACGTTGCAGCTCAAAGTGCTTTAATCATTATATAATCATAATTTAATTATTTAGTCATTTAAAGGCAATATTAAAAGGATGGGTTTTTAGTCTCGACTGGAACATTATGTGCTGAGGTTGCATCCCTAATGTAAACTGGCAGTGAGACACAATCTGGAGCATAACATGAGAATGCAGCCTCACCAGATCTCTTCTTCTGTCCATACAGTCTGTTCACGCATTAGCAAAGTGAAGATACAAATCTCACACAAATTTAGAAATATGGCAAAGAATCCTCTCTATGACATCAGAGCCCTCTCTATGACATCAGAGAGGAATGCTGTAACCTGTATGTAACTTTGATTACACAACAGTTAGTTCCGACCAAGTAATTTGATTGGACAAGAGGCATTCCATGAGTGGCAAAAAATCCCCCGTTTTAAATCCACCGTGTTATTAAATGTTTTATCTACTTCAAACATTTCTTTCTCTTCTTTTATTGTATTTCATCTTTACCTTCTCTTTATTGTTTAATTTACTTCCCCTGATTTTATATTCATTTTATGCTTGTATATGTTTTTATCTTCACTTGATGTTCTTATTCCTGTTGTAAAGCACTTCGAGCTGCATTTCTTGTATGAAAGGTGCTGAATAAATAAAGCTTTACTTACTTACTTACTTACTTACTTACTTACTTACATTATATACTAAATGCACGTTAATAATAATAATAATAATAAATTTTATTTATAAAAGCACTTTACATATAAAATCTCAGAGTGCTACAACACAGTAAGATAAAGCAAAAAACATTAAATTAAAAGGCTAAAAAATATACGTTAGTACCCAGACATATGCATACGCTAACACAACGAACACAATCCGCTAGGCCCACAGGACGGCACGGGTCCCCTGCACAGCGTGAAGTTACCCTCACGATGACGACAGAGGCTGTTGTGTCTACGGCAGCCTCTCTCCCTAATCTGCCCTTCGCTGAGGAGCGTCTGGTATCTGGTTCAGGGCCCGGGGGCCTGGGGGTGGAATGGGACGTCTTGTTTTGACACTGCGGGAAGGCTTACTTTGTTTTTCCTTATCTTCTCTCTTCAGAAGTCTGGCCCTGCCTCACACACGGCTGTTTATAGTGTCTAGGGAGGCCGACCATCGACAGAAATGGATGAAAACACATTTGTACATGTGGGCATATCCAAGTGACGTTTGTCCTTTTCATCCTTTTCATGTGGTATCGGACTCCTGAGGACAAGTCTCGGTTGAAAACGCGTTGGTCTTTCCTCCTTTCAAGAATGACGATCTGTTTTTTTTTTCTTCTCAAATATATTTATTGTTTTCCTTGAGAGTAGAACACAACATCCGACAACAACAAAAAAGACAGACACACATTAATACATCACATCACAAACAAAACAAAAACAACAACAAACAAAACAAAAGCAAAACAAAAAACAAACAAAAAACACAGGTGCTACCAGAGGGCAAGACAAACAAAATACATGTTTACAATATTCTGATCAGATAAAGATAGGGCATAGGTTGGTGGTGACGATCTGTTGGTCGCATCTTTGAATTGAAAGTCGAAATAAAATGAGGTTGCTACAACCTAGCCTACAAATGAACGTTTATAAAGCAGTTACATTGGCCCACTGACCAGATATTCAAACCATAACCGTTACAGCCTGTGATGTCAGCATATCATGATGGCTAAGAAGCTAGAACCAGCGCGTAGCTGGATTTGGGGTTAGCTGGAGTTGTCATGTGACAACGAAACATAGCTCGCTCTCTCATTCTTGGCAGAAATAAATGTGTTCAAAACCGTTAAACTTTTGTCTTTCTCTCTCTCTGAGTCGACTACTCACTCTGTGCAGTTACAGTAGCTGATGCTAGCTGGAGCTTAGGCTCACTGTGCTACTCCCCCTTGTACTGTTTCTCCAGTGTCAAAAAAAAGTCTCCTCCTGAGACATCTACTACCCCACAGCACTGCGTCTCCTGAAGACATCTACTACCCCCCTGTACTGTCCCTCCTGAGACATCTACTACCCCCCCAGCACTGTGTCTCCTGAGACATCTACTACCCCCCAGCACTGTGTCTCCTGAGACATCTACTACCCCCCAGCACTGTGTCTCCTGAGACATCTACTACCCCCCAGCACTGTGTCTCCTGAGACACCTACTACCCCCCCAGCACTGCGTCTCCTGAGACACCTACTACCCCCCAGCACTGTGTCTCCTGAGACACCTACTACCCCCCCAGCACTGTGTCTCCTGAGACATCTACTACCCCCCAGCACTGTGTCTCCTGAGACATCTACTACCTCCCAGCACTGTGTCTCCTGAGACATCTACTACCCCCCAGCACTGTGTCTCCTGAGACATCTACTACCCCCAGCACTGTGTCTCCTGAGACATCTACTACCCCCCTATACTGTGTCTCCTGAGACATCTACTACCCCCCAGCACTGTGTCTCCTGAGACATCTACTACCCCCCAGCACTGTGTCTCCTGAGACATTTACTACCCCCCAGCACTGTGTCTCCTGAGACATCTACTACCCCCCAGCACTGCGTCTCCTGAGACATCTACTACCCCCCAGCACTGTGTCTCCTGAGACATCTACTACCCCCCAGCACTGTGTCTCCTGAGACATCTACTGCCCCCCAGCACTGTGTCTCCTGAGACATCTACTACCCCCCAGCACTGTGTCTCCTGAGACATCTACTACCCCCCAGCACTGTGTCTCCTGAGACATCTACTACCCCCCACCACTGTGTCTCCTGAGACATCTACTACCCCCCAGCACTGCGTCTCCTGAGACATCTACTACCCCCCAGCACTGTGTCTCCTGAGACACCTACTACCCCCAGCACTGTGTCTCCTGAGACATCTACTACCCCCCAGCACTGTGTCTCCTGAGACATCTACTGCCCCCCAGCACTGCGTCTCCTGAGACATCTACTACCCCCCAGCACTGTGTCTCCTGAGACTTCTACTGCCCCCCTTGTACTGTTTCTCCAGTGTCTAAACCAAAAAAACTAAAAACATTATTTCGTCTTCCATCACGATGACTGCCAATGGCCCCTGGCCTGACCTAGATTACTCTTCCTGCTACGACTGGTGAACTGATGATTCACTTACTTAGTCTATGAGTAGAGGGCTGCAAGGGAGTTTTCCTGGCTGCAGTGTACAGGTTATTTGCCCTGTCCTGCCCTGTTCTGTCATCATGTGAAGCTCACTGGGTGACATTTTGTGACAAATGCGCTACACAAATAAAACTTGATTTGATTTGATTTAGTCAAATTTAGTTTGATTTAGGACTTAGTCAAGTCCTCGCTGACTAAACTCAACAGTTTTATGTACTCTTTTAACACTCCAAAACATTTGCTTTATCTGATCAACGTTCATCCCTCCACCCTCCATACAGTTCTGTGTCTGCCCAACGTTCATCCCTCTACACAGCGCTGTGCAGAACCCAACAGATTACATTTCAGCCCCCAGGCTTTGGAGAGGCCCCAGTCTGGAGAGAGAGAGAGAGAATTGACTCCGTAGGGAAATGGTCAAACAACAAGGGATCGGTCTAACAATTAAGGGATCGGTCTAACAACTGGTTCTCCGACTCTAATCCTGATTGACTAACGGCGAGAGAGATGAGAAAACGTAGAGCAGATGAAAAGAGGGAGGCTTCATTTTTACGGCTACTAGCAGACATAGAGGTACAACACCAAACGTCAGTCTCACACACAGCTTCCAATTAGAACGTCAGCCTCACACACACAGCATCCAATTAGAAGGCGTGAATATCCTATGGATTTACTCAACAACAACACCTATGGACCCTGAGATTAGCGTTAGTCATATTAAAAGGACGGTTCGCTCCCAAATAGAAATATGTATCTGGTTTCTCACTTCCCTAAGCTGTAGCCGATCCATCCAAATGCTTATTCCAGTTATTCAGCAAGTTTCTTTAGCCTCTGGCAATCATAAGAATAAAGGTCTATAGAGCAAAGTGTGGCTTCAATTAACTCCATGAATAATATAATTATATTAATAACTTTTATTTGTATAGCGCTTTTCCTGCAAACGTTGCAGCTCAAAGTGCTTTAATCATTATAATAATCATAATTTAATTATTGCATGCACGCTGTAATGCTTCGCATGCACCCACTTAACATTGAATGTGTGCATCTTAAGTAACCTTTGACCCCAAGCAAGTTAATGTGTTCACAGCTAAAACATCTACACGGTACCGGTAGTAGTCTGGAAGCCTGATGCAACAAGTCTTGATAACGCATGACTGGCACACTAACATAGCATCCAGGAGCTTATCACGTCCACCTCATTAGCAGCCTGGGAAAGCACACGCGGTTTCCTGTGTGGGTAAATGGATCTTAAGCAGTCGGATTAACTCTGTCTTATGGTGACTAATAGCTTCTCCACTTTATCTGCCTCCATCTCCTTCTTCTTGCAAGGCTCAGTCACAGCACCGGGGCGGGTGTGCGTTCCTGTAAGGTTCCAGAGTGAACAGTGCAGCTAGCAGTTCCTTCTTCTATACTGGAGCATTACTGTGGAGCAGCCGTCCACTTCATATGAAACAAGCAGAAACTAGGAGGGCTTTTAGAGGACATGTGAGAGCTTACCTCTGGAGTCAGGTGAACATGGAGGAAGATAGGTAGTGAAGTGAAACTTTATTTATATAGCACCTTTCGTACACGGATGCAACTCAAAGCGCTTTACAATGATTGAAAAACAAGATTACAGAATAGAACAATAGGTAGATAGGATAGGATAGGAAAGTCTATTTTCTTAGCCTACTTTTATTCTTATTCTTTTATTCTTAGCCTACTTTTATTCTTTTTATTTTCCTAGAAGTTCCTAACCCTTTTGTTTGGGGGGTTGGGGGGGGTAATGTTTATTTAAAGATTGTTTGATGTTATTGTTGTATGTTAATATCAAAGGACCATGTTGGAAATAAGTGTTCACACTTTCACATGTCATCCCTTGGATTACTGTTTTTACTCGATCCATGAGTAAACTCAATAAATCAATTAAAGTCCATGAAGTGTAAAATATACTAAGAGTTGTGCAGTGAGCATGATGGTTTGTTTGCGTGAGCACGACGACGCTGCTGGATCCTGGATCTGTTTACCTGTGTGCAGGAAGAACAACAGACGGCACAGACATCTAGTCTGGTCTGGCGCCTGCGCCTTCTGTTGTTCTTCCTGCACACAGGTAAAAATATCCGGGATCTAGCAGCGTCGTCGTGCTCGCGCAAACAAACCCGGTGAATGTTTTACTGTGTGCTCCAGGCAAGTAAAACGGCATTACTGTCGAACCCTGAAAATGCAAAGTACAATCAGTCGTCTTGTGAGCTAAGTTGTACAGTTGACTATACCTGTACTGTTGTACTGTTGTACAGTTGACTATACCTGTACTGTTGTACAGTTGACTATACCTGTACTGTTGTACAGTTGACTATACCTGTACTGTTGTACAGTTGACTATACCTGTACTGTTGTACAGTTGACTATACCTGTACTGTTGTATAACTGACTACACCTGTACTGTTGTATAACTGACTACACCTGTACTGTTGTATAACTGACTATACCTGTACTGTTGTATAACTGACTATACCTGTACTGTTGTACAGTTGACTACACCTGTACTGTTGTATAACTGACTATACCTGTACTGTTGTACAGTTGACTATACCTGTACTGTTGTACAGTTGACTATACCTGTACTGTTGTATAACTGACTATACCTGTACTGTTGTATAACTGACTATACCTGTACTGTTGTACAGTTGACTACACCTGTACAGTTGTACAACTGATTGTACCTGATTATTCCACATGTCGGTGTTGCTCACAATCGGTCTGTCGATTGTCAGTTATAGTCTGGTACTCTATGTCTTTACTACAGACACTTAGCTTGACTGAGTGTGTTTTTATCTTTTGTAGATTGTACATGTATTATGTCTGTATGTCTGTAGTTTGTATGTTCAGGACCCCAGGAAGACTAGAGGTACATCCGTGTGTTCCTTAAATCAAATCAAATATGAACATGAAGTCAGTGAGTGGGAGAGACTCTAAACAGACGCAGCTGGCATAAAGACATGTCTGGACGTATATGATTACTTTTTAATTAGCGTTTTGGGAGTAGAATGTCTCATTTGGGACTAATGGCTGAGACCTTCAGCCAAGACAAAGTATTGATTGAGTTACCACAGTTCGGCTTTGTGTTAACTAAGAATAGGCTCCTTAAGGCTGTTTTCTTGCCACAATTCTCCGTTTTGTTTTGTAACTGTTTGTAAAAGCAATAAGACGCTCCAACCCGTGCTTTATCATGAATAGAGTCACAGCTGATGGGTTGCCATGACAAACGACCCTGCGTTAGTTCGAGTGTAAAACATTGGATTGAACGTGAATTACTTTCTAATATGAGTTACGTTTGGTTTCAAACTGATGCAGATGCAGTAAAGCGGCTGAGTATGAGTCACCACCGTCTCCTTGGATGGGCAGTGTTCTAAATGTGGCTTCAGCTTAAATTAACACACATCGTGAGCTTAGAATGATAAGGTTCTATCTCCGTTTAGGGCAGTTCAGAGATATTGAGCGTCAAAGTTTTTACATTCCATTATGTTGTGTGAGATGGAACCTTTGTATTTTATTAATTACTAACTCAAAAATGTCAACATTTTAAAAATAACACCACACAGGCATTGATAAACACCTAATGGATCAGATTATGTAAAAAACTAAATTTTGACCAAAAATGGAGATAGAACCTTATAATTCTAACGTCACCTACTGTCTTTCTGGTAGCAAAGCTGCAGACATTGTTGAACTGCCACTAGCGCTCACAGACCACCATCCCTCAGCTCTACACACTAGTTGTTCATGTTGGCACCAACAACATCATGAACAAACAGTCAGTCAAACTCTGCGATCGGCTGGAGTTGCAGCACCAGACAGAGCCTGGGCCAAACCTGGGTTTGTTCTGGCTCAGTTCCCAGCCCTTCAAAAAGCTCTGAGCGTTTCATCCGTCTCCATAGTCTTCATGAATGGCTGAAAACCTTCTGCACTGCGACTGGGCATCATGGCTTTGTTAGCCAGGGGCGGCTGTAGCGCAGGAGGTAGAGCCGCCGTCTAATGATCGCAAGGTTGGCAGATCGGCGGTTCGAGCCCCGGCTGGCCAGATGTCGAGGTGTCCTTGGGCAAGACACTGAACCCCAAATTGCTCCCAGTGAGCGGGGCCGGCCGGCGCCTTGCATGGTAGCTTGCTAGCATTGGTGTGTGCATGTGTGTTAGGGCTTTCACACCGGCAGTTCCGAACGCCCGTTCGCGTTCGCGTACGGAAACCTCCGAACGTTGGCGCTGTCTGGCGAACGAGCCCGCGTTCATACCAGTGTATCGTTCGCCAGACAGCGCCAACGTTCGGAGGTTTCCGAACGCGAACGCGAACCGGCGTTCGGAACTGCCGGTGTGAAAGCCCTATGAGTGAATGAGAGGCCGTGGTAAAGCGCTTTGGATAAAGGCATAGCTATATAAGTCAGTCCATTTACCAGTTTGACTGTTCTTGGACCAGACTTGACCTCTACAAATCAGATGGCCTGCACTAACTTAAACGCTACTAAACAACCTGCCCAAAACCTCCTAGACTATACTGTCTTTAATTCTGAGTGATATTCACCTCAGCATGACCCCGCTCCAGAACCCACTCCTGTTTATGATGATGGACATCTCTCCCTCGGTCCTGCTGAGCTCAGATATAGGACTATTTTAACATTGTTGATCGCGCGTGAGTTCGGGTGAAAGCCAGAGTGAAAAATATATTCCCAGATACCGTGCAGATGCGGATACTATATCTAGACCAGTGGTTCTCAAATCTCTCCTCGGGGACCACCAGCCATTCCACATATTTGATCTGTTCCACCACCACCAGCACACCTGATTCAACTAATCAAGTATAAACCATAATTGCTTTGCACTTGATGAGTTGAATCAGGTGTGCTGGTGGTGGTGGAACAGATCAAATATGTGTAACGGCTGGTGGTCCCCGAGGAGAGGGTTGAGAACCACTGATCTAGACCCTTTCGTTTTAGAGTTACCACTTACTTACTTGGCCCAAAGCAGATTTCAAATAGCAAAAAGTCTAACCTATTACCAGGTTACTCTCTAAGCTGTCCAAATCCCCCCCACACACAGGAGTCATGGGTAGCCATTAAGGCAGCATTGTTTAATGTGAGGTCTCTATCAAATACATCTCTCCTGATCAATGAGCTTATTACACAGCACAACCTGGACCTGTTGTCCCTCACAGAGACTTGGCTGTGATGTGAACAACAACAGGCCAGCAGCTGTACTGTGAAAGGCGGAGGAGTAAGTTGCTATAATCTTTTCTGACCACTTTCAATGCTAACAGGTGAACCTAGCTAGGACATTCTTCCTCATTTGAATATCCGGCTGTTTTACTAAATAGTTTGTCCAATGTGTTACTCCTTACTATCTATAACAGGCTCCCAAAGTACTCTGCTGTTTTTTTCTTGAGGTATTTGGAGAACTGTTGTCTATTGTTTCTATGGACGATGACTGCTTGTCTATATCTGGGGACTTTAATATCCATGTACAGTGCATTCGGATAGTATTCACTTTTTCCAACATTTTGTTGTGTTATAGACTCAATTTAAAAATGATTAAATTGTGAAGTGCTTCCTGTTTGATGTTGCTTCACTTGCAATAGTGGAACTTGGAACATCTCTGCATGTGTAATTTGCCTTTCATTGTGAATGAATGAATGAATGAATGAATGAATGGTCTTTATTGTCATTGCTATAGTACAGGTACCAAACAACGAAATTTGGGAGGGGTGACAAGTGACAAGTGACAAGTGACGATGATGGTGGTGGCTGTGTCTCAGGAGGTAGAGGCTGGTGGAGGTAGAGGCTGTGTCTCAGGAGGTAGAGGCTGTGTCTCAGGAGGTAGAGGCTGTATGTGTCTCAGGAGGTAGAGGCTGTGGCTCAGGAGGTAGAGGCTGTGTCTCAGGAGGTAGAGGCTGTATGTGTCTCAGGAGGTAGAGGCTGTGGCTCAGGAGGTAGAGGTTGTGTCTCAGGAGGTAGAGGCTGTGTCTCAGGAGGTAGAGGCTGTGTCTCAGGAGGTAGAGGCTGTGTCTCAGGAGGTAGAGGCTGTGTCTCAGGAGGTAGAGGCTGTATGTGGCTCAGGAGGTAGAGGTTGTGTCTCAGGAGGTAGAGGCTGTGTCTCAGGAGGTAGAGGCTGTGTCTCAGTATGTAGAGGTTGTGTCTCAGGAGGTAGAGGCTGTGTCTCAGGAGGTAGAGGCTGTGTCTCAGGAGGTAGAGGCTGTGTCTCAGGAGGTAGAGGCTGTGTCTCAGGAGGTAGAGGCTGTGTCTCGGGAGGTAGAGGCTGTGTCTCAGGAGGTAGAGGCTGGTGGAGGTAGAGGCTGTGTCTCAGGAGGTAGAGCCGGTGTCTAATGATCGCAAGGTCGGCAGATCGCCGGTTCGAACCCCAGCTGGCCACGTGTCGAAGTGTCCTTGGGCCAAGACACTGAACCCCAAATTGCTCCCAGTGAGCGGGCCGGCCGGCGCCTTGCATGGTAGCTTGCCTACCTCGCCATTGGTGTGTGAATGTGTGTGTGAATGGGTGAATGAGAGGCTGTTGTAAAGCGCTTTGGAATAAGGAGCTATATAAGTGCAGTCTGTTTACCATTTACCATTTACCATTACATTCAATCACCATCGACGCAGTTTCACGCCTGTAACAGGTTGACTGCCAGAGCCTGGTATGGTACAAACATAAAGATGTTTAACTCTAGTCTGACAGTAATTCGGTTGTTAAATCGTGACGTGTTTCCGGGTCCAACGTTGGCTGAGGCGCTGTCTTCGAAATGCCTCAGTAATAATAATAATTCATTATATTTATATAGCGCTTTTCCGAGGCTCAAAGACCCTGACAATATGGGGAAAATGGGAAAGTGCTGTGTCCCTTGTTGTATGAATAGATCCCAGTCTAAAAAACGATTGAACTGTCATTCTACCGCTGTAGTACACTGGTACTCTGGTGCTTTAGTACACTGCTTTAGTACAGTGCGGGGAATTTCTGTTTTGGACCCGGAAATTGCTAAACGTCACGTTTGACGTCAGTCTTAACAACCGAATGGAGTCAGTCTCACTACGCTGACTCATTGATTCATCTGATCATTCTAAACAACTACAAACGGGTTCCGGTCCCAGAGTGTGTTGTCGTCTATCAGGGTTCCCGCACTGGTCTTAAAAAGCCATAAAGTCTAAAATCCAGCAATCCAATTCATAAGATTTCAGATTCAGATTAATTTATTTATTCAAGGGACAGTGCATATTAATAAAACAAAAATAAATTGTAAATACGCCAGAGTTAGCCCGAAATCTAGTTTTCATCCGCAGTCCCTATGCCATGATGTTGTATACGGCTCCCTGGAGGAAAAAAGTACATTTAAAAGATAAAATATAGGTAGACCTAGGCACAAAAAAGTAGACAGGACAAGCATTTAGCTTAAGGGCATAACATAGGGGGTTAAAAGAGCATACATTAATCATAGGCGGTTAAAAGGAGGGTACATATTCGGTAAGCAGACTAAAAGCAAGCAACATATACGCACGATAAGCAGACTAAAAACAAGCACACAGACTGTACAGGTAAGACATGTTAGGCGGTACACAGACAGGCGGTACACTAGGGCTGCAACGATTAGTCGACATAATCGACGACGTCGATCATAAAAACTCGTCGACGTGGAATTTTAGTGTCGACTAATCGTATAAAAAAAGTTTAAAAACACGGGATATTTTTTTTATTTTTTTTATTTTTAAACGGGAGCCATGCAAGAATCAGCTGGGTAAGTTTTAGCTAACGTTGTTAGCCAACTGGCTAACGTTATATTGTTAGGGTCGTAATGTTTATGTTAGCTTTACTGTTACATGTTGGAAAACAACGTCTCATGGACAGGGCTGTACATGCTATGAGCGTTTGTGCTATTAATTTATTTGCCCTGTGGCACGCGTGTGACAGACAGAGGCGCTTGTATGTAACGTTACGTAGCAGGGGTTTTCCATGTTGAAGCCAGGAGAACGCGAGATGAAATGAAGTGAGGGGTGGTCGCTATTAAAATACCAGGTAGTCATGGTGGATGATCATGAATGATGCTTGATAAGTGAATGCTATTTCAATTATGTTGAGTCCACCAGCGAGCTGTCTGTAAGATAAACAGCGCCAAGCGTAGCCTACTAACGTGAGCTGTCTGTAGTCTAGCCAGCAATGCTAGCTAGCCAATCAACTAGCTCTGTGAGCAGCTGTAGCTTGGCGTAACGTTAGGTTAGATAGCTAGTTAAGCCGGATTTATGCTTCTGCGTCGCCATTTACGCGCAGCGAAAAGCCACACGACTAATCGAAAAAATAATCGACAGATTAGTCGACTACCAAAATAATCGTTAGTTGCAGCCCTACATGACATACAAGTATAGGACAGGACATTTCAATGTTGGCAGGTGTGTGTGTTGATCATCCACTGTTTTAGGTGCTTTCTAAATGATTTAAAGGTGCCTAATTCTTTAAGGTGCCCTGGAATCAGGTTCCATTCACGTGCCCCTCTAACTGACCAGGCAGACTGACTAAAGGCACTCCTCCTAAATGGGATGGTGCAGTCCCCTCTGGTGACACCCCTTGTGATGCGTGCTGTGCTAAGGCCTAAAAAGGTCTCAAATGTCAGTTATTCGGTCTAAAAATGAGATCCTGCAAGGAAATCAGTCCGACCACATCTATTTACGGGGAAATGAATCAAGCTGGAACCAAAGAAATGCCAATTCGCTTCCTTTTTTGTCTGTATGGCAGTGAAATCCCTAATTTCTGGTGTCGCGAATAGGTCTAAAATTCTATTCAAAGAGGTCTAAAAAAAGGTCTAAAAAGGTCTTACATTTGACTTGTTGAAACTTCGTGACGTTATAAGGTTCTATCTCCATTTTTGTCAAAATTGAGTTTTTGACATAATCTTATCCATTAGGTGTTTATTAATGCCTGTGTGGTGTTATTTTTAAAATGTTGACATTTTTAAGTTAGTAATTAATAAAATACAAAGGTTCCATCTCACAGAACATAATGGAATGTAAAAACTTTGACGCTCAATATCTCTGAACTACCCTAAACGGAGATAGAACCTTATAATTCTAAGCTCACGACTTGTAGGAACCCTGGTCTATGGTTCTAGTCTCTGGTCGTTGGACACACACGGCCGTGTTGCCTCCGGGCCCCAGGTGGAGAGGGGGCCTCGGGGGAGCTCTCGTACGTGGGTCCTCCGCCTCTGAAACGAGCTGATTGGGATTCGGAGAGACATGATTAATCCTCGGACCGGCCAGCTCCTCCAGTAACGTCAGGAACCTAAATGATGATTTGAGATGCAGAGGTGTATGTTGTTTGGGCCTGCGAAATACATGAATGGCAATATGTTTCATTCATCTTTGTATATGAATAATGATGATGGCTTATAATCATTCATATTAGTTCACAACCAGAGGCAACAGCAGTTTCATCTGAATACTATAAACAATGTTTATGTTGATCCAAGCTACGAGCTTTACTGTTTATTATAGATGGTAAAATGGTAAATGGACTGACTTATATAGCGCCTTATTCCAAAGCGCTTTACAACGGCCTCTCATTCACACACACACACACACACACACATTCACACGCCAATGGCGAGGTAGGCAAGCTGCCATGCAAGGCGCCGGCCCGCTCACTGGGAGAGATTCGGGGTTCAGTGTGTTGCCCAAGGACACCTCGACATGTGGCCAGCCGGGGTTCGAACCGCCGATCTGCCAACCTTACGATCATTAGACGCCAGCTCTACCTCCTGAGACACAGCCACTCCGATACCTAGATAACTAGATACCTAGATACATAGATACATAGATACCTAGATAACTAGATACATAGATACCTAGATACCTGGCTTAACATCAGTAGTTTTCTCTAACAGTACAGTTTGATTAGATTTGATTTTTATTAGGAATTTACAATAGAATCATTTACGCATCATGACACTAAGTAATGTCCAGAGGATAGCACTTGAAAGCGTTATTTAAAACACTTATTTCCAAAGTGGTCCTCGATGGAAACATAAAGTGAAATAAAACAAAACATCACACAGCATAAAACAACATAAAAACAGCATAAGAACACAGCATAAAACAACACACATTAAAACACACAACACGGAAACATAAAATGAAACAAAACAAATCGGAATCGCCCTCCCTTTCTTACGGGTGAGCCATTAGTTCTCCCCATAAATATGACTTCCCTTTTGTTTTAAAGATGGCTTTGCTTTGGCTTTGCTGAAAATGCAGAGGCAGATGGTTCCATAAAGAAATCCCACAGTGCAACACTGTTGAATGTGAGGCGATGGAGACAGTAGCTGTACCTGTCAGGGGCATCATCATGACAGCTTTGTCAAGTCTAAGTATGACAGGATGCCTTCAATCGCTCTTTCCGACGATCCCCTCATCTCTCACTGTAAATACCACCACCTCTCACATTTGACCTTTGAACTCACAGCCGACACATCACCAACTCAAAAAATGAGAGATCAAATCTGGTGAGAGTGAGAGTGAGTCCCTGTCCAGAAACCCCATTCTACACCAGTAGGCATCAACACTAGAACAGCCGTGTCTATGTTACCTACTGTAAGAGCCGCCTCGGGGGTCAAATTGACCATGCTAAGCTGCTACTTACACACAACGACCACTAGTTGGCCGGCTTGTAAATCAGCCTGCTTCTTCCTACACAGAAAAACTCCCAAATAGCTTCATACTATCTTATCCTGATGTGATTTTGAACATGTAAGGATACTGGGGTGGTAGAACGCACATGTCGAGGACAAGTCACGAAAGGAGGGTCCTGGAAATTTGATCGAGTGCAAAGATATAACACTTATTTTCTTTACTCACAAATGACCGACCCCTCACGGCTGATTATTAAGCGCAGGGGAGAAGCCGAGAGTCAGAAGGACTAAAGACAGCCGTCAATACTCTGGCGTTCTCATTATTCAGCGCTCAGATAAGGTTAACCCTCCTGAGAGTGCAGGAGGCAGACTTCTGCCAGGCTTCTCTAGCTAAAGGTCAGACACATTCAACGTCTCCTCTGATATTTCATTCAGATAGACTCGCTGCCCTGGCTGATGGGGGGGCTATGCGGAGGCCCTTGGCTCGGTTTACTTAATCTTTTCAAAAAGAGATTAGGGTCTCCTAGCTGCCTCCTGCCAGCAGACCCAGGGGAGGGGGGGGGGGGGGCGGGGATATAAACACTAGACGCTGGAAGCTAAAGTGGTACCTTTTTATATACTTTCTGTGTGGAAGAAATATGTGTTTTCTTGAAGTGGGGTTGGTTGGAATGGATTGAGAGATTTGAGCTCTCTCTCTCTCTCCTCCTATAAACTCGCTAAAAGGCTCAGAGCACTTCATTTTAGGGATGATAGGAGCGCTGCGTGTGTGTGTGTGTGTGTGTGTGTGTGTGTGTGTGTGTGTGTGTGTGTGTGTAGAGAGAGGATGAGGACAGGTGTTGTTTAGAGACATGGTTACTAGTAGAGCCAGTGGTGTAGTCTAGTGGTTTCTAGTGGGTATATTGTGATGTTTCCCTCCCAGCCTCATATTGTTCATTTCGGAACGCCATAAAAATACATTTGCGCTCCCTGTCTAACGTTATATAGGGTATATATATATGTATGTATATATGTATATATATATATATATATATATATATATATATATATATATATATATTGTTTGGCTAATCCATGGGAGGGTAGTTCATTTGGAGGTTATTTTATTTGTTTGATTTGTGATTGGTTAAAAGTATGCATGCGGAGAGTGATTGGCTTAGATGGAAATGGGGGCGGGCTTAATGAGTGTGATCTGGGTGACAGGGGAAGCGGAAGGTTAGTTGTAGAGAGAGATGGGAGTTGGTGAGTTGAGCTCTGAATGATTGTGTTTTGTTAAATATTTTCTGTTAGTTCGTTCACTGTTTGGTTGTTATGTACTAATGGATCGATGTGTTTTGTCAGTTTTACAATCTGTTTAATTAAGGAAGAAGGAAAAGCAAACCGAATTGTGTCAAGTCTCGTCATTTCACCCGCACTGCCGGAGTAAGCAGAAGATTCACCCATTCAGCTAACTAGAGGGAGAGCTGAACATATATATATATATATATATATATATAAGATAACATGTCTTTGTTGTCCTATAGCCAGCCATACATTCCAGGACAATGTATTTGATGTCTAAATAAAATAAAAAATAAAAACGATGTCAAAATGAATATACTAGTCCTTAGAATAATAACATAACACTATGGGTCAGTTTCACAGACAAGGTTTAAGACTAGTCCTGAACTAAATCAAACTTTTAGGGCCGGTTTCACAGACAAGGCTTAAGCCTAATCCTGGACTAAATCACACTTTCAATGTAAAATCTCCATTGAAGATGTTTTTTAGTCTGGGATTAGGCTTAAGCCTTGTCTGTGAAACCGGCCCTATGCGTATCTAACTCAAAGGCTTCATAGACCGTGCCTTCTCACAAGCTAAATCCCACCTCAAAACCTACCTGTTCTCCCACGCATACAACCTCCCCTACCCCTAAACATCTCCCCTAACCCTGCCACCCCTCCCTCCCCCCCTGGACATGCATACAACCTCCCCTACCCCTAACCATCTCCCCTAACCCTGCCACCCCCCCTCCCCCCCTGGACATGCATACAACCTCCCCTACCCCTAACCATCTCCCCTAACCCTGCCACCCCCCCTCCCCCCCTGGACATGCATACAACCTTCTCTACCCCTAACCATCTCCCCTAACCCTGCCACCCCCTCCCCCCCTGGACATGCATACAACCTCCCCTACCCCTAACCATCTCCCCTAACCCTGCCACCCCTCCCTCCCCCCCTGGACATGCATACAACCTCCCCTACCCCTAACCATCTCCCCTAACCCTGCCACCCCTCCCTCCCCCCCTGGACATGCATACAACCTCCCCTACCCCTAACCATCTCCCCTAACCCTGCCACCCCCCCTCCCCCCCTGGACATGCATACAACCTCCCCTACCCCTAACCATCTCCCCTAACCCTGCCACCCCCCCTCCCCCCCCTGGACATGCATACAACCTCCCCTACCCCTAACCATCTCCCCTAACCCTGCCACCCCCCCTCCCCCCCCTGGACATGCATACAACCTCCCCTACCCCTAACCATCTCTCCTAACCCTGCCACCCCCCTCCCCCCCCTGGACATGCATACAACCTCCCCTACCCCTAACCATCTCCCCTAACCCTGCCACCCCCCCTCCCCCCCCTGGACATGCATACAACCTCCCCTACCCCTAACCATCTCCCCTAACCCTGCCACCCCCCTCCCCCCTGGACATGCATACAACCTCCCCTACCCCTAACCATCTCCCCTAACCCTGCCACCCCCCTCCCCCCCTGGACATGCATACAACCTCCCCTACCCCTAACCATCTCCCCTAACCCTGCCACCCCCCTCCCCCCTGGACATGCATACAACCTCCTCTACCCCCTAACCATCTCCCCTAACCCTGCCACCCCTCCCTCCCCCCCCTGGACATGCATACAACCTCCTCTACCCCTAACCATCTCCCCTAACCCTGCCACCCCCCTCCCCCCCTGGACATGCATACAACCTCCCCTACCCCTAACCATCTCCCCTAACCCTGCCACCCCCCCACCCCCCCCCCCTGGACATGCATACAACCTCCCCTACCCCTAACCATCTCCCCTAACCCTGCCACCCCCCCCTCCCTCCCCCCCTGGACATGCATACAACCTCCCCTACCCCTAACCATCTCCCCTAACCCTGCCACCCCCCTCCCCCCCTGGACATTGCTGTGTTAATTGTTCCCTGTGTTAACTGTTTGTTAACTCTGTGTTCTATGTGTCATGTTATCTGTTGCTTGTTGTTTCTGTGTTTTCAGTTTTTCCCATATTGTCAGCGTCTTTGAGCCCCGGAAAAGCGCTTTATACATTCAATTATTTATTATTTATTATTATCTGAATCCTGCAGAAAGTAAAGGTAAACCATTGGTGGAGATATTAACAGAGGACATGGGCATAGGTGAGCCCTCTCTGAATGACAAACTCTCTGGAATGATTGGAATGTCAGGAGCCGGGACCAAAGTGTGTTCTGTAGATGTGGAAACTGAAACCTCGAGAGGGAAGTCACAGATTAGATGACCTTCCTTGAAGTTCACCTTCTCATTTGAGACCTGCTCTGAATGGAACCATGTTGCTCAATTGACACTATCGCTAAGCCACGCCCCAAAATAGAAATCGTCCAATCATATCCCAGCAAAAGTCACTACAGGCAGAAAACTCGGACAAACAACTCGCTAATATCTGATGGTGAAAAGCTTCTAGAGTAAATATTCTTGTCATCTTTAAAAAATTTTTTTTTAAAAAAGTCTATTACTTACTTGTTAATCAGAAATCAGAAATGTGCCAACTCCCGCCATTGTAAGTCATTGAATGTCATTCAGTCACGGTCGGTCAGTCAGTCACTGTCAGTGAAGCGTTGTTTGTTTGTCCGAGTTTTCAAAGGGGCCGTGGCTTAGCGATATGTCCATTGCATGCAGGACTAACAGTACTGTATTTATCAAAAACATTGGTGTAACTACTGTATCTGTTTTAATAGCATAATGATACAGTTCACACATTTGTGAATCAACAACACTACAGAGTCAAATAAGACATCACATTTTAGAAGTTTACCCAACAATATCATGCACAAACTGATTCCATGAAGCTTTAATGAAAAGTCGTAATGTCCATGAAGTCTGTTAGAAGGATCTCTCTCTCTCTGCCTCTCTCTCTCTCTCTGCCTCTCTCTCTCTGCCTCTCTCTCTCTGCCTCTCTCTCTCTCTGCTCTCTCTCTCTGCCTCTCTCTCTGCCTCTCTCTCTCCCTCTCTCCCTCCCTCTCTCCCTCTCCCTGCCTCTCTCTCTCTCTCTCTCTGCCTCTCTCTCTCTCTCGCTCTGCCTCTCTCTCTCTCTGCCTCTCTCTCTCTCTGCCTCTCTCTCTCTGCCTCTCTCTCTCCTTCTCTCTCTCCCTCTCCCTCTCTCTCTCTCTCTGCCTCTCTCTCTCTCTGCCTCTCTCTCTCTGCCTCTCTCTCTCTCTCTGCCTCTCTCTCTCTCTCTCTGCCTCTCTCTCTCTCTGCCCCTCTGCCTCTCTCTCTGCCTCTCTCTCTCTGCCTCTCTGTCTCTGCCTCTCTCTGCCTCTCTCTCTCTCTGCCCCTCTCTCTCTCTCTGCCTCTCTGTCTCTGTCTCTCTCTCTGCCTCTCTCTGTCTCTCTCTGCCTCTCTCTCTCTCTCTGCCTCTCTCTCTCTCTCTCTCTCTCTCTCTCTCTCTCTCTCTGCCTCTCTCTCTCTCTCTGCCCCTCTCTCTCTCTCTCTAACTGTATTTTGTTGAAGTGCTAGAAAGTATCAGGCAGGTTTAGACTCGACCCAAACATCACACCCAGGGAACCCCCTATATTAATAAATATATAACTCAAGAGGTGATTGTGATATTGTATGATAAACAGATCAGCAGAGATATCCATCAACATGTCGGCAAACAGAAACAAAACAAAACTTTATTGCAGGGTTTCATGTTTCAACCATGTGTTGCCATGGATGATTTCATGCCAATATCTAACAGGCTGCTGTCCATAAGCCAGGTGTCTGTTTTGATAGTCTTATTCTGTGCTGACTCAACTGGAACACTGGGGCATATTTAACTGACACCAATAAGCACAGATATAACAGGGTTCCCCCGCTGGTCTTAAAAAGCCTTCAAGTCTCAAATCCAGCAATCCAACCCATAAGGCCTAAAAAGGTCTCAAATGTCAGTTATTCGGTCTAAAAATGAGGCGCTAGGTCTAAAAATGTTGATCCTACAAGGAAATCAGTCCGACCACATCTATTTACGCGGAAATGAATCAAGCTGGAACCCAAAAATAATCCCTAATTCCATCACCTCAAGGATGACAAAAAGCTATGGTGTCACGAATAGGTCTAAAACTATATTCAAAGAAGTCTAAAAAAGGTCTAAAAAGGTCTTAAATTTGACTTATTGAAACTTGTAGGAACCCTGTATATCACTACTATAGGCTTGTGCACTGTGAGACATCTCGTGATAATTTTTTTGTGAAAAATGTAGTTTTTTACATAATCTGATCCATTAGGTGTTTATTAATGCCTGTGTGGTGTTATTTTTAAAATGTTGACATTTTTGAGTCAGTAATTCATAAAATACAAAGGTTCCATCTCACAAAACATAATGGAATGTAAAAACTTTGATGCTCAATATCTCTGAACTGCCCTAAACGGAGATAGAACCTTATCATTCTAAACGGAGATAGAACCTTATCATTCTAAACGGAGATAGAACCTTATCATTCTAAACGGAGATAGAACCTTATCATTCTAAACGGAGATAGAACCTTCTCATTCTAAACGGAGATAGAACCTTATCATTCTAAACGGAGATAGAACCTTATCATTCTAAACGGAGATAGAACCTTATCATTCTGAACGGAGATAGAACCTTATCATTCTGAACGGAGATAGAACCTTATCATTCTGAACGGAGATAGAACCTTATCATTCTGAACGGAGATAGAACCTTATCATTCTAAACGGAGATAGAACCTTATAATTCTAAACGGAGATAGAACCTTATAATTCTAAACGGAGATAGAACCTTATCATTCTAAACGGAGACAGAACCTTATCATTCTAAACGGAGACAGAACCTTATCATTCTAAACGGAGACAGAACCTTATCATTCTAAACGGAGATAGAACCTTCTCATTCTAAACGGAGATAGAACCTTCTCATTCTAAACGGAGATAGAACCTTATCATTCTAGACGGAGATAGAACCTTATCATTCTAAACGGAGATAGAACCTATCATTCTAAACGGAGACAGAACCTTATCATTCTAAACGGAGATAGAACCTTATCATTCTAGACGGAGATAGAACCTTATCATTCTAAACGGAGATAGAACCTTATCATTCTAACGGAGATAGAACCTTATCATTCTAACGGAGATAGAACCTTATCATTCTAAACGGAGATAGAACCTTATCATTCTAACGGAGATAGAACCGTATCATTCTAAACGGAGATAGAACCTTATCATTCTAAACGGAGATAGAACCTTATCATTCTAAACGGAGATAGAACCTTATCATTCTAAACGGAGATAGAACCTTCTCATTCTAAACAGAGATAGAACCTTCTCATTCTAAACGGAGATAGAACCTTATCATTCTAAACGGAGATAGAACCTTATCATTCTAACGGAGATAGAACCTTATCATTCTAAACGGAGATAGAACCTTATCATTCTAAACGGAGATAGAACCTTCTCATTCTAAACGGAGATAGAACCTTCTCATTCTAAACAGAGATAGAACCTTCTCATTCTAAACGGAGATAGAACCTTATCATTCTAAACGGAGATAGAACCTTATCATTCTAACGGAGATAGAACCTTATCATTCTAAACGGAGATAGAACCTTATCATTCTAACGGAGATAGAACCGTATCATTCTAAACGGAGATAGAACCTTATCATTCTAAACGGAGATAGAACCTTATCATTCTAGACGGAGATAGAACCGTATCATTCTAAACGGAGATAGAACCTTCTCATTCTAAACGGAGATAGAACCTTCTCATTCTAAACGGAGATAGAACCTTATAATTCTAAACGGAGATAGAACCTTATCATTCTAAACGGAGATAGAACCTTATCATTCTAAACGGAGATAGAACCTTATCATTCTAAATGGAGACAGAACCATATCATTCTAAACAGAGATAGAACCTTATCATTCTAAACGGAGATATAACCTTATCATTCTAGACGGAGATAGAACCTTATCATTCTAAACGGAGATAGAACCTTATCATTCTAAACGGAGATAGAACCTTATCATTCTAGACGGAGATAGAACCTTATCATTCTAAACGGAGATAGAACCTTATCATTCTAAACGGAGATAGAACCTTATCATTCTAAACGGAGATAGAACCTTATCATTCTAAACGGAGATAGAACCTTATCATTCTAGACGGAGATAGAACCTTATCATTCTAAACGGAGATAGAACCTTATCATTCTAAACAGAGATAGAACCTTATCATTCTAAACGGAGATATAACCTTATCATTCTAGACGGAGATAGAACCTTATCATTCTAAACGGAGATATAACCTTATCATTCTAGACGGAGATAGAACCTTATCATTCTAAACGGAGATAGAACCTTCTCATTCTAAACGGAGATAGAACCTTATCATTCTAAACGGAGATAGAACCTTATCATTCTAAACGGAGATAGAACCTGATCATTCTAAATGGAGATAGAACCTTATCATTCTAAACGGAGATAGAACCTTCTCATTCTAAACGGAGATAGAACCTTATCATTCTAAACGGAGATAGAACCTTATCATTCTAAACAGAGATAGAACCTTATCATTCTAAACGGAGATAGAACCTTATCATTCTAAACGGAGATAGAACCTTATCATTCTAAACTCACGATACTGCACATGGATCTCTGAGGTTGAATCCACACAACCCCATTATGAATAAAAAACACCCGCTGTGGAGAAGAACCTCACAGGCACAAAGTATCCAGCAATTACCTGGCCTGCGTTCCCTGTAAATCCTCCCCCAGCGCGGCTTTGCAGTTAGAAGGAGGCCCAGAGCAGGCAGAAAGATAACGGCCCTTCAGATAACAACCTGCTGACCATTAGCATAAACGCTCCACACGCACTGTATGCCAGTTAACAAGTAAGCACCATTGAACTGATGGACGGGGATACTTTGAATTACTATAGAGAGAGAGAGAGAGGTAGAGGGAGAGAGGGAGAGAGAGAGAGAGAGAGGTAGAGAGAGAGAGGGATAGAGAGGTAGAGAGAGGGGGAGAGAGAGAGAGAGGTAGAGAGAGGGAGAGAGAGAGAGAGAGGGATAGAGGGAGAGGGGGAGAGAGAGAGAGGTAGAGAGAGAGGGGTAGAGAGAGAGGGGGAGAGAGAGGGGGGGAGAGAGAGAGAGGTAGAGGGATAGAGAGGGAGAGAGAGGTAGAGAGAGAGGGGTAGAGAGAGGGAGAGGTAGAGGGAGAGGGGGAGAGAGAGAGAGAGGTAGAGGGATAGAGAGGGAGAGAGAGGGAGAGAGAGAGGTAGAGAGAGAGAGAGAGAGGGAGAGAGAGGGGTAGAGAGAGAGAGGTAGAGAGAGGGGTAGAGAGAGAGAGAGGTAGAGAGAGAGAGAGAGGTAGAGAGAGAGGGAGAGAGGTAGAGAGGTAGAGAGAGAGGGATAGAGAGAGAGGGAGGGGGGAGAGAGAGGGGGAGAGAGAGAGGGGGAGGTAGAGAGGTAGAGAGAGAGGGGGAGAGAGAGAGGGGGAGGTAGAGAGGTAGAGGGAGAGAGAGAGAGAGGTAGAGAGAGAGGTAGAGAGAGAGGGAGAGGAGGAGAGAGAGAGGTAGAGAGAGGGAGAGAGGGGGAGAGAGAGAGAGGTAGAGAGGTAGAGAGAGAGGGATAGAGAGAGAGAGGGAGAGGGAGGGGGGGAGAGAGAGGGGGAGGTAGAGAGGTAGAGAGAGAGGGATAGAGAGAGAGGGGGAGAGAGAGAGGGGGAGGTAGAGAGGTAGAGAGAGAGGGATAGAGAGAGAGGGGGAGAGAGAGAGGGGGAGGTAGAGAGAGAGAGAGAGGTAGAGGGAGAGAGAGAGAGAGGTAGAGGGAGAGAGAGAGAGAGGTAGAGGGAGAGAGAGGTAGAGGGAGAGAGAGAGAAAGAGGTAGAGGGAGAGAGAGCGAGAGAGAGGTAGAGAGAGGGAGAGGGAGAGAGAGAGAGAGAGAGAGAGAGAGAGAGAAATACTACTTTGGAATACTATGTTGTGCTCTATACCTAGTTAGTTTTACTTCAGAGTGAAGAATGCTGATAACGAACCAGTGTTAGGGACAGACTGTGATTGACAGGTGTCACATGTCTGTGTTCCAGCACAGTGTAGATAGATACAACTTCAATGTGTTTGTGTCATATCAGTTTTGTATGTCAATTCACAAAGAATACAAGATCATAAGATGTAATACAACCGTGCTGCTTTGTTGATGTCAGTTTGATGTGACGTTGATGTTGCATCACAGGACAAAGAAGAGTGAATATATACTGAAAGTCTTTACGTTATCCCTACCAAGTACCATCTGAATATCTGAATGACCTAGCATGGCATAAATATACTATATGCATGTTTGTATACTATCCCGTTCACCTACTCAGGTTCTGAAACGTGTCATAAATAAACAGGATTATATAACGGATAGATCCGGTCCATTGTCTCTATTGGTCAGTTTGGTCCATTGTCTCTATTGGTCAGTTTGGTCCAGTGTCTCTATTGGTCAGTTTGCGTTCCAGCCGTGCCGATATCCATGACATACGCACGGCTAAATGGAATGTTGACACATCTTTTCATATTACTGCGTTTGTTTATATTACCCTTATCAAAGTTACATTCTTACCGTTGCTTAGCAACCGATAAACAACTGTTCAGCGGATGAATACACTTACAATAAAACATAGTTCCATTAAAATACATTAATTAAAAGTTTGTCTTTTCTTTCTTTTGTGAAATATTGATAGAAAAAAATGTGGTAACCGTTGTATAAAAGCGTTATGGAACGAGAAGCCGTGGTATATCGTGGATATCGGCACAGCTAGGTTTTAGTATTTTTAGCATTCCTGACCCAGACACCCTGCATACATACGTGGCTATCAGCATCTGTTATCACACCCCTGCGAGCCACTCTGTCCCTGATTGCAGATCAGTAGAGGCTGGCTGAGAAGCATCTCCCTCGTTGACGAACGGATGGGAAAGAAATGTATGAGCCACTTTAAAACCGTTCAGGTGTGATTGTATGAGGAAGAGAGACAGAGTTGGGTCTTTGCCCTGTTTGCAGACCTTTGTATAAATCACCCCTTTTTAATGCATGTCACCATAGATGAAGCCAGGGAATGTATGTGTTTACGTATTCATCCAGATTACACTTTCAGTATTAGGTCATGTTCTCACATGAAAGTCCGAATCGAGACCCGGAGCAAGTGGATGAGTTCGCAACGTTGTTGCATAAATTATTTCTCTGATTTGCGTTCTCACAGCCCTTCATGTAAACGAAGTAACATACGCAATCGAAGCAACAGATGTGGTAGTTGATTGGTCAGAAAAATAATTAATTGCCTGTTCGTGTCGATCTTATCCAGATCAACACGCATGCGCTGTTGTTTTCCTATGGACTGCGAAGCAAAGTGACCGGAGCGAAACCACCCTTTTGAAGCGGAGCATCCGTCGGTTGTTTGCTCCGGGAGCGACTTCGAATGCGAGTTCTCACAGCTCCAAACGACGCAGAGCAAAGCAAACTTTATCTTAGGGGGTGTTCTCACTAGAACATTTGCTTCACTTGAAACGGAGTTTAGGATAAAGTTCGCTTTGCTCTGCGTCGTTTGGAGCTGTGAGAACGCGCATTGGAAATACCCGTCGGATGCTCCGCTTGAAAAGGGTGGTTTCGCTTCGGTTAGAAACGACGCATCCATCACTTTGCTTCGCTTCGCTTTGGGTGCGAACGCTGCTGTTACTTCGTTTACATGAAGGGCTGTGAGAACGCAAATCAGAGAAATAATTTAGGCAACAATGTTGCGAACTCATCCACTTGCTCCGGGTCTCGATTCGGACTTTCATGTGAGAACATGACCCTAAACTCTGATTCCAAGTGAAGCAAATGTTCTAGTGAGAACACCCCCTAAGATTAGCAATGCCGATAAATATACCGTTTTTGAGAGGAAGAGCATTGTCTCATAAACAACCGCAGCAAAATCATGACCTGTTTGGCTTACACGTCGATAAGCATTTTATTAAAAACGGTGGTGAAATTGCTCAAAACAGCCAAACCTGCACTACTATAGAAATGTCTATTGTGGGGCGCTTAGGTGGTGTAGCGGGTTAAGCGCTGACCATGTAACCGCAGGGTCCCCGGTTCGATTCCGGCCGGGGACATGTCCTGCATGTCATCCCTCCTCTCTCTCTCACCCATCCTTCCTGTCTAAATCTTCACTGAAACTGTCAATAAAAAATGAAAAATATGAGTGGGACTGCCCCACTCATAAAAAAAATAATAATAAGAAGAAATGACCATTGTTTTGTATAGAACCAATGTGTCATGTCAACATGTGTGCAGTGGTGTACACATTTTGACATTTTTTGTCATGTCGCATTTCCCCCCGTTGATGGTATATGATGCTAAAGTCAGCCCCAATGGTCCAAAAGTCAGTACTTCCTAACACAGACGGGGTGAATTTCATGAATGAAAGTGTGAAAGTTCTGTCACAAAACGCCGTTACGTATCCTCACACATTTGTAAGTGGGTATACGGAAATCCTTGGCCTTTCCTAGTGGGTATACGGCGTAGACCACTGCATGTGTGTCACAGATGTGTGTTACAATTAATGCCTCTTTAGTCTTCACACACTCCCAAAATTAAGAGTACCAAGAGTAATCATGCAAAGTGTTCCCCTCCCTGCCTTTAGTACGCCACGAATAATCAAACAAATTAGCGGGAAAAACGCTCTACATAACGCACAGCTGTGTGGTTCTGATTAGCCTAATAACTGTCGCTGGCGCACCACCTGCTTGCTAACCGCTAACCTAGCTGTGGTGCTCTGTTTAGAATGGGCCGGGCCTCCTCGCAAACAAACCAAAAAGACATCACTTACTTAACGCAGGGGGTTTTGTGTTGTAAACACCTTTGTCAAGACGTTGTATTGTTAAAACAACCTCGGGGGAATTAGCGTTGGGTTATTAACGGCTGCCTCCCTCTTCTGTGTGTGTGTGTGAGTTTTGGGAGCAGTTCAAGTCGACGTTCGTTGCTGTTTGTTCTTGCCAAACCGCTCACTACTACACAGGAACAGCTGTGCCTTAGTCTCTCTCCCCCTGGGTACAGTATGGAATAATAATAATAATAATAATAATAACCTTTATTTGTCTAGCACTTTTCCTCCAAATGTTGCAGCTCAAAGTGCTTCAATCATTATGAGAGAGAGAGAGAGAGAGAGAGAGAGAGAGAGAGAGAGAGAGAGAGAGAGAGAGAGAGAGAGAGAGAGAGAGAGAGAGAGAGAGAGAGAGAGAGAGAGAGAGAGAGAGAGAGAGAGAGAGAGAGAGAGAGAGAGATCCTTCTAACATACTTCATGGACATTACGAACATCAGACATTTTTACTCTGTGATATTGATGAGGGGGGATGGCATCCCCCCCCGAAATAAAAACAGTCAAAATCATCCCCCTTCTAAAACTGCCATCCCCCCTTTCCATCCCTTATGTAATTCTATCAATGAATGTGGTATTACTGCTGTTTCACACGCAATGACATTTTTACCAAGTCACTGACACTGAATGAATGAATGAATGAATGAATGGTCTTTATTGTCATTGCTATAGTACAGGTACCAAACAACGGCATTTAGGAGGGGTGGCTCCCCTGGTGTTAGGAAAGAAAGAAAAAAAACACTTTTAAAAGAAATCACAAGAAGGGAAGGAGCTGGTTTACATAAATAAAGGCTATGTACACTATCCACTGTACTATACTGTACAGACAGACGACTAGGGTTGTCATATTGCACAATAGTGTTATTGCACATTTATTTAAAGTGTCGCAGTTTGCAGGCTTGAAATGTACATATTTGTGCCTCAGCACTACACCTGATTTTTTTTTCAGGTCATCCCAGGCTGTCACTGACGCTGAAGTCACTGATGCTGTGGGGATGCTAAAACTGTCCCCATATGATCAAATCCACCATCACCCCTGACTTTCTTTCACAACTTGAGTACTGGATGTACCGCTTCTTGGTGCATTTAGACTTACAGAGAGTGACCAGGGAGAAATACATAGTGCTTTGCAGGTGGTGGAGTTTGAATGAGAGAAGAGTTGATGGGTTTTGGAGAACGTGGTCATTGATGCATTTAGTGTGAAAGCAGCGACGTAACAATGAGTCACAGTTTGGTCCACATGGACGTCTGTGTCGCTGACTGGATGAAGAGTTGTGACTCTGTGTCGTATTGTTGCCGAATTGTTGTCTCATCTGACCCAGTAATCATTGGAGTCTTCTCCAAATGTTGCAAACGTCAAACGAGCTTCAACTTGTCTCGTATTATTTTATTTTATTTTTTTTATTTTTTTTACCTTTATTTAACCAGATAAGTCAATTGAGAACCAATTCTCATTTACAATGACGATCTGGCCAATTAGCAGAACAGAGGCAAGTCTATACACAAAACACAACACAGTATATACGATATAGAACACAACCCAATATATACAATATAAAAAATGAAGGCCATACACAAGTATCAAAAACATCTATATATCACAACACAATATGTAAAAGACAGCAGGGACCAGGGGGAAGTTAACTTAAAAGCAGGTGCAGTGATCCGAGACAATATCTAAAAGTGAGTGTTTAAAGGTGGGTAACGCGATTAGGGTGGTGAGTTTTAGTGTTAGTGCTCTCCGCCTTCAAGGTTCTGGATGACAGTTGGCAGAGCTCATGGTCCTTAGCAACGCTTAGTGTCCTTAGCAACGCTTAGTGTCCTTAGCAACGCTTAGAGTCCTTAGCAACGCTTAGGCTGAGGGTTTGAGTCCTGCTGGTGTGACGGGGTGTATCTTTTCATGAATCACTCTCAGCTGGATGGCTCACGTTCATTTATTCTGCAGAAAACAGTGCATCAATTTCTGGACACGGGACTTGCAGGGTCATCGAGCTACATTCGCATCAGTGGTTAAGAATGAACTGAGGCATATAGTAGTCACTCACAGTCTCACACTACACAAATTATAACAATAATATAAAACAAAAATACAAAATGTGTAGACTACATAAATCTTCACTTGTGTGATCGTATAGTGGTATTCATTTAACAACAACAAGAAATCATAACATCCAAATGCATGGAAAAACCACGCACTTGGAATACGCATGCGCACCACGTGCAACAATGGCTGCAACCTGACTGCTAGGTAAGCCGCGAGCGTGTTGCAAACTAGCGAGGTGGAAGACCCAACCTCATACAATACGGTCTACTAACAGAACAACAGACATATAATAACACAACAATAATAATATTACCTGCAGAAAACAGTGCATCAATTTCTGGACACAGGACTTGCAGGGTCATCGAGCTACATTCTAAAATGATGTTACACACGGACATTCACGTTAGCGCCATCATTGTTAACAACAGAAAACTCACATTAACAAACTTGTGATATGTTCCAAACTAACATACTATGAATGGGAAACTCAAAACAGCTATCTTACTTATCAAACATTAAAATAAAACATAGGTACATTAATAATCTCTTAAATTATATGCGATCTCAGACCCTGCAGAAAACATGACCTTACCGCATCAGTGGTTAAGAATGCACTGAGGGAGATCACGTTACGTCCCGTGCAATTGCACTGTCCAGCTACATTTACACAGCATCCGGGTCACGGACACAGCATCCGGGTCACGGACACAGCATCCGGGTCACGGACACACCCCGGATATACCACGTCATTAAACCCCTAGAGGGCGCAGTTTATACCTATTTTAGCTATAATTGAACTTGACCTTTCTACTCCGTTACATACACCCCCCTTAAATTATACTAAAATGGGGCAACAGCATGAAAACCGGAGGACAGTAAAAAAAAAACAGGAGCGAAAAAACAAACAAATGACAAAACTAAAAAACAACGTGGATCTCGAGCACTGATCTACCAAAACTCAACATTATAAATTCTTCCATAAGAAGTGTGTAAGGACAGATTGGTACCAAAACCCGTACTTATCACAGAGGAGAAAGAGTTGCCATCTACATCCCACAGTTGTACATAACTTTGCCCTTACAAGAGGATCTCATGACTCTAGGTCACGACTCAGACCGGAAGCAAAATAAATAAAGAAAAAAAACTGGATGCACTACGCCCCTACATAGACGCCGCAATGAAACTAAATGCAGAACTTATGAAAGGCTCAGTACTCCCTTTAAGCATCTGCCCTGACATCTCACAAATAAGCCTATTTGGGTTCCTAACACTCCTCCCACATCTCGTGACAACTGATGGAACTTGAGCACTCTGTGAACGTGTGCAAACTACCTGCTCCGGCTCAACCTCAACTAGAATTGGAAGGTCACCATGGGCATCACATCTAGCTTCAGGTGAGTGTACTGTGTCACATACTGTGTCAGGGGGATAATCAGTGTGGCAGTCAGGTACAGAGTCATCAGGAACACTATCCAGCAACTCATCTGGTCGGTCTTCCTTCGAGGCACTCGGCACGGGCATAGTCCCTCCGTTGACTTCTTCCTCATGGATGCTCTCTGCCCCCGCGTGCTCAGGCGACTCCAAGACCCAGTCCCTGGTGCGCAACCGAGAGGCCTCTTCAACATCAGAGGTGACAGAGCCCTGAACACTGGCACAGGAAGCTATAGACTGCGACTCCTCTAGGGATGCCGGGTTCCCATCTTGTTCCGGAACTGTCAAGAAGTAAACCGGAAGCAGCATGTTCCTGTGTACAACCTTCTCTCTATTCGTGACAACATCTCTGATCCTGTACACGTTGATGTCCGATCTCACAGACACCACATCGAAAGGAGTTGATTCCCACCGGTCTGCGATCTTCCTCTTCCCTCTCTCACCTCGATTGGCAAGTAGCACTTTGTCACCAACACCCAACGGCAGTCCTCTGACCTTCCGGTTGTACAGTTTGGCGTGACGATCTTGTTCCCTGATGGCATTCCTTTGAGCGATCTGTGCTGCTTCAGAAAGATCTCTCCTCAGATGTTGCACAAACTCATGACGACTGACAACGGCATCATCCTCCAGCACATGATGAAACATGACATCCACGGGCAGCCGTGGGACCCGTCCGAACATCAGGTAGAATGGCGCGAAGCCCGTGGTCTCATGCACAGTGGAGTTGTAGCAGAAGGTCAGTGTCTGAAGCATCTGTGGCCACCTGGACTTGCTCAGTGGAGGGAGGGCCCTTATCATGCCCCCGAGGGTCCTGTTGAACCTCTCTGTGACGCCGTTGCCCATGGGGTGGTATGGAGTCGTATGCGACTTATGCACACCTGCCATCTCTAGTAGATCTTTTAGAAGCCGACTCTCAAAGTTAGCTCCCTGATCCGAATGGATTCTTTTGGGGAACCCATATATGCAAAAAAACTTGTCCCATAGACAGCAGGCAACTTGTTTCGCAGTCTGGTTCCGACAGGGGAAGGCAAGAGCTACTTTAGAAAAATGGTCCGTAACAACAAGAACATCAATGGTCTTCTTGTCGCTCTGCTCTGCGGTCCAAAAATCGATGCACACTAAGTCCATAGGAGCTGAAGTGCGGATGCTCTCAAGAGGTGCTCGGGCGTGTGGTTCAGGAGTCTTCCCCAAAATACATCTCTGACAGTGCTTCACGTGATTCTCAACATCCCTCTGCATGCCTGTCCAGAAGAATCGTTCACTGGCCAGAGAGGATGATCTTGAGCGACCCTGGTGGCCAGCAGCATCGTGGACTCCATGCAAGACTTGTCGCTTCAGAGCTTCTGGAGTGACGAACTGAAAGATCCTCTTGTCTCTTCACACGGTAGAGGAGTCCACTACGCACTCTCAACTTCTTCCAGTGTTTCAACAGCCTGAGCACACAGCTAGACTCAGCTGTTCTCTCGTGTGCATTTGGTTTCCTATGTCGCTGCATATAAAAGAGAACCCTGCTCACTACAGCATCTTGTTGCTGGAGATTGTGTAATTGACTCTGTGGGATGGCGATGGAAGGGTCTTCCTCGGGCAATTGCAAATACTCCGGATTAATGTAGGGCAGCTGAGAAACACCCCCAGTACGATGGACGTCCATGACAGCAGACACCTCCTCAGCACTAATGGCACCTCCAGAAGACTCAGGACTCAGGACCTCATCTGTGTCGACATTAGTGTGCTGAACACCTTGACAGTTGGTAGTCAGCCGGAAAGCGTCCTGCACCGTACCAGCCACTACTCCATTCACCTGATCCAGCAAGGACAGGTAAGGCTCCCTCACCAGGCGATGGCTCACACAGGACTTAACAAATGGCTCACGGCTCAGCGCATCAGCGACTATGTTCCTAGGCCCTGGGATATAATTCAGATCGAAATCATATGCAGCAAGTTTGGCCACCCACCTCTGTTCGCATGCATCTAACTTGGGCTTCGTTAGGATGTAGGTCAAGGGGTTGTTATCCGACCACGCTGTGAAATGCACTCCCTTCAGCCAGTGGGAAAACTTCTCGCATACAGCCCACTTCAATGCCAGGAACTCAAGTCGGTGAGCTGGATAGTTCAACTGAGCATGTGACAGCGTCCTACTAGCGAAGGCAACTGGTCTTGCAACTTTATCACCAGGCTGGAGCTGAGAGATGACGGCGCCAATCCCATCGAATGAAGCATCCACTGCTAGGATAAATGGCTTTGCGAAATCAGGATGGGCCAGGGTTACAGAATGCAGGAGATCGCGCTTCAATGTCTCGAAAGCATCCCTACACTCGGGCGTCCAGTCAGCTGGTTTGAGCTTTACAAGATTGTGACATTTCTTCACTGGTTTTCTCCCTCTGCGTGCCTTTTCTCCAGCGTTCTGTCCCGAGAGAAGCTTGAATAGGGGTCTGGCCTTAGAGGAACAATCTTCAATGAAGTGCTGATAGTAAAGCATCATGCCCAAGAAGGAACTAATCTTCTTCTGTGAAGGAGACACCCCATCACTGTCCATCAGATCGGATACCTGTACTTGGCTAATGGCTTCAACCTTTCCAGGGTCCGTCTGCACTCCTGACTCATTGATGATATGGCCGAGAAACCGTACTGATTTCCGCAGAAGATAGCACTTCTTTGGAGCCAATTTGAGATTGTTGTACTTCAAACGAGAGAAAACCATCTCTAGACGCTCAAGTGCCAGCTGTTCTGTAGGAGCGAAGACCATAACATCGTCTAGGTAGCACAATAGACTGGTGAAATTCTGATCCCCAAAGATCGAGAGCATCATCCGCATGAATGTAGCCGGGCTGTTGGACAACCCTTGAGGCATCCGGTTATATTCATGCAGGCCAAAGGGAGAGGAGAACGCAGTGTATTTCTTGTGGTCCTCATGTAAAGGCACGTTGTAGAAACCAGAGGTAAGGTCCATTGTGGAGAAGTAGGCATTACCACCTAGTGCAGCCAGCGCGTCAGCCTGATGGGGCAGCGGATGTGCGTCTTTCGTTGTCCTCGCATTAAGCCATCTGAAGTCCGTACAGATGCGCAATCCTCCATCCTTCTTCCACACAAGAACCAAGGGCGAGGCATATTCGCTGTTGGACTTACGAATTATGCCCTTCTCCTCCATGTCGTTGATGGCAGACCTCAGCTTCTCGTAGTGGTTCGGTGGCACTCTGCGGTAGGGCAGGCGAAATGGCCTCTCGTCCACCAGATGTATCTTGTGCACGAAGTCAGACGCCTCACCACAGTCCAACTTGTGGCGTGAAAAGATTGACTCGTATTTCACAACAAGCTGACAAAGCTTCTCTCTCCACAGGTCAGAGACTTCACACGCGTCCAAGTCTAGGTCGCGTAGACCAAGTTCCTCCAGTGCCTTTCTGATGTCTTCTTTGGGCCTTGCTACAGACTCACCAGTCACGGATTGCGGGGAAGACTGAATGTGGTCGGGCGGGGACAGATCTTCAGCGGCAATGCAGGGGAACACGTCTGCCAATTTGGTGTTTCGCTTCAGCACTACCGGCTCACCGGTGGGATTCACAACCTTCATAGGCAGCCATCGGTCGCCCCACATCGGCGTAACAACTCTGCCAACCAGAACTTTATTCGGTCTGCATCTGGACTGAGTTGGTTCCACAACCACCGTACTGCCCTCTGATATAGGTGCCGACACAGGGAGTCTGCCCCATACAAGATGCTCACTATTTGGCTGTAGCACCACACACTGTTGTAGCTTCAGTGTGCCAACCTTCTCAGGCACTGTCTCACCCCTCCATCTCTCTGTATTGGAAAGGAGAGAGAAGAAGTGATGACAGTCCCCATCACTGCCACCACCATGTTCAGATATCAGCCGCCAATAGCTGTCAGTCTTCCTCATCAACTCTAGGATTTTCTTGATGGCATTACTGCCTAGTATCATGTCATCGGTCTGTCCAGGCACCACAAGCATTGGGATGACCATCTTGCAGTCATACACCACCACATCGACATTGTATATTGCCTTAGGTACAACTCGGTGACCACCACATCCTATGATAATGACATCATCAGCGGGGCATCCTCTCAGATCAGGGTTACGCTGCAAGAGACGCGCCTCCGCAGCCTCGCTAAGCGTGCATGCCATAGAACCACTGTCTATCATCGCTCTAAGAGAGACATCTGCAGCGGAGACAGTGGTGTAGAATAAACTATCAGACCTTTGGACTCGGTGTAGACCTTGAAATACTACTGTTTTGTTCGAAGGCGTTCTGGAGATGAATGACTTGTATGTTGACTCACAATCAGCCATTTCATCATTGGGAGAGATATCAACAGGATCTGCACAGTCCTCCCTTGAATGCAGATCTATAAGTTTCCCTGCTGCGCCGACTGGGCACGCCCCTGCATCGGACACTTGGATCTGGGGTGTCCAGGCGAATGGCACTGGAAGCAGAGCCTCTGGTCACGGCAGTGAGTCCAAGCAGAGTGTCTAGCGTCGCCACACACAGCACACGGCAGGTTATTCAGACCCTCAATCCTGGGGGGGCTGGGTCTATACTGCTTGTTTGACATGTCCTTAGCAGGAGCAGACTTCTCCACTAGGACTTTCTCTAGCATTGAGATGATACGTTCAAAGGCCTCTGCCCCCTTGTCTGGGCGAGTATCCTGCTTTTCAGGTGAACACATATCAGTGCCTGACATCTCAACTCTGTTCACTAGCACACCCTCACTGGGCCTTTTACTCACGGCTGCGGCAACACCGTTCGAGCACACCTGAGTGTGGAACTCGTCAAGTACATCTTGGACCTCTACAGCAGTCCACTTATCGATCGTCTTTGATCTGAAAGTCATGGCAAGCTCTTTGGATGGACAGTTCCTGATGAACATACGTGTCACCTCCAGGAGAGGGCACTCAAGTATTTTACCTTGTTCTTTGAGGCGATCAGTGGCAACATCTGCAGCTTGATTGAGGCGTAGCCAGTAGTCATACGCATCCTCACCACTCTTCGGCAGCGTGGTGTAGAAGTCGGCTAGGGGGATAGGTGAACAGGGAACAGCAGCAAAATGCTTACGTAGAAGACCATAGATGGCCTCTGGGTTTTCAGCGACATTAATGCCACTGCTCCTCGTCCCATACTTCACTACATCCTTAGCCCTGCCCCTGAGATGGGTGAATATTTCTTCCGCCTGCTGATCTGCTCTGATGTTCGCCTTTTTCACATAACTCCTCATTATGTCTTCCCACTCACGCACATTCACTGCGTCCTTATCATCCCCTCTGAACGTTGGAGGCTCCTTCACCCTCCTGTGAGGTACCAACTGGACTTGGGACAGGTCTAGACTCTGGGTGGATGTATCAGTGGGCGTGGTCTGTGCATGCGCAGTGCTAAGAGGAGGTAGCGTTGAGTCAAGGCGTGCAAGTATGCTATCTGCCAGCTGTAGACCAACATCTCTAATTATGTCACTCATCTGGCTCACTACATTAGGTAACTGGAAAGCAGAGATTGGGGATGGGGCATCACTGACCCGTGTGCTCGGTGCATGATCAATGTCGTGGCTCTGAGAAGGAACTGTGTCCCCACTAACTGAAAGGGCCCCAGCAGCATCCTGACTACCCACAACATGAACATCACCCCCCTGAACAGGACTATCATAACTCAACACTGGAATCCCCCTACCTCCACTGAGGAGGATCGCTCTACCCCTCCCAATGCTACTGCTTAGTGGCGTACTGAAACATCCTGGTCTGTGGCTCATGTTGAATTACAATTCAAGAAAACAGTACTATACAGACTAATCAGATAAAAGACCAGTAAAGAAAAATGTCACCAAAACAGCAATAAAACTAAAATAAATCACAGATCACATTCATTAATTCAACAATCCATTTGTGCATAACATCACCGAATGAACTGAGTGAAACCATACGCCGCCCACCAGACAGCACGCAGGAGCGGTCCAGCAGAGTGATCCAGCAGAGTGGTCCCGGGTCAAGGTGAAGAGTTGACTTCAGGTCCACAGGTCACGGCACCAATGTGACGGGGTGTATCTTTTCATGAATCACTCTCAGCTGGATGGCTCACGTTCATTTATTCTGCAGAAAACAGTGCATCAATTTCTGGACACGGGACTTGCAGGGTCATCGAGCTACATTCGCATCAGTGGTTAAGAATGAACTGAGGCATATAGTAGTCACTCACAGTCTCACACTACACAAATTATAACAATAATATAAAACAAAAATACAAAATGTGTAGACTACATAAATCTTCACTTGTGTGATCGTATAGTGGTATTCATTTAACAACAACAACAAGAAATCATAACATCCAAATGCATGGAAAAACCACGCACTTGGAATACGCATGCGCACCACGTGCAACAATGGCTGCAACCTGACTGCTAGGTAAGCCGCGAGCGTGTTGCAAACTAGCGAGGTGGAAGACCCAACCTCATACAATACGGTCTACTAACAGAACAACAGACATATAATAACACAACAATAATAATATTACCTGCAGAAAACAGTGCATCAATTTCTGGACACGGGACTTGCAGGGTCATCGAGCTACATTCTAAAATGATGTTACACACGGACATTCACGTTAGCGCCATCATTGTTAACAACAGAAAACTCACATTAACAAACTTGTGATATGTTCCAAACTAACATACTATGAATGGGAAACTCAAAACAGCTATCTTACTTATCAAACATTCAAATAAAACATAGGTACATTAATAATCTCTTAAATTATATGCGATCTCAGACCCTGCAGAAAACATGACCTTACCGCATCAGTGGTTAAGAATGAACTGAGGGAGATCACGTTACGTCCCGTGCAATTGCACTGTCCAGCTATATTTACACAGCATCCGGGTCACGGACACAGCATCCGGGTCACGGACACAGCATCCGGGTCACGGACACAGCATCCGGGTCACGGACACACCCCGGATATACCACGTCATTAAACCCCTAGAGGGCGCAGTTTATACCTATTTTAGCTATAATTGAACTTGACCTTTCTACTCCGTTACACTGGGACACACAGACTTGTCTGCTCTAACTGTACTGGACATATACCTGGATACACCTGCTGTGTGGAGAGAAAGAGGGAGAGAGAGAGAGGGATAGGGAGAGAGAGAGGGGGAGAGGGAGAGAGAGGGATAGGGAGAGAGAAAGAGAGAGGGAGAGAAAGAGAGACAGAGAGAGGGAGAGAAAGAGGGAGAGAGGGAGAGAGAGAGAGAGAGGGAGAGAGAGAGAGGGAGAGAGAGAAAGAGGGAGAGAGAGAGGGAGAGAAAGAGGGAGATGGAGAGAGAGAGGGAGAGACAGAGGGATAGGGAGAGAAAGAGAGACAGAGAGAGAGAGGGAGAGAAAGAGGGAGAGAGAGGGAGAGAAAGAGAGAGAGAGAGAGAGACGTGTCTGCTCTAAAGCCCAATGCACACGGCGTGCGATTTTGTCGCACCGCCGAATTCGATTCCATTGTTTTGAATGAGACAATGCACACGGCGTGCGATGCGATATTGTCGCACGACAACATTCGATTCTCCATTCACACCAATTGAAATGATTCAAAGAATTGAGAATCGAATGTTCGGCGGTGAGACAAAATCGGGGCCGTGTGCATTGGGCTTGTGACTTCAGGGTTGAACACTGAGACTTAGCGATCGTAAAAAACAATACATGAGGCTGTCAGACCTCTGGTGGTAAATAGATTGAGTGTGTGGCCCCCTAGTGGTAAGAGTGGGCAACACATCTGTAGCGTCACACACACACACACACACACACACAGAGACACAAACACACTCTCTCTCTCACACACACACACACACACACACAGAGACACAAACTCACTCTCTCTCTCACACACACACACACACAGAGACACAAACTCTCTCTCTCTCTCTCACACACACACACACACACTCTCTCTCTCTCTCTCTCTCTCACACACACACAGAGACACAAACACACTCTCTCTCGCACACACACACAGAGAGACACAAATAATAATAATAATAATAATAATAATAATAATAATGCATTTTATTTATAAAAGCACTTTACATATAAAATCTCAGAGTGCTTACAACACAGTAGATAAAGCAATAAAAACATTCAATTAAAAGGCTAAAAAAAGGCTCTATTAAAAAGGTGGGTTTTAAGGCCCCGTTTAAAAGCATCCACAGACTGTGGTGCCCTTAGGTGGTCAGGGAGAGCATTCCACAGCCTGGGAGCAGCCGAGCAGAAGGCCCGATCTCCCATCGTGCGGAGCTTGGTCCTGGGGGTCTTGAGGAGGTTGGTGCCAGTAGAACGGAGGGTGCGTGAGGAGGTCTGAGGGGTATGGAGGAGTTCCTTGAGGTAGGGGGGGGCAGTTCCATGGATGCACTGGTGGGTGAGGAGGGAGACCTTGAATTCAATTCTGAGGGAGACGGGGAGCCAGTGAAGTGATTTGAGGATGGGGGTGATGTGATCATATTTGCGCACCCTCATCAGGATCCTAGCAGCGCTGTTCTGGATGTATTGAAGTTTCTGGAGGCAGCTGCTAGGAATCCCGAGCAGTAATAATAATGGATTATATTTATAAAGCACTTTACATTCCAAGAATCTCAAAGTGCTACAGTCAATAAAAGAAACAAAAACAGCACAACACAATAAAGATCACTAAAAACATCAAAAGCAGAAAGGTTAAAAAGACACTGTGGCATAAAACTAAAGAAAAATAAATAAATACAAATCTGGCTACTGGAACGCTTTGTTAAAAAGATGAGTCTTAAGTCCGCTCTTAAAAGAGTCGACCGACTGTGGTGCTCTCAGGTGGGCAGGGAGGGCGTTCCACAGTTCGGGGGCGATGGAGCAGAAGGCCCGGTCTCCCATGGAGCGGAGGTGGGTTTTGGTGGGTTTGAGGAGGTTTGCATTTGATGAGCGGAGAGTGCGAGTGGAGAGGCTGTGGGATTTGACCAGGTCC
>NC_137679.1:1139068-1169068 GCF_963989245.1 Nansenia antarctica | reverse complement strand
TCCCTTTATATCCTAGGTTTCTTTTTATATCCTAGGTTTCTCTCTCTATCCTAGGTTTATATCTAGATCCTAGGTTTCTCTTTATATCCTAGGTTTCTCTTTATATCCTAGGTTTCTCTTTATATCCTAGGTTTCTCTTTATATCCTAGGTTTCCCTTTATATCCTAGGTTTCTCTGTATATCCTAGGTTTCTCTTTATATCCTAGTTTTCTCTTTATATCCTAGGTTTCTCTCTCTATCCTAGGTTTCTCTTTATATCCTAGTTTTCTCTTTATATCGTAGGTTTCTCTCTCTATCCTAGGTTTCTCTTTATATCCTAGGTTTCTCTTTATATCCTAGGTTTCTCTCTATATCCTAGGTTTCTCTTTATATCCTAGGTTTCTCTTTATATCCTAGGTTTCTATTTATATCCTATGTTTCTCTTTATATCCTAGGTGTCTCTTTATATCCTAGGTTTCTCTCTCTATCCTAGGTTTCTCTTTATATCCTAGGTTTCTCTCTCTATCCTTGGTTTCTCTTTATATCCTAGGTTTCTCTCTCTATCCTAGGTTTCTCTTTATATCCTTGGTTTCTCTTTATATCCTAGGTTTCTCTCTCTATCCTAGGTTTCTCTTTATATCCTAGGTTTCCCTTTATATCCTAGGTTTCTCTCTCAATCCTAGGTTTCTCTTTATATCCTAGGTTTCTCTCTCTATCCTTGGTTTCTCTTTATATCCTAGGTTTCTCTCTCTATCCTAGGTTTCTCTTTATATCCTTGGTTTCTCTTTATATCCTAGGTTTCTCTCTCTATCCTAGGTTTCTCTTTATATCCTAGGTTTCTCTCTCTATCCTTGGTTTCTCTTTATATCCTAGGTTTCTCTCTCTATCCTAGGTTTCTCTTTATATCCTTGGTTTCTCTTTATATCCTAGGTTTCTCTCTCTATCCTAGGTTTCTCTTTATATCCTAGGTTTCTCTTTATATCCTAGGTTTCTCTTTATATCCTAGGTTTCTCTTTATATCCTAGGTTTCCCTTTATATCCTAGGTTTCCCTTTATATCCTAGGTTTCTCTTTATATCCTAGGTTTCTCTTTATATCCTAGGTTTCCCTTTATATCCTAGGTTTCCCTTTATATCCTAGGTTTCTCTTTATATCCTAGGTTTCTCTTTATATCCTAGGTTTCCCTTTATATCCTAGGTTTCTCTTTATATCCTAGGTTTCCCTTTATATCCTAGGTTTCTCTTTATATCCTAGGTTTTCCTTTATATCCTAGGTTTCCCTTTATATCCTAGGTTTCTTTTTATATCCTAAGTTTCTCTTTATATCCTAGGTTTCTCTTTATATCCTAGGTTTCTCTCTCTATCCTAGGTTTCTCTCTAGATCCTAGGTTTCTCTTTATATCCTAGGTTTCCCTTTATATCCTAGGTTTCTCTTTATATCCTAGGTTTCTCTCTATCCTAGGTTTCTCTTTATATCCTAGGTTTCTCTCTTTATCCTAGGTTTCCCTTTATATCCTAGGTTTCTCTCTAGATCCTAGGTTTCTCTTTCTATCCTAGGTTTCTCTTTATATCCTAGGTTTCCCTTTATATCCTAGGTTTCTCTTTATATCCTAGGTTTCTCTTTATATCCTAGGTTTCCCTTTATATCCTAGGTTTCCCTTTATATCCTAGGATTCCCTTTATATCCTAGGTTTCTCTTTATATCCTAGGTTTCCCTTTATATCCTAGGTTTCTCTGTATATCCTAGGTTTCTCTCTCTATCCTAGGTTTCTCTTTATATCCTAGGTTTCTCTTTATATCCTAGGTTTCTCTTTATATCCTAGTTTTCTCTTTATATCGTAGGTTTCTCTCTCTATCCTAGGTTTCTCTTTATATCCTAGGTTTCTCTTTATATCCTAGGTTTCTCTCTATATCCTAGGTTTCTCTTTATATCCTAGGTTTCTCTTTATATCCTAGGTTTCTCTTTATATCCTATGTTTCTCTTTATATCCTAGGTTTCTCTTTATATCCTAGGTTTCTCTCTCTATCCTAGGTTTCTCTTTATATCCTAGGTTTCTCTTTATATCCTAGGTTTCTCTCTCTATCCTAGGTTTCTCTTTATATCCTAGGTTTCTCTCTCTATCCTAGGTTTTTCTTTATATCCTTGGTTTCTCTTTATATCCTAGGTTTCTCTCTCTATCCTAGGTTTCTCTTTATATCCTAGGTTTCTCTCTCTATCCTAGGTTTTTCTTTATATCCTTGGTTTCTCTTTATATCCTAGGTTTCTCTCTCTATCCTAGGTTTCTCTTTATATCCTAGGTTTCTCTTTATATCCTAGGTTTCTCTTTATATCCTAGGTTTCCCTTTATATCCTAGGTTTCTCTTTATATCCTAGGTTTCTCTTTATATCCTAGGTTTCTCTTTATATCCTAGGTTTCCCTTTATATCCTAGGTTTCTCTTTATATCCTAGGTTTCCCTTTATATCCTAGGTTCTCTCTATATCCTAGGTTTCTCTCTCTATCCTAGGTGTCTCTCTATATCCTAGGTTTCTCTTTATATCCTAGGTTTCTTTTTATATCCTAGGTTTCCCTTTATATCCTAGGTTCTCTCTATATCCTAGGTTTCTCTCTCTATCCTAGGTGTCTCTCTATATCCTAGGTTTCCCTTTATATCCTAGGTTTCTTTTTATATCCTAGGTTTCTCTTTATATCCTAGGTTTCTCTTTATATCCTAGGTTTCTCTCTAGATCCTAGGTTTCTCTTTATATCCTAGGTTTCCCTTTATATCCTAGGTTTCTCTTTATATCCTAGGTTTCTCTCTATATCCTAGGTTTCTCTCTCTATCCTAGGTTTCTCTCTCTATCCTAGGTTTCTCTCTCTATCCTAGGTTTCTCTTTATATCCTAGGTTTCTCTCTATATCCTAGGTTTCCCTTTATATCCTAGGTTTCTCTCTCTATCCTAGGTTTCTCTTTATATCCTAGGTTTCTCTCTATATCCTAGGTTTCCCTTTATATCCTAGGTTTCTCTCTAGATCCTAGGTTTCTCTTTCTATCCTAGGTTTCTCTTTATATCCTAGGTTTCCCTTCATATCCTAGGTTTCTCTTTATATCCTAGGTTTCTCTTTATATCCTAGGTTTCCCTTTAGATCCTAGGTTTCTCTTTATATCCTAGGTTTCTCTTTATATCCTAGGTTTCTTTTTATGTCCTAGGTTTCCCTTTATATCCTATGTTTCTCTTTCTATCCTAGGTTTCCCTTTATATCATAGGTTTCTCTTTCTATCCTAGGTTTCTCTTTATATCCTAGGTTTCTCTCTGTATCCTATATGATACGATGTCATACTATCATTCTAATGAAAAAAAAATCGTTTTTTTCACTTAATACCTTTTTTCCTTAGAATGATAATAATAGCATACTATACTATATCATACTATCATACTAAGGATAATAATATCATACTATACTATATCATACTATCATTCTAAAGAAAAAATATATAAAGTGAAAAAAATGAAAAAAAGAACATAGTATATGTCATATATTATATCATACTATCATACTAAGGGGGAAAATTAAGTGAAAAAAGAAATATATACAAAATATATCATACTATACTATATCATACTAAGGAAACAAATAATGAAGGGGGGAAAATAACATAGTATAGTATGATACATTATATCTTATTTTTCCACTTTATAATGTTTTACCTTAGAATGATAATATGATATATTATCATACTAAGGGAAATAAAATATATAATATATAATACTATACTATGTTCTTCTTTCACTTCATTATGTTTTTCCTTAGTAAGTTATTTAATAAGATATCATACTATACTCTCTTACTAAGGGGAAAAATATCATACTATACTATGTTCTTTATTCACTTATTTTGTTTCCCTTACTTTAATAACAATATATCATACTAGCCTATTTTTTTTAACTTCATTATTATTTTTTTACCTTAGAATGATAGTATGATATAGTATAGTATGATATTATTATTAAGGAGAAAAAATATGAGGTGAAAAAAATGAATACAAATATATTTTTATATATCATACTCTTTTTTTAATATAAAAAAATTATAAAGTCACAAAAATGAAAAAAAAGAACATAGTATACTATGTTCTTTTTTTCATTTTTTTCACTTCATATTTTTTCTCCTTAGAATGATAATAATATCATACTATACTATATCATACTATCATTCTAAGGTAAAAAAATAATGAAGTTTTTTAAAATGTCATAATATATCATACTATACTATGTTCTTTTTTTTTATTATTCACTTTATAATGTTTTACCTTAGAATGATAGTATTATATAGTACGATATATTATTATACTAAAGGGGGAAAAAAATATAATATATTATACTATGTTCTTCTTTCACTTCATTATTGTTTTCCTTAGTAAGTTCCTTAATAATATATCATACTATCATACTAAGGAAAACAATAATAAAGTGAAGGAAAAAAAGAACTTAATATGATAGTATGATATAGTATGATATATTATTATCATACTAAGGGGGGGGAAATGAAGTGAGAATATAGAATATATATATAAAATATATCATACTATACTATGTTCTTTTTTTCCCCACTTAACAATTGAGACTGGCCTGTGTGCTCCACTAGACCACTAGAGGGCCCTGAGCAGTTTGTTTGGTGTCTGACAGCTCCTCTTCCAATCAGGCTAACACCCCTCCAGAAAGGCTAAGCACTTTGTCAGGTGTCTGCATTAGACGCCAACAAGATCTGTCATTACGTTTTGCATTCCATTCCTCACATACTTACATTCCTTCACATTCATACAGAAAATTAATGAAAACATTTTTATTTGGACACAAAAACGTATTTGGATGACAAGTTAATGCTAGTCTCGGGTGTCTGGGGTGTGACTAAAAGGTCTGCTGTCTGGTGGACAAAACATGACACATTACAGCAGTGGACTCATCCTTATGCCAAGGCCCCTTCACTTTGGTAAGTGTATAACGGTCTTAAAGACCTTCTGCTAGCATATCAGCCCAATAGAGCTCTCAGGTCTTCTGCTAGCATATCAGCCCAATAGAGCTCTCAGGTCTTCTGCTAGCATATCAGCCCAATAGAGCTCTCAGGTCTTCTGCTAGCATATCAGCCCAATAGAGCTCTCAGGTCTTCTGCTAGCATATCAGCCCAATAGAGCTCTCAGGTCTTCTGCTAGCATATCAGCCCAATAGCGCTCTCAGGTCTTCTGCTAGCATATCAGCCCAATAGAGCTCTCAGGTGTTCTGCTAGCATATCAGCCCAATAGAGCTCTCAGGTCTTCTGCTAGCATATCAGCCCAATAGAGCTCTCAGGTCTTCTGCTAGCATATCAGCCCAATAGAGCTCTCAGGTCTTCTGCTAGCATATCAGCCCAATAGAGCTCTCAGGTCTTCTGCTAGCATATCAGCCCAATAGAGCTCTCAGGTCTTCTGCTAGCATATCAGCCCAATAGAGCTCTCAGGTGTTCTGCTAGCATATCAGCCCAATAGAGCTCTCAGGTCTTCTGCTAGCATATCAGCCCAATAGAGCTCTCAGGTCTTCTGCTAGCATATCAGCCCAATAGAGCTCTCAGGTCTTCTGCTAGCATATCAGCCCAATAGAGCTCTCAGGTCTTCTGCTAGCATATCAGCCCAATAGAGCTCTCAGGTCTTCTGCTAGCATATCAGCCCAATAGAGCTCTCAGGTCTTCTGCTAGCATATCAGCCCAATAGAGCTCTCAGGTCTTCTGCTAGCATATCAGCCCAATAGAGCTCTCAGGTCTTCTGCTAGCATATCAGCCCAATAGAGCTCTCAGGTCTTCTGCTAGCATATCAGCCCAATAGAGCTCTCAGGTCTTCTGCTAGCATATCAGCCCAATAGAGCTCTCAGGTCTTCTGCTAGCATATCAGCCCAATAGCGCTCTCAGGTCTTCTGCAAGCATATCAGCCCAATAGAGCTCTCAGGTCTTCTGCTAGCATATCAGCCCAATAGAGCTCTCAGGTCTTCTGCTAGCATATCAGCCCAATAGCGCTCTCAGGTCTTCTGCTAGCATATCAGCCCAATAGAGCTCTCAGGTCTTCTGCTAGCATATCAGCCCAATAGAGCTCTCAGGTCTTCTGCTAGCATATCAGCCCAATAGAGCTCTCAGGTCTTCTGCTAGCATATCAGCCCAATAGAGCTCTCAGGTCTTCTGCTAGCATATCAGCCCAATAGTGCTCTCAGGTCTTCTGCAAGCATATCAGCCCAATAGAGCTCTCAGGTCTTCTGCAAGCATATCAGCCCAATAGAGCTCTCAGGTCTTCTGCTAGCATATCAACCCAATAGAGCGCTCAGGTCTTCTGCTAGCATATCAGCCCAATAGAGCTCTCAGGTCTTCTGCTAGCATATCAGCCCAATAGAGCTCTCAGGTCTTCTGCTAGCATATCAGCCCAATAGAGCTCTCAGGTCTTCTGCTAGCATATCAGCCCAATAGAGCTCTCAGGTCTTCTGACACTGGTTTTCTCTGTGTACCACAAAAGAAGAGATTTGCTAAGTCTGCATTCTCATTTTATGCTCCAGATTGTGTCTCACTGCCAGTTTACATTAGGGATGCAACCTCAGCACATGTTCAAGTCAAGACTAAAAACCCATCTTTTTAATATTGTCTTTAAATGACTAAATCATTAAATTATGATTATATAATGATTGGAGCACTTTGAGCTGCAACGACAAATAAATGTTATTATTATTATTATTATTATTATGACGACTTGACAGGAAGTCACAGCGACTACACGTTACACGCGTATACACCAACATAATATGATATGCATGCCAGGGTTAGGGTCTCCATTTTATAATGATCTTTATCTCTAGATCTATAGTGATCCGCAACGCCCCACCCTGGACACCTTCAAATCAACCTCAAAACCCATCTGTTCTCCAAGGCCTTTGGCCCCTTAGTCACTGTTTCTGTTTTGTTTTGTTTGTTTTCTGTTTTGTCTGTCTGACCATTTCCTTTAGAATTGTAAAGCGTCCTTGGGTTTTATGAAATGCGCTATAGAAATCCAAGTTATGATGATGATTATTATTATTATTATTATTATTATCTCTGGTAGGTAAAAAGAACAAAACAATGGCTACAGCGAGTGCAGATATTCTGTTATTCTGAAAATATGTGACCACCGCTAACTCCCATTAGTCAACCTGGCAGCGTTTGATGTAGCTGTAACGTCTTCACGTCGACAGCCAAGCCGGAGTGGGGGAGACGGAGAGAGAGAGAGAGCTCCCTCTTACTCCCTCTCACTCCCTCACCTCTGCCTCGGTCCTCTCCTCCTCCCCCGTGTGTGGGAGGGAGAGAGAGGGAGGGATAGAGAGAGGGACTCTTTTATTAATGGCCGTGGTTAACCCGGGAGGTCAAACCCATTGGAGCTGGTGATGGATCTGGGGGGGGGGGGGGGGGACCCACGGTGGGGATGAGGGAGGGATGAGGGCTTTCTGTCTCCCCCCACCCCCCCCCCCTCCTCCCTCCTCCTCCCTCTCACAGATGCAGGCTGGGACACATCTTCTGTCTCTGTGTGCGTCCTATCGTTGTGATCATCGGCAGAGGGAGAGAGGGATGAGAGGGAGAGAGGGATGAGAGGGAGGGAGGGAGGGAGGGATGAGAGGGAGAGAGGGAGGGAGGGGGAGAGAGGGAGAGAGGGGGAGGGATGAGAGGGAGAGAGGGAGAGGGAGAGAGGGAGGGATGAGAGTGAGGGAGGGAGAGAGGGAGGGAGGGATGAGAGGGAGGGAGGGATGAGAGGGAGAGAGGGAGGGAGGGGGAGAGAGGGAGAGAGGGGGAGGGATGAGAGGGAGAGAGGGAGAGGGAGAGAGGGAGGGATGAGAGTGAGGGAGGGAGAGAGGGAGGGAGGGATGAGAGGGAGGGAGGGATGAGAGAGGGAGGGAGGGATGAGAGGGAGGGAGAGGGAGGGGGAGAGAGGGAGGGAGAGAGGGATGAAGGGGAGTGGGGTAGGAGGTAGGAGGGCCTCCTCAGGGGTGCATCTGATGGCCATTCAGATACAGGACATGTACTGTACACACACACACACTCTCTCTCTCTCTCTCTCTCTCTCTCTCTCTCTCTCTCTCTCTCTCTCTCTCTCTCTCTCTCTCACACACACATACTCACACTCACACTGTGTGTGTGTGTGTGTGTGTGTGTGTGTGTGTGTGTCTGTGAGTGTGTGTGTGTGTCTGTGAGTGTGAGTGTGAGTGTGAGTGTGTGTGTGTGTGTGTGTGTGTGTGTGTGTGTGTGTGTGTGTGTGTGTGTGTGTGTGTGTGTGTGTGCGTGCGTACGTACGTGGCGATCCTGTTTCTACGTCAGATCTTTACTAAAACATATTATTTTCTGTTAATACTCGGAAAGACATAACGTCTTTAATAACATAAACATATCGCCGAATATGACTTGTCCATCTAGAGCTCTCAGGTCTTCTGACGCTGGTTTTCTCTGTGTACCACATGTACAAAAGAAGAGATTTGGTGAGGCTGCATTCTCATTTGATGCTCCAGATTGTGTCTCACTGCCAGTTTACATTAGAGATGCAACCACAGCACATTATGTTCAAGTCAAGACTAAAAACCCATCTTTTTAATATTGCCTTTTAAATGACTAAATTATTAAATGATTATATAATGACTGGAGCACTTTGAGCTGCAACGTTTGCAGGAAAAGCGCTATACAAATAAAGTTATTATTATTATTATTATTATTATTATTATTATTATTATTATTATCATTGGTACAGTAGCGAGGCGTTTCTGCTCGGCTTAACCTTGGTTAGATACAGTACGACTACGGTATGGCTTGAATCAGCTGGTCATGATCTGAAGCCAATAAAATGAGCTCATCATATTTCTATTACACTCCATCGCAATTGAACCAGTGTGTTCTGCTCTGGATCTCGACCCGAAATATCTGATCGAAGACCTCAAAGCATATCTCTTATGTAAGCGCCGTTCTTTTTTCTTCCACGTATTATTTGACTAGTTGTTGTCCAAGAGGTATACTCTTAAATCCTCATCAAAGGAACTCTGTTTGGATACATAGCAGATCAGATAAGTCAGATACATACTTTTGATTGGCAGCAGAGAGGAAGTGCCCCTAAAGAAAACAAAACGCGGTGCCATATCGACGCATCTGACGTGAGTTACTGTCCTAATCGAATCAAGCGCACCATCACATGGACACGTCCTCCCTAAGACGCCGTCCCACCACAGAGAGATCTCACAGATCTCCAGACCGACACAGAGGGGTGATGTCACCCGTATGAAGGAGGAATAATAATAATTTAATTTAATATTTTTAATTTTAATAATTAATTTTAATAATAATTTTAATAATTAATAATAATAATTGTAATTAATACTTTTTAAATAATTTTAAAAAGGACAACAGCGTAATAAGACGGGCTCCTGTTTCTATGAGTATGTGGTGGCTAATGGGACGGGTGGTGGTGGGGAGGGAGGGAGCGTCCCATGTTAAGTCAGTTGACATCAGTGCCACGAAAGAGAGGTTTTTATATTGAAAAAAAAAACAAAAACGAGATCGTTGTTCGCCCAAAAAGCAATAAAACACTAAAAGGCTTTTTGAAAAGACTTGAAATGTATTCTGACAATGGTCCTAGATGCGTCATAACGGCATGGTCGTTAAGGCACACGAATTCCAGACCTTAATTAGCAACATGTTTGTTTATTAATGATCTAACAACACTATACACACTATATACTAAATAAATAAATGTAGGCTATATTTATTATACTTTAGATTTTAAACGTTGTCTCTTAAAGTCTAATTGTCTAGTAAAATAAATAAACGGGCTCACATACAAAACGTACTGAACAAAAATTAAACCAATTCTGCAACAGCATGTCTTTTTTATTATTTTTTAATTTGATAAACTCACAATCAAAAATTATATTCTCAAAAAAAAAGACCAACTGTCTCCTCCGTTTGTGCCGCGCGGCTCAAAACAAGACACAGCTAACGAGGATTATAGAGCTTTGCTGCAAAGCACACTGATCATGTTAATGTGTCAGTCCGTTAACCTCTGCTGCGCTCTGCACCCACACTTAACACTAGAACAGCCATGTGACCCCTGTGAGTAAAGAAAAGTGTTCTATCTTTGCACTCCAACAAATTTCTGGACCCTCCTTTCACGACTTTTCCTAGATATGTGCGTTCTACCACCCAGCATCCTTACATTTTCTAAATCACATCAGGATAAGCTAGTATAAAGCTATTTTGCCGTTTTTCTGTGTAGGAAGCAGGCTAACTAGTGGCTTGAGCATTGCAAAGATTTGACCCCCGACTCTTTTTAGTAGGTAAAAAAGGCACGGCTGTTCTAGTGTTAAAAGGCGCAGGGAACAACAAGATTAAGACCTCAACACTGTTAGACACACACACACACACACACACACACACACACACACACACACACACACACACCGATCCTTGGTCTAATTCAAGTACAGACCATATTCACACTGTAGCATAGTGAAACATCAAATGTTAACCTGAACGTTTCAACCATAAGGAGTACATTTAGTAACACTGCTCAACCTTGATGATCTGATCTGGTGTCAGGGGTTAGTTGTCCTCTTGAGGAGAGAGAGTCTCTCCAGCAGTTGGCTGCATGGCTGCATGGCTGTCAGTAATTACATTGTTCAAAACTTGTCCTCCTCCTCGCAATCCAGCATCACAGTAAGTCGTTCTCTGTCACACAACACCGTGGTGATTATTACCACAGGTGATTATCGACGCTAAGGTTAGAGTGGGGCGGCTGTGTCTCAGGAGGTAGAGCCGCCGTCTAATGATCGCAAGGTTGGCAGATCAGCGGTTCGAGCCCCGGCTGGCCACATGTCGAAGTGTCCTTGGGGCAAGACACTGTACCCCCAAATTGCTCCCAGTGAGCGGGCCGGCGCCTTGCATGGTAGCTTGCCGCCATTGGTGTGTGAATGTGTGTGTGAAAGGGTGAACGAGAGGCCGTTGTAAAGCGCTTTGGAATAAGGCGCTATATACCTGTAAGTCAGTCCATTTACCATTTAGAGTGGCAGTCTGTCGATGGAGACCTTCACATAGACCAGGAGATGTTCTGCTAGTACCAGACGTTCTTCACATGGACCAGGATATGTTCTGCTGGTAGCAGACCTTGGTGGGGTAGTGGTGGTCTAGTGGATAGTGAGTTGGACTGGTGATCATCGGAAGGTTGTGAGTTCAAAATCCCGCCTGAAAAACAACTGGTGATATCGGGAAGGTTGTGAGTTCAAAATCCCGCCTGAAATCACACCAGCACTAGTGTTCCGCCCTTGAGTAAGACCTCCCTCAGTTACTCCAGGGGTGGGGAATGTCTGTCCCTGTAATTCGTAAATCGTAAATCGCTTCGGATTCAAAGCGTCTGCGCTTTGTCTAAATGGCAAATTCCAAAAGTTCAAAATTCTAAATTCTAAACTCTACATGGACCAGGAGATGTTGGCCGTGTGTTCCTTGGCCTTCATGCGCAACACGGCGATACTGGAGGACCGCCTCTCGAACTCGGGCTTGGTCTCGAACGTGTGGCCGCCGCCCCCGGGCCCCGCGGGGGAGAGGAGGGAGTCGGCCGCGCTGGTGAAGAAGTTGTTGAGGGACACGTGGCCAAACTGGTTCTGCTGGTTGGGGAACCCCACGTAGGGGCCGTGGTCCGAGGCGGAGCAGGGGGAGTGGGCGTAGGACGTGACGCAGGGCGGGGAGCCGCGGGGCAGCATGCAGGAGGACACCACCGACCCGTTGGGACCGGCCGGGCCGGGCCACAGGTTGTTGGGGATCTGTGGGAGGAGGAGGAGGGGAGGAGGAGGGTGTCATTCTAACATCATTATAACAACCTTCATCTCAGCTGATATGGTAAATGGTAAATGGACTGCACTTATAGCGCCTTTATCCAAAGTGCTTTACAACGGCCTCTCATTCACCCGTTCACACACACATTCACACACCGATGGCGGCCAAGCTGCCATGCAAGGCGCCGGCCCGCTCACTGGGAGCAATTTGGGAGTTCAGTGTCTTGCCCAAGGACACTTCGACATGTGGCCAGCCGGGGCTCGAACCGCCGATCTGCCAACCTTGCGATCATTAGACGGCGGCTCTACCTCCTGAGACACCGCCTGGTCAAGGTCATTGAGAACGATGAGTTGTTTTCTCTTTTTTACTTCTGATATCTGTGTTGATTTGATAAAATAATCATTTGTTTCATTGCTTTTGTGGAGTGCTTGTTTACATTTTATGAATTATATTTCATTTGTTGGCTGTTTACTTGCTGTCTTTTATGCTGTATACTACCACATGTACTGTGAAGCACTTTGTGACTGCTGTCTTGATAAGTGCTATACAAATAAATACCGTACAAGTAAAGTAAAGTTGAGAACACACACTATTTTACAAAGCATTATCATTTGGATAATCTCTTGCACCGGTCATTTATTCCAAACATAACATTATATTCATAAGTAGCCAAGCTCTATATATATATATTTGCTGTGTTAATTGTTCCCTGTGGCTGTTCGTTAACTCTGTGTTCTATGTGCTCATGTTATCTGTTGCTTGTTGTTTCTGTGTTTTCTGTTTTTCCCATATTGTCAGTGAGCATCTTTGAGCCCCGGAAAAGTGCTATATAAATACAATGAATTATTATTATTATTATTATTATTGAGAACACACACTATTTTACAAAGCATTAGAGTTTGGATCTCTTGTACCAGTCGTTTATTCCAAACGTAACATTATATTCATAAGTAGCCGAGCTCTATATCTATATTTCACAATGGGGCTCCATGGCTTAGCAGACAGACTCTGAGCAGGAACCCTGAGGCGACGTTTATAGACAAAGCTGGAACTATAAGTAGGGCTTAGTCATTTTCTGTTCAAGGGTAAAAAAAGCAAATACATTTATTATGAGATCAACACAATTTTGAAAACCTGCGGGCGCTACTGGTCCGTTCTAAAGACAACACACAGCAATGACTGAGTAAGCAAAAACCAAGAAACATCTCTGAGATTCGAATCAGGAGACATCTGGTAAATGGTAAACCGGTAAATGGACAGACTTATATAGCTATGCCGTATTCCAAAGCGCTTTACAACGGCCTCTCGTTCACCCATGTTCACACACACATTCACACACCAATGGCGAGGTAGACAAGCTACCATGCAAGGCGCCGGCCCCGCTCACTGGGAGCAATTTGGGGTTCAGTGTTTTGCCCAAGGACACTTTGACATGTGGCCAGCCGGGGGCTCGAACCGCCGATCTGCCAACCTTGCGATCATGAGACGCCGGCTTTACCTCCTGAGACACATCCTCTACCTCCTGAGACACAGCCTCTACCTCCTGAGACACAGCCTCTACCTCCAGAGACACAGCCTCTACCTCCTGAGACACAGCCTCTACCTCCTGAGACACAGCCTCTACCTCCTGAGACACAGCCTCTACCTCCTGAGACACAGCCTCTACCTCCTGAGACACAGCCTCTACCTCCTGAGACACAGCCTCTACCTCCTGAGACACAACATCTACCTCCTGAGACATAGCCTCTATCTCCTGAGACACAGCCGCCCCTAAATCTGCCCCTACATCTGGTCTCTGCTCTGGTTCTCTTTACCGCTGGGCAGCGACTACTACCAACGGTTGGCAGTTGGTCACATAATGTCATGAACAGCGCCGGCCCGAGGCACACACAGACTACGCGGCCGCTTAGGGCCACAAACACTTTTTTTAGGACTGATGTTGGACGGTGGAGAAAGGATGGACAGCTATAGTTTCTGTTCATTGATATTTAGATAATGTCAAAATAGTTTTGCTTTTATTGGTGTTCATTGGTCATTTAGTTGTTGTTATGTGCAAGTTTTTTGCTTTTTATTGAGTATGTGTCTTTATTGTAGTTTATTGGTGTAATCGCAGTATACAGAGTAGATTGTCCTATAAAGACACTTAGATTTAGATTTAGTAATAAAAAATGAACTAGGCCCCCTATACTTTCTTTCTTTTTATTTATTTATTTTTGTTTCTTTTTATGTTACTACTCGATCTTTTCAGTTTGTAAAGCGTCTTCGAGTGTCTAGAAAAGCGCTATATAAGTCTAATGTATTATTATTATTATTATTGAGTGTGTGTGTGTACGTTCATTGATTCACATTCCCCCCCACCCCCGTCTATCGAAAACACGCTCAAAAACTCCAACCCCCCAACAAAACGTATGTGGTGGGCCACATGAAAAATCTTTCCACAAAAGTCCTATAGGGCCAGCCCTGGACCTGAAGCTGCCTGGCATGGGGACATCACAGGGAGGGGGGGGGCATCACAGGGAGGGGGGGGCATCACAGGGAGGGGGGGGCATCACAGGGAGGGAGGGGGGGGCATCACAGGGAGGGGGGGGGCATCACAGGGAGGGGGGGGGCATCACAGGGAGGGGGGGGCATCACAGGGAGGGGGGGGGGCATCACAGGGAGGGGGGGGGTATCACAGGGAGGGGGGGGGCATCACAGGGAGGGGGGGGCATCACAGGGAGGGGGGGGGGTATCACAGGGAGGGGGGGGGTATCACAGGGAGGGGGGGGGCATCACAGGGAGGGGGGGGCATCACAGGGAGGGGGGGGGGCATCACAGGGAGGGGGGGGGCATCACAGGGAGGGGGGGGGAGCATCACAGGGAGGGGGGGGGGCATCACAGGGAGGGGGGGGGCATCACAGGGAGGGGGGAGCATCACAGGGAGGGGGGGGGCATCACAGGGAGGGGGGGGGGCATCACAGGGAGGGGGGGGGCATCACAGGGAGGGGGGGGGGGGCATCACAGGGAGGGGGGGGGCATCACAGGGAGGGGGGGGGGGGCATCACAGGGAGGGGGGGGGCATCACAGGGAGGGGGGGGGGGCATCACAGGGAGGGGGGGGCATCACAGGGAGGGGGGGGCATCACAGGGAGGGGGGGGCATCACAGGGAGGGGGGGGGTATCACAGGGAGGGGGGGGGGGCATCACAGGGAGGGGGGGGCATCACAGGGAGGGGGGGGCATCACAGGGAGGGGGGGGGGTATCACAGGGAGGGGGGGGCATCACAGGGAGGGGGGGGGCATCACAGGGAGGGGGGGGCATCACAGGGAGGGGGGGAGCGTCACAGGGAGGGGGGGGGGCATCACAGGGAGGGGGGGGCATCACAGGGAGGGGGGGGCATCACAGGGAGGGGGGGGCATCACAGGGAGGGGGGGGGCATCACAGGGAGGGGGGGGGCATCACAGGGAGGGGGGGGCATCACAGGGAGGGGGGGGCATCACAGGGAGGGGGGGGGCATCACAGGGAGGGGGGGGGGCATCACAGGGAGGGGGGGGGGCATCACAGGGAGGGGGGGGGCATCACAGGGAGGGGGGGGGCATCACAGGGAGGGGGGGGGCATCACAGGCTGCTCAACTGGTCACAAACAATCATCTTGCCTAAACACATGACATCAGATACTACCTCAGCCCTCTGTAAACATAGCAACAGTTCTGGCAACACTTCATCCTCGAAAACAAACCCAGATCATGCTCTTGGAAACATTCAACACCACAAGAATGCAATTTATGTCCGTCCCCCCCGTCCCCCCCCATATTTAGAAGAAGAAGAAGAAGAAGAAAAATCATCAACATTCGACTGGTTTGAATCTCACATAAAGACACAAAGCAAAAACAAAAGATACAAAGCCCTCTGTAGCAGGATCTGTGTATAAACCATATTAAAGAGATGGGTTTATTCTAGTTTTATATCGGAAACATATGAGAGGGACTTAAAATACACTCCCCGGGAATTTAGGCCTGGATTTAGACCTACAAGGCTTCAAAGCCTTTGACGACTTTTGTCTGCGAGAGAGAATACATGTATTTGCTTAAGAAAATGGCTAAAAACAAACCGATACTGTAACCATAACCACCATAACTCTCTCTGTAACCATGACCACCATAACTCTCTCTGGCCTCCCCTTGTTACTACAGTCTGTCCAACTCCCTCAGTACCATCGCACAACCTTATTTTCTGTCTTATTTTGCACTTTTAACCTGTGCACTTTATTTTCTACTGCACCGATGTGTCTCCCTATGGTCACATACTCATAGTTTTATGTCCTGTTGTATTCTGTTGTGATGTTGTCCATTATTCTGGTTGTTTTCAATGAGATATAGACATAATAAGACTAGGGATGCAAATGAGCTCACAGCTAAATCTGACATATTTACTGTCACCATACTCTGTAAAAGTGACTTCATTAATGTGCACTGTCCTGACGAAATACAGATCTCTGTCTATCTCCATCTCTATGTGCTAAACGTGTCAAACGCATTCGAATGTGACCACACGCCGGGGCTTTGACGGGTCAGAATATAACATGTAGGTCTATCTATGTGATTTATGGCCTTGTTGGCTATCGCCAATATTATTTAAGCCGTTCTGGCTGCGACATTTTTGCGTCTTTTTAAAGCCACTAGAGATATTTCCAGTATGTTTAAATACTATACTAAACCCCTTCCCATATAGGGTCAATACGACTTACAAAACATAAATGAGAGTTTGAGGATTGTCTTACGTCATCATAACCAAAAACAAATATGACCTATATGTTGTTATGCTCGAAGCAGACTGTGAGGTGAGTGTGTGTGTGTGTGTGTGTGTGTGTGTGTGTGTGTGTGTGTGTGTGTGAGGTCTATAAAGCCTGTCTGAGGGATTTTCAGTAGGCCTATATTATGTTTTTATCATAGCAGACTTTGTAAACACAGAATACATTAGCTTCAAATTATGTTTCACAAAAGTGCTATATTTACATCAAATGCATTTGCTCTATCGTTTGCGTTTTGTTGATGAATCTTAATATAGCAGTATTTTAATCACAACCTCTGGCCCACAAGACTCATTTTTAAACCCTATTTGTCTGTCTGTCGCAAATGAAAATAAAGCGCATTCAATAACGTACACTATGAAATACTACCCACAATTAACAGATAACAAGACGTCTTCATATAATATATAGCATCAATAACGGCCCAAACGAAAAACACATGGTTGAGATAACATAAGAATCTTATAGAAAAGTTGAAAGGGCAAAACTTCAACGGTAAATAGATACTGTCTCCGGTAGAGTAACATGCTAAGCGGTGACTGGCCTGGGAGTAGTGTGTGTGTGTGTGTGTGTGTGTGTGTGTGTGTGTGTGTGTGTGTATCTCTGTGTGTGACTGGCCTGGGAGTGTGTGTGTGTGTGTGTGTGTAGTGTGTGTGTGTATCTGAGTGTGTGTGTGTGTGTGTGTGTGTGTGTGTATCTGTGTGTGTGACTGGCCTGGGAGTAGCTGTCCGTCCGGGGCAGCACAGAGATGTCGTATGTGGCTGCGAAGTGGCTCTTGGCCTGCTGGATCTGCCCGTAGCGCTCTCTCTTCCTCCACTTGGCTCGTCTGTTCTGAAACCACACCTAGGAAGATCATAACAATGAATAGTCACTACAAACATTTGTCCAAATAGAACACTGCTGAACATTCTAAATGATCACAATAGAACACTGCTGAACATTCTAAATGATCACAATAGAACACTGCTGAACATTCTAAATGATCACAATAGAACACTGCTGAACATTCTAAATGATCACAATAGAACACTGCTGAACATTCTAAATGATCACAATAGCACACTGCTGAACATTCTAAATGATCACAATAGAACACTGCTGAACATTCTAAATGATCACAATAGAACACTGCTGAACATTCTAAATGATCACAATATAGAACACTGCTGAACATTCTAAATGATCACAATAGAACACTGCTGAACATTCTAAATGATCACAATAGAACACTGCTGAACATTCTAAATGATCACAATAGCATGCTGAACAATGTGTCTTTATCGGCAAGACAATGTAATGATATAGACAAACACCAGCACACATGTAAGCTTATGCTTTTTAATATGGAATATATTACAACCCAAACATTGTGAGTAAGCTAATAGGACTGTCACGGTTTTTGGGGGGCAAAATAACTAAATAAAACGACGTTTTACAGACAACGCGATTTGACTACAGAAGGCCTCCAGACTTAAAAACGAGACCAAAATGGATTTCAGATCATTTGTATTATTTATAACCATTTGAGGTCAATTCATGTAACACTTTCCCCTATATATGGCACTACTGTTAAATTGTATTTCTCTTTATTTCTCTCTGTTTATGTTATATTGTGCTTATAGTCGACACATACCTTAATATGACAATATGCAATATGACAACCCTCGTGCACATAAGGTTCAGAGATAGGAAATGTTAGGATATTTATAGCATAGCATAGAGTACAGCACAGTGTTTTATTTGTATAGTATAGTATAGTGGATAGTGTACATAGCCTTTATTTATGTAAGCCAGCTCTTTTTCCCTTCTTGTTTTTAGTTTAAAAAAAATCCAAGCACCAGGGGAGCCCCCCAGACTAAATTTCGTTGTATGGTACCTGTACTGTATTAATGACAATAAAGACCATTCATTCATTCATTATTCATTGGTTGGTTCTAGAACCTTGGACCTTTATTCATAATGAAAGTGATAAAAGTGCTAATCTACCTGCACCCGGGCCTCTGTGAGCTCCGTCCTCATGGCCAGCTGTTCCCTCACGTACACGTCGGGGTAGTGGGTCTTCTGGAACACCTTCTCCAGCTCCTCCAGCTGCGCGCTGGTGAAGGTGGTCCGGTGGCGCCGCTTCTTGCTGCTGGACACGTTACTGCTGTCGCATCTGGACACGTTACTGTCGCCTCTGTCAGCCAGGTCGTCCAGGTCCAGGTCTGTCTGTCTGTCTGTCTTCTCCTGGTCCTGGCCCACCCCCGGCGAGGCTCTCAGGCTGCAGCCGTCCATCCCTGACCTCCCCACGTCCCCGTGCAGAGCCTCCTCCTCCGTTTTGGGAACACCATAATTCGCTACAAGGAAAAAAAAAAGTGTTATATATTATATCGTGACTTTAGAATGATAAGGTTATATCTCCGTTTAGAATGATAAAGTTATATCTCCGTTTAGAATGATAAGGTTCTATCTCCGTTTAGGGCAGTTCAGAGATATTGAGCGTCAAAGTTGTTACATTCCATTATGTTTTGTGAGATGGAACCTTTGTATTTTATGAATTACTAACTCAAAAATGTCAACATTTAAAAAATAACACCACACAGGCATTAATAAACACCTAATGGATCAGATTATGTAAAAAACTCATAGAACCTTATAATTCTAACGTCACGATATATTAATTATAATTCATTATCAGTGTAAATAGTGAAAGTACCACCGCTTCATCATCCGTTATCAGACTACTGAGTTGCTGGAACTGAAGAGCAAAATAACAGCATCCGCACACTCAAACACTGTGTAATATTGTTTATTTTTAATATTATTTTTTGTTAACTTTATTGCAAGCTTTCGGTCATAGACCTTCTTGGGGTATAATTCATTATCAGTGTAAGATAAAATGGATATGTTCATTTTAAAATGTACAATCAGCAGTGAGCCTTAATATTAATAAAAATGTATATAAAATGTAGGCCTAAATAAACAGTTATAGCAGTTTGAGGTTAATTACAGCGATAGCCTACATGCAACAGTACAGATAGACCTGATATTTGGTATGAAGATATTTTACTTGCAAACATAAGATTGTTATGAGAACTGTAAACAATATACTATAGTCACATTATGTGGCATAGGCCTATAGCCAAATTGCCTGCCACTTATTGAACTAGGGCTACAGTTTTTAATGGATATAGTAGCCTATTTAAACATTATTAAACATATATTTTTTAGAAAAAGGCCTATCTATTTCACAATAACAACGACCCCACCCCTTTAATAAAACGTTAGACAACAAAACAAACCGACAAGAGATTGGACAACTCTTCCAAAAATAAAACAGCACAATATTTCTACCGTCTAACTTAATCTCTCATGCATAAGAGTGTCGGCAGTGGCACACCTACACACATTTATTAAGTTATACATTTCAGATACATCAGATAAACTCCCCCAAACCTTTGGTTAAGTTCAGCTTTACGCATGCGGACATTGGCCTCTCCAAAGTGACCACATATCCGTGAGCTTAGAATGATAAGGTTCTATCTCCGTTTAGAATGATAAGGTTCTATCTCCGTTTAGAATGATAAGGTTCTATCTCCGTTTAGAATGACAAGGTTCTATCTCCGTTTAGAATGATAAGGTTCTATCTCCGTTTAGAATGATAAGGTTCTATCTCCGTTTAGAATGATAAGGTTCTATCTCCGTTTAGAATTAATAAGGTTCTATCTCCGTTTAGAATGATAAGGTTCTATCTCCGTTTAGAATGATAAGGTTATATCTCCGTTTAGAATGATAAGGTTCTATCTCCGTTTAGAATGATAAGGTTCTATCTCCGTTTAGAATTATAAGGTTCTATCTCCGTTTAGGGCAGTTCAGAGATATTGAGCGTAAAGTTTTTACATTCCATTATGTTGTGTGAGATGGAACCTTTGTATTTTATTAATTTACTAACTCAAAAAATGTCAACATTTAAAAAAATAACACCACACAGGCATTAATAAACACCTAATGGATCAGATTATGTAGAAAACTCAATTTTGACCAAAAATGGAGATAGAACCTTATCATTCTAACGTCACCATGTACCCACCGTTGTTCTGGTCTGGACAAGGCGAGGACCGGTCCATGCTGCTCTGGAGCCCGAAGGCCTGCACACACTGCCCGCTGTCCAGACTGGCCATGACCTGGCTCAACGTGCCGCCGGAGCCATGCATGTAGTAATCACCGCTGCTGCCTCCTTTAATCATCGCTTGGTTTTTTAAGGCGAATTTGTCGTTCATATATTCCATCATCTTCACCCGAAAAAGATCCCGGCGTCACCTCACACCCTTACGTCACCTTACGTAACTTGTCAGATTAGAAACCATAGAAGAAAGTGCTGATTGTTGATGTTCAACAAAAGTATTGGAGAGCGATACGCGCGTTGCGATACGAGAACTCGCTGAAGTCGTTAATGTGTCTGGTCTCGTCGGAGGCTCACGGCCTCTTTATAAGCGGAGGGGAGGAGGGTAGATCCCTCTAGAGGAGGGTTGAATATGAAGGGTAGACCCCCCTACTGTTGAATATGAAGCAGAGGGTAGACCCCCCTACTGTTGAATATGAAGGGTACCCCTTACTAGAGGGTAGACCCCCCTACTGTTGAATATGAAGGGTAGACCCCCCTACTGTTGAATATGAAGGGTAGACCCCCCTACTGTTGAATATGAAGGGTAGACCCCCCTACTGTTGAATATGAAGGGTAGACCCCCCTACTGTTGAATATGAAGCAGAGGGTAGACCCCCCCTACTGTTGAATATGAAGGGTACCCCTTACTAGAGGGTAGACCCCCTACTGTTGAATATGAAGGGTACCCCTTACTAGAGGGTAGACCCCCCTACTGTTGAATATGAAGGGTAGACCCCCCTACTGTTGAATATGAAGGGTAGACCCCCCTACTGTTGAATATGAAGGGTAGACCCCCCCTACTGTTGAATATGAAGGGTACCCCTTACTAGAGGGTAGACCCCCTACTGTTGAATATGAAGGGTAGACCCCCCTACTGTTGAATATGAAGGGTAGACCCCCCTACTGTTGAATATGAAGGGTAGACCCCCCTACTGTTGAATATGAAGGGTAGACCCCCCTACTGTTGAATATGAAGGGTAGACCCCCTACTGTTGAATATGAAGGGTAGACCCCCCTACTGTTGAATATGAAGCAGAGGGTAGACCCCCCTACTGTTGAATATGAAGCAGAGGGTAGACCCCCCTACTGTTGAATATGAAGCAGAGGGTAGACCCCCCTACTGTTGAATATGAAGCAGAGGGTAGACCCCCCTACTGTTGAATATGAAGCAGAGGGTAGACCCCCCTACTGTTGAATATGAAGCAGAGGGTAGACCCCCCCTACTGTTGAATATGAAGGGTAGACCCCCCTACTGTTGAATATGAAGGGTAGACCCCCCTACTAGAGGGTAGACCCCCCTACTGTTGAATATGAAGCAGAGGGGAGACCCCCCCTACTGTTGAATATGAAGGGTAGACCCCCCTACTGTTGAATATGAAGGGTAGACCCCCCTACTAGAGGGTAGACCCCCCTACTGTTGAATATGAAGCAGAGGGGAGACCCCCCCTACTGTTGAATATGAAGCAGAGGGGAGACCCCCCTACTAGAGGGTAGACCCCCCTACTGTTGAATATGAAGCAGGCCCCAGCCCCTCCCCCCACCAGAGTCCAAACCAACACCAGATAAGTGATTCTAGCCTATAGGTCTGAGGAAACAATCAAATTGACTTTAATTTGACAATATGTTTATACATCCCAAATAATGACGGGCGTAATGAGTTATAGGTCTACAAGTTGTGACTATAAGTGATTTATAGATTTATAGACGATCTGTAGATGATTTAAGAGTTTAGCTTCAAGAGAACTCAAAGGGTCGTTCTTCGTGTCATTACTGTGTATCCTTCTTGTTCGATTAATTATTTAATAACGATTTAAATCATCTGAGGCTTTAATAATCTATCCGTTATCTCAATATATTCAGGAAAATATACATTCCCAACAAACGTGATCATCGAGGAAGATTCTGTCAAAGGTGATGGAAATAACCGATATCATAATATCATTACAATCGTTTAGGCTATATAATTTGTATGAAAGTAACGTTTTGTTGGATTTCAAAACCTTGCGTCAAATGCAATAATCTCTGTCCACAACCGTGGACGCTCCTGTTGTCTATGAGGCTTATTTAACCTTATTTAAAGACGGGTAATCCCCACTTCAATGTTAATAATAATAATAATAATTATTATTATAATTATAATAATAATTATAATAATATGAATATGAATATCAATAATACTATTGATAATAATAATCATTATTTCGTTATAATCATTATGTTTTCATGATGTAGGCCTACATTTATTGTAAAAAATCTAATTTTACATTTGGTGAATTTATTTAGCGAATTGTTATTAACCGCGCTGTGTCTTCCAACTGTCAGGGCAAATTAATACGCAGCACTGTGTTGCCATGGTAATATTACCATTTAAATAGTTCTTATATGTTTGAATATTTGTGCCGGTATAAAGAAATATTGCAATTGTCTAAAAACAACAGTTCTCAAGCCCTTCAAATATTTTATTGTAAACATAAAACGGCCAATAACTATTTATATTTTACATTTTAAAATATTTTATATGACATTAAAAGGAAAATCTCGCATGGCCTCATCACAATAAAGTGTTATATCGTTAATGTAAGTTTACCACGTGCGTACAGGTCTAATCGTATGTAGTAGCTTGTATGTAGTATGTAGTATGTAGTTTATACATGTATCAGCTGCCAATATGGAGAGGCCACTTATTCCACCCAAAAGTCTATTTTAAGTGGGAATCTAATAAGTGAAGATGTTTACTTGGATGCGTGACATGGACATGGCATAGCATGTCTCTCAGGGTTCAAGCATGCGAGGCATTAAGTGGGTTTCAGGGAGAATCCGACAGTCATGGAACCATGGAGGGACACAAGTATAAACTACATACTACATACATGTATGTCCAATACACTGCACTGACCCGTCCAGTTCTGGGGACCGAACATTTCACGACGAATGTCAGCTCTCTATATTCGCCTATTGTTATTGGTATGATCTTAATAATATGTTATATTATGTTAACCAGACTATTAAATCAACGTTATAATATATAGGGACACATTAGATGAAGAGAGAATGTGGATGCCATTGTCAAAGGCTATTTGGGGCGTAATTACTAAGAGCGCACATTAAACAAATTCTAATGAGTTTAGGGTGTGTATGTGTGTGTGTGTGTGTGTGTGTGTGCGTGCGTGTGTGTGTGTGTGCGTGCGTGTGTGTGTGTGCGTGCGTGTGTGTGTGTGTGCGTGTGTGCGTGTGTGTGCGCGCGCGTGTGTGTGTGTGTGTGTGTGTGTGTGTGTGTGTGTGTGAGAGATATTTCAGAAACCGCATCCATCTGATAACTTTCTTGAAGGGATGTTTTTGCCGCTTTGCCGTGACATCGAGAACATTTCCATCCTCCATATCACAGACTTCGTGTCGCATCGCCGCAAGAAGTACAGGCCTAGTTTGCGACATCAAAAAAAAAAAAAAAAAAAAAATATATATATATAATAATAGTCTCGAAATAATACGACTTGAATTTACCTTCCGATCAGGTTCTGTTAACGATCGTTCATTCGATTCAAAATCGTGTCCTCAGAACTTACTTTAAGAGAGGAGCACTGTGAGAAGATCACTGGACCGAGGCCTAACCATGTGTCCAACCTGTCCATCAGTGTGTTTATATGCAATCTGAACCCCCAGCCGAACCGACATCCCAACAGTAAACAGCCTAACATGTTCTTTTTAAAGACGGGAAGACAAGTCGCCCTGTTCCCTCTTATTCCTCCAGGTTACCAGAAGGTCCCCAGTCTCTCCCTCTGCAGCGCAGGCCATACACACTTCTATATATATATATTTTTTTTTAAAGTATTTTTATTCAAAAGTTACAAAATACAATATGATTAAACATGTTGATTTTCAAAATTTTTTACAAATTTCTGCCACCCCCCCCCACCCAACCGTATATCGGGTCAACGATACTACCTGGGGCTGGACGGTTGCCGTGCCACACGTGGAAAGAAAGAACATAATAAAAATAAATACGAGTGGTCTTAAGTAGCGGGGGGGGGTCTTATTGGGCTTCTAAGATGACCTCGCATTCTGGCGCACGCTGAGAGAGAAATGCGAAAAGTTCACCGCGTCCAGAGGAGCAGAGGAACCGTCCTGCCACCCACGGGACACATACACTCAACTCAAATAGTCTGGGGGGTTGTGATAGATATAGATATTTTAGCATTTTAGCTTTTTAAATCATAATACTGTTTTTCTTACTATTATTTTTAAATGACTAGACTTTTTTAGGCACTACATTTTATAAACACTGTTATATCTGTCTGTTTTTATTGTATGTATGTGACCTATGTGTGTTTTTAATGTGGATAACGTATTCATGAACTGCACAAAGCCTGTCAAAGGAGAATTTCTGTCACTCTGTGACAGACAATAAAGCAATCTTGAATCTTGAATCTTGAATATATTATATAAGGCCATTAAACCAAATTGAAGAGAACATATGGCCTATATGATTTGGTGTGATTTATTCGGAGCGTAGTGTGAAATGTAGGCCTATGTCGTTCACCAAATCCAAATTACAACCCAGCAACACAAGAGCGTTTTTAAACTAATGACGAGTAACCAAAAGCAACCTTTTCATATCTGAAATTGACCTACACGTAAATAAATACCCTTAATAATAATAACGATCATCTCATTAACTGTCTGTTATGGGAGAATTAGGCGATTCATCACAACACAATACTGCCCAAAGACACAGCGCAGTGAACATTTCAAACCTGCAAACTGCGACACAGGTTCAGATATAGGAAAAAGTTAGGATATTTATAGCATAGAGTACAGCACAGTGTTTTATTGTATAGTAGATAGTGTACATAGCCTTTATTTATGTAAATCAGCTCTTTTCCCTTTTTTATTTTACCCTTGGCCCTCTTGTTTTTAGTCTTTTTCCAAGCACCAGGGGAGCCCCCCCTCCTAAATTTCGTTGTATGGTACCTGTACTGTATAAATGACAATAAAGACCATTCATTCATTCATTCATTCATCCATTCATTCATTCATTCATTCATTCAGTAGTGTCTGACTCAATCAGTAACAGTCTTTAAAAGATACACCCAAACTGTCCGGCCCGGGGCCATGAGTCTGCCTTTGTCACTCATGCTGGCTACCCACACAATCCAAAAGGAACCAACGTTTATGTGTCCTTAAAACCATTTACATCGCCCCTGCCATTCACAAAAAGCCACTTGAATTTCCAGAACGTTCCCCAAACCTCAGCAGGCTGAATCTAAACCTAAACGTGAGAGCGGCAACAACATGTTTGTTTTTCATTTTTATTTGTTTGTCTTTTTCGTTTGCATGCTCATAAAGAGAGGCATTATACAGTAGCAAAACTGTGAAAAAAAGACCCAGGCTCTGATTCATCTGAAAACGTCTGGGTTCATAACACACAAGCTACTCCAGTCACTGGTGCAGTTAAAGCTAGAATCAGGGCTCCTACAAGTTTCAACAACTCAAATAAATTTAAGACCTTTTTTAGACCTATTTGGATATAGTTTTAGACCTATTCGTGACACCATAATGATAGCTTTTTGTCATCCTCGAGGTGATGGAATTAGGGATCTCACTGCCACACAGACAAAAAAGGATCCAGCTTGATTCATTTCCTCGTAAATAGACGTGGTCGGACTGATTTCCTTGCAGGATCTGGTTTTTAAGACCTAGCACCTCATTTTTAGACCGAATAACTGAAATGTAAGACCTTTTTAGGCCTTATAAATTGGATTGCTGGATTTGAGACTTTAAGGCTTTTTAAGACCAGCGCGGGAACCCTGTTCTACTAAACCCCCAGGTGAAGTTGTTCAGGCTCAACTCAGACGCAGGGACGTTACTTACACAACATATTATAATGAGAGAGAGGAGGGAGCCTAGAAGTTATTCTATCAACATATATTACACTGAACAGTATCAACAACATTATATACATTCATAACAATGAACACAGTAGACGGCTCCTGTAACAATTCAAGTAAATCATGTTTATTTGCACTGTTCTCCTTAACACTAGAACAGCCACAGGAGGGGTCATTTGACCCCTGTGAGTAAAGAACAGTGTTATATCTTTGCACTCGGTCAAATTCCAGGACCCTCCTTTCATGACTTGTCCTAGTGATATGTGCGTTCTACCACCCAGTATCCTTACATGTTCTAAATCACATCAGGATAAGCTGGTATGAAGCTATTGTGTGTTGTTTTTCTGTGTAGGAAGCAGGCTAATTTACAAGCAGGCTCTTTTAGTAGGTAAAAAAGACACGGTTGTTCATGTCTTTCTTGTGTGCAAGTAACTAAAAACCTGTGTCTCAGCTCCAGCCATTGGACAACAGAGCCAAGACCCGTGGCCAGGATCTGCTGGCTCGGCCCGGTGCTCATGTTAGGCCTGTATCCCTCCCCTCACCACAGACTACAAGTCCCACTCACAGAGTGGTCGGTCACAGCACCTAACTCACCTAATATCTTGTCAAAAACGATTACGATTATTTCACCACATTTGGCCCCGGGCCTGAGCTAGATGACTCTTCCTGCTGCGACTGGTGAACTGATGATTCACTTGCTTAGTCAAATGTATCGATTGTAAGTCGCTTTGGAATAAGGCGTCTGCTACATGCCAGGAATGTAAAATGTACCACAAATGTGAGCTGGGGCGTGATTCCATATGATGTCATCTATTAGCCAAACAAACCTGGAACGGAGGAGGTTAGTGAGGAGTTCCACCACCCATACGGTGTATATGGATCGAACAGATTCCTTTAAAACGGTGAAAAACAGTTTATGTGGACAGATTATACCATTAACTAAATCTCTATTGAACTCTCTTTATGCAAAAAAGACTAAACACTGCTCATAGGCTACGGATACTTTAGCACTCTGAAGTACCTCAATGCCGTGCACAGATTTATTTGATTCATTCTCATACTCCAAAAGCTGTACATGCACTAGTGTGCATACTCACATTATTTCCTGAATTAGGTATAGCCAGCACTCGAGTTGAGGGGGGATGAGGGGGGATGGCATCCCCCCCTGAAATAAAAACAGTCAAAATCATCCCCCTTCTAAAACTGCCATCCCCCCTTTTCCATCCCTTATGTCATTGTATCAATGAACGTGGTGTTACTGCTGTTTCAACATTTAGTTTCGCGCATATTGAGTACAATACTGTGGGCGAGGGAGGGGGGGGCACGCACACATGCAATGACATTTTTACCATGTCACTGAAGTCACTGACGCTGTGGGGATGCTAAAACTGTCCCCATATGATAAAATCCACCATCCCCCCTGACTTTCTTTCACAACTTGAGTACTGCTGGTTGAGGACAAAAATCGGAGGACGGGCTGGTTGTAATCACATGTTTGATACTATCCCTAATTCCAATCATTACAATGACCCCATCCTCTGATTTCTACCTCCACCAACCTCCCCTGATGCAACAGTATTCCCAGCTATGCTAAACGTGGGCTGATATGATCCGATGTTACTCATCGTAGGAGGAGGAGGGGAAGAGAGAAAAGCCTTTTCCCAGGAGGGCCGAGAGTTCAGTCTTCCCCCGGAGGAGGACAGTGGTCTTGGGTTTCATATCATAACAGCCTCCTAACGGCCAGGACCACACCGCGCCGAGCCGTAGACACAACTATCTACCATCGCCCCGTACCGTCAAAACACCACCGGAGAGAGAAAAGTATGAAAGAAAGTGAGAGAGGGCTAGAAAATAAATACAGACTACATTGCATTTCCTAGCCCAGGCCCAGCCTAGCCTAGCCTAGCCTACTCTCTCTCTCTCACTCTCTCTCTCTCTCTCTCTCTCTCTCTCTCTCTCTCTCTCTCTCTCTCCAGCTCAGATCTATTTGTTTTTACATTCATTAACTTATCCTTTCCAGGCGAGAGACCAAGCTAGGAGCTAGCAGAACCTCCACCCCCCCCACCCCCAAGGTTATAGCCCCCCGACCGGTTCGAGCCGCTGTTTGTGGACAGACAAGTTCTGGTCTCCGAATTCAAATACACAGAACAAGGCCATTGTAATCTGCAGCTGATAAGAAGGAAAACAACGTTGTTAATTCTTACACCAACGTTTGTGTTTGGCTCGGACTGCTGCGGTGGGTTTTCTGACAGACCGTTTGGCAACATTTTCCGAATGTTTCCACAATGTAATTTAATATATCTCTCTATTGATACTATAGAAGTCAAATAAACCAGTACGCTTTTAATTGAATTTGGTATTTTAGAAGCTAGGAGACGTATCTATACAATTGATGGAAAGCCAGGCAGAGTTAAAGCAAGAAGAATACACAATAGAAAAATGGCAAGTTTTATCGATTTCAACCAAAAACAAACAACAAAAAAACACTTCTAAATATTTTCGACTTTTTTAAGACTATTTTAGATTTGAGCAAAAATTCTTCTAAATATTTTAGACTTAAGTCTAAAACAGTCCTTTTTCACTTTTTATTTTTTTTACAAAACAGGAAGTCAGTCGAACTAGAGTAAAAGACAAGTCAAAATATACAAACGATTAAAACTCTAGAGTTTCGTTTGCGTACCGACCGTGTCGTTCAGCTGAAGGTTAGGGGCCTTTGTTCAGACCGTTCCGGTGTTGGCCGGGTTAGGGCGAGGTCGGCTGTGGTCACGTTAGAGCTCTGATATCTGAGTATAATCACCGTAATGAAACTGCCTGAAGATATTTGGACTCTCTCTTCTCTCTTCTTGCTTTTAATTAATTTCCAGAAGAGAGGAGAGAAGAGAGAACCCTGAAACACAGCTGCAAGGAATTTCTGTGTTAGGAGACAAATACTGAGAAATCCTTTTTTTTGTGCTGACGGAATAACTTTTGACATCACACTTGTCAACGACTGTCAACGTTTATAAGGGAAGAGAGAAAGGTTGTTGTGGTCCAGTGTTTCAGACACACGGTTTTTAGTGCACCTAGATCAGCTTTCCTGGTTTGTCTGTTTCACTTGCTCAGTTTGTCCCTCTTCTTGCCCCCTCCCCAGCCGCCGCTCATCTGGACGGGGTTGTCGCGGTGGGAGAGACGCTCTTTCTTGGCCGGGGCAGAAGTGACCCTCTGAGGAGACGGGACCTCTTTCTCTACAGGAAACATAAAGACAAAAAAGTGTCAAACATACACCTGTACACAGTTTTATTGGACAGATACAGTGAAGACAGACAGGAAAGTAGGGAGAAGAAGGGAGAGAGAGAGAGGGCATGTCAGCAGGGCATGGGCCGGATTCTAACCCATGCCGAC
>NC_137679.1:1114068-1134068 GCF_963989245.1 Nansenia antarctica | reverse complement strand
CGCACGTAAGCACCGCAAGTCACTGCTGCCTGCGACCTCGTGGACATCGTTTCGGAATCATCATCGGAATCTAATTTGGGTTCGTTAGTGGGTAAACAATGTTTGCCTTCACTTTTAGATTCCTGGCCAGCCTGTTTAATCTGGTCATCTGCTCGCTGGCTGTCTGTCTCTGTCAGTAGCATCTTTGTCACTCGGACTCCTGAGCTGTTCGCCAGTGTGACAGAAGGGCCAGTCATTCTTCCACTGAAAGGACTTAAAAAAAAGAATAATATTCCGCCTGTTTCCTGTCGAAGGAGAAATGCCTGGCGCTCCTGTCCCCTGTCCGACCCCGCTCCCTTCCCTCCATCCCTCCGTCGACCCTGGGCATTAAGAACGTCGACCCGTTATCCCCTCCGCGCTTACGCACGCGCACGTATGCACACACACACACACACACACACACACACACACAGAACACACACACACACACACACACACACGCAGGCAGGCACACACACACGCAGCCACACACACACGCAGGCACACACACACGCACACACATACACACCATATTATCATTCTGTAACTTACTATTCAACAGGTTTATTACCGTAGTCTAGCACGCGCACACACACACACACACACACACACACACACACACACACACACACAGAGGCAGACACACACACACACACAGGCATACACACAGGCATACACACACACACACACACAATAGTATTTGCCCTCACTATTCCTCACTCATCTATGTTATTTCCTCTCTCTTCAGTGACTTTAGCTTTTTTAGTGTCTTTGGAAACTTTTACAATTCAGAATGAAGACAACAAATTGTCTAATATAATATATAATATATATAAATATATATAAATAATATCAAATAAATAAAGTGTTTAACATACCAGACAGCAGAGAAATAAAACTCTTATGATCTGTATATTTATTCTGCTTAAAATGTCATCACACTGTATATTCTGTATCTTCTTTAACATATTTTATATTTTTTTAACACGCTAACATGGCCTTCGTGTTTGTAAACGTACGCTAAACGTTTTCAATTTTAGTATAACATACAATGTAATGAAACAGCACTGGAAACATTAAAACATGCTACAACCTTTCCATCCCATTTCCATATACACTTCCCAAATATTCTGTTATATTTTATATTATATATATATATTTGACATCATCAAGATGCAATGTTGAGTGGAATTTTTGTAGTGAAAATACCACCGCTCATCTGTGATCAGACTTAGCTGAGGTGCTGGAACTGAAGGGTATCAGTAGAGTGCAAAATAACAGCATCCACTCAAACACTGTGCAAAAAAAAGTAGTTTATTGCGAGCTTTCGGTCGTAGAAAGCCTGAAGAAGGTCTATGACTGAAAGCTCGCAATAAACGACGTTTGTTTGAGTGGACTTTATTGTAAAAGCATTATTTTGAGAAGAGAGTGTAGGGGGCTGAGATGTTTATAGTTCTGGGAGGAAGAGTCTGGAACAAATAGTAGAGACTCACTTGAGTGGCCGAGGGAGTTCCTCCGGGCTGGCTGGTGTTCTCTCTGAGGCGGGGAGGAGGAGGAGGAGGAGGAGGAGGCTGGGTCCTCGCTGGCCCGCGACACAGAGGCCTGGTCGGAACCTCTGTACCCTGCGCCAGCCTGAAGACACAAGAGAAACACACACACACACACACACACACACACACACACACACAGACACAGACACAGACACAGACACAGACACAGACACACACACAGACACAGACACAGACACAGACACAGACACAGACACACACACAGACACAGACACAGACACACACACACACACACACACACACACACACACAGACACACAGACACAGACACAGACACAGACACAGACACAGACACACACACACACACACTCACACACAGACACACAGACACAGACACACGCAGACAGAGACAGACACATAGACACATAGACACACAGACACAGACACAGACACACACACACACACACACACACACACACAGACACACAAACAAACAGACACACACACGCACATGCACACACACAAGAAACACACACACACAGAAACAGACACATACACAAGAAACAGACACACGCACACACAGACACAGACACAGACACACACACGCACACACACAGTTCAGATCAGGTCAAACATGACAGTACTCATGCATACTGGGCCGAACATTCTAGAACTAACGATCCTCTCATGTGTTTGTGGCAGAGTGTATCTGAGGGAGGGGGGGGAGGGGGGAGGGAGGGGGGGAGGGAGGGGGGGGGGGGCTGAGGGAAGGGCGAGGGGGGGGGGCTGGTTATTTCTGCCAGTGATCATAATTCAAACTGCTCTGTAATGGCACAGGGAACCTTCTGTGGTTTCTGACTTCAAAGACCTCATGAGCATCAGTATCATTCTGGGGTCGTTATGACCCGCACTGAACTGACACTGGTATTTCTGCTAATTAAATGACAGGATTGCACTCGGACTTGATCAGATTCAAAGTGTCATTTACACCGGAACTAAGCCTTACAGAGAGAAGAGGAGAGGAACTTGGATATGACTTGGAGTCTGATATGTAAACAACGCATCATTTTCACATTCTTCTCAGAAGACACCAAACGAGAGTCGGTTACTCTAATTGTGCTGCTGGCACCGACGCACGGCCCGAAGTCTCAGGCTTTGTCTCAGAGAATGGCGCAAAAAAAAAAATCCCCCAAAGTCTATCGTGACCTGGGACCTTGGGGACATTTTGGGACTTTTTTGGGACTTGGGCAGGGTTTGGGGGGTAGGGTTTGGGCAGGGTTTGGGGCAGGGTTTGGGCAGGGTTTGGGGGGTAGGCGTTTAGGGGTTTGGGGCATGGTTTGGGGCAGGGTTTGGGGCATGGTTTGGGGCAGGGTTTGGGGCAGGGTTTGGGGCATGGTTTGGGGCAGGGTTTGGGGCAGGGTTTGGGGGGTAGGCGTTTAGGGGTTTGGGGCAGGGTTTGGGGCATGGTTTGGGGCATGGTTTGGGGCAAAGTCTGGGCCAGGGTTTGGGGGGTAGGCGTTTAGGGGTTTGGGGCAGGGTTTGGGGGGTTGGCGTTTAGGGGTTTGGGGCAGGGTTTGGGGCATGGTTTGGGGCATGGTTTGGGGCAAAGTCTGGGGCAGGGTTTGGGGGGTAGGCGTTTAGGGGTTTGGGGCAGGGTTTGGGGGGTAGGCGTTTAGGGTTAGGGTTGTCCTGTACCCTCCCGTTGTTTGGCTAGGCCAGTCAATGGGGTACTGCTACTTTTAGAAAAGCATGGAAATACAGAGAAATATAAACGACGAGTTACTTTGGTGTCACGTTAAGAAGCGTTTCTATGCACTATATTACGTTGGCTCAGCGTGTAAACACCTGTTTCATCTCATGGGAGACGTGACTGACTGACTGACTCATCTGGTGGTTAACTCAACAGTCTGGGCTAGTTCTTCATCTGGTGGTTAACTCAACAGTCTGGGCTAGCCTCTCATTCAACCACACGATGCCCTTCGCTAGGTTTAACGTTGTGTTACTGAGGGAATCTGCTGGACATGAAAAACATGAAAATGACTGACAGGTTTATTATTTCGGTTATGTCAGAGTCGTCATGGTGGTTTGAGGATGAACTGTGTGTGTGTGTGTGTGTGTGTGTGTGTGTGTGAGTGTGTGTGTGTGAGTGTGTGAGTGTGTGAGTGTGTGAGTGTGTGTGTGTGTGTGTGTGTGTGTGTCTGTCTGTCTGTCTGTCTGTCTGTCTGTCTGTCTATCTGTCTGTGTGTGTCTGTCTGTCTGTCTGTGTTCCCTCCTCCCTGTTCTCTACTCCAAGTCCTCACGATCGCCCTGGGTGGGTAGAAACACAACGCACCAAAACACCACCACCACCACCAGGACTTAGACCCCAGAAATGTGATGTCTGGAGTGAGACATCCATCTCTCTGGTGGAACAGCGGCGGTATGTCCAGTTTTTTCCCCTCTGCCATAAGGACTCTCAACACCTGACTCACTGCACTTTATAAATTGTAAATTGTAAATATGTTTTTGTCTTGTGGTTATGTGTGTTCATGTCCATGTGATAGTTACGTGCAATGCGTGTATGTTTTTTTTGACACTGCTGTTTGAGCTGTACCGAAAACAAATTCCACCGACCTAGGTCGTGTGGTCATTAAACGATTCATTCATTCGATTCATTCATTCATTCCTACAAGTTTCAACAAGTCAAATGTAAGACCTTTTTAGACCTTTCATAGACGTCTTTGGATATGATTTTAGACCTATTCGCGACACCATATGACAGGTGATGAAATTAGGGATTTCTCTGCCATACAGACAAAAAAGGAAGAGAATTGACTTTTTTGGGGGTTCCAGCTCGATTCATTTCCGCGTAAATAGACGTGGTCGGACTGATTTCCTTGCAGGATCTAATTTTAACACCTAGCACCTCATTTTTAGACCGAATAACAGAAATCTGTGACCTTTTTAGGCCTTATAAATTGGATTGCTGGATTTGAGACTTGAAGGCTTTTTAAGACCAGCGGGGGAACCCTGTATGAAAGTGAAATCAGGTCGTAAGGGAAAGAGTAGAAGGAGTCAAAATAAAAGTGTCTGAACTCACCACAAGCCTCACCCTGCCTCCGTTCAGAACGTCTGGGTCCATCTCTGGTAGGAAGCGATCACTGCAGACAGAGAGACAGACATGTGTTCAGCTATTACACTGGTCCGCTCCAAATCGTGCGGTTTCCCTGTCGAACCTAACCTCAACACAATTACCCTGGGTTGATCCTAATAGAAACATCAGTCCGTGGCGTTATTGGGGTCTTATGTATCGTAATCCTAATGCTCTATTTGCAGCTAGAAGGGAGAGAGATTTCCTTACCCGAATACCCCCCACACACACACACACACACACACACACACACTGCTTATGTTACTGCCCACTCGTCCCACACACACACACACACACACACACACACACACACACACACACACACACACACTGCTTATGTTACTGCCCACTCGTCCCACACACACACACACACACACACACACACACACACACACACACACACACACACTGCTTATGTTACTGCCCACTCGTCCCACACACACACACACACACACACACACACACACACACACACACTGACACACTGACACACTGACACACAGACACACACAGATAAACCCCCCCCACACACACACACACACTCACACACGCTCACGCTCACACACACACACACACACACACACACACACACACACACACACACTGCTTATGTTACTGCCCCTTCTTTTGATATGGGTTTCCCCAAAATGGGGTTAGATATTTATCTAAATAAGTACATACGTGTTATGCAGGTCTATTTATATCTACGTCTATCTACCATGTCTATCTACATTTTGTTGAGCTCATGAAATATTCCCACTTCTGTTTTGTATACATACTGTAATCCAGGTAAATCATATACACACACACACACACACACACACTTCTCCTGTAATGGGACATAATCATTTCCACTACTTTTGTAGGAAAGGATAAATATACCTAAAGTGCCTTCATAAACTATTCAGACCCCTTCTCTTTTTTCCACATGTTGTTGTGTTGTAGACTCAATTTATAATGGACTAAATTAAGAACTTATTTACCATCAATCCATACACACAATACCCCAGAATGACAAAGTGAAATTGCAGTACATTTATTAAAACTGAAACACCAGAATTACCTCATGTACACAAGTATTCAGAACCCTTTGCTATGACACTCTTACAATTAGTCCATCTTAATGCAAGGATAATAGTTTGTCATTTTGGAATTAATATCTGTTTTCATAGGGTTTTATAGGGTTTTTATAGGGTTTTATAGGGTTTTTGTAGGGTTTGATGGAATTAATGGATTTACCGAAATTTCAAAAAACGTGTTCACGCTTTGTCATTCTAGGGTGTTTGTGGATTTATGGCAAATTGGCAAATTAAAGTGGAGGGGTCTGAATACTTCCTGAAGGCACCGTATAGGAAAACTTTTACAATTGTATTTTTTCTATTTATTCCACACTCAGTATGAGCTGAAGCCCTAAGGTGAGGGCAGCGTGTCATCGTTGTCTGATCAAGTAAACCTCTCCTCTCTCTCTCAGGTAAACCTCTCCTCTCTCTCTCAGGTAAACCTCTCCTCTCTCTCTCAGGTAAACCTCTCCTCTCTCTCTCAGGTAAACCTCTCATCTCTCTCTCAGGTAAACCTCTCCTCTCTCTCTCAGGTAAACCTCTCCTCTCTCTCTCTCTCTCTCAGGTAAACCTCTCCTCTCTCTCTCAGGTAAACCTCTCCTCTCTCTCTCTCAGGTAAACCTCTCCTCTCTCTCTCAGGTAAACCTCTCCTCTCTCTCTCTCTCAGGTAAACCTCTCCTCTCTCTCAGGTAAACCTCTCCTCTCTCTCTCTCTCTCTCTCTCAGGTAAACCTCTCCTCTCTCTCTCTCAGGTAAACCTCTCCTCTCTCTCTCTCTCTCTCTCAGGTAAACCTCTCCTCTCTCTCTCAGGTAAACCTCTCCTCTCTCTCTCTCTCTCAGGTAAACCTCTCCTCTCTCTCTCTCAGGTAAACCTCTCCTCTCTCTCTCTCTCAGGTAAACCTCTCCTCTCTCTCTCTCTCAGGTAAACCTCTCCTCTCTCTCTCTCAGGTAAACCTCTCCTCTCTCTCTCTCTCAGGTAAACCTCTCCTCTCTCTCTCTCAGGTAAACCTCTCCTCTCTCTCTCAGGTAAACCTCTCCTCTCTCTCTCTCAGGTAAACCTCTCCTCTCTCTCTCAGGTAAACCTCTCCTCTCTCTCTCAGGTAAACCTCTCCTCTCTCTCTCAGGTAAACCTCTCCTCTCCCTCTCTCTCTCAGGTAAACCTCTCCTCTCTCTCTCAGGTAAACCTCTCCTCTCTCTCTCTCAGGTAAACCTCTCCTCTCTCTCTCAGGTAAACCTCTCCTCTCTCTCTCAGGTAAACCTCTCCTCTCTCTCTCTCTCAGGTAAACCTCTCCTCTCTCTCTCAGGTAAACCTCTCCTCTCTCTCTCAGGTAAACCTCTCCTCTCTCTCTCTCAGGTAAACCTCTCCTCTCTCTCTCAGGTAAACCTCTCCTCTCTCTCTCAGGTAAACCTCTCCTCTCTCTCTCTCAGGTAAACCCAGGGATTAAAGCAAAAAAAATCTCCTAACGGAAAAAAAAAAACTGGCCAAATCCGGGCCGGTGGCTTTCCATGCGCAAAGCGCGTGTGCGATTTTCCGTTCTACGTTCTAATGCTTTGACTTTTCTTTCGAAAAATGTGAACACAAATGTGAACACCGCGTTGTATAAAATCAATGACACATCGCTAGTCAACTAACACAGCTTGTTTTGTGAGCCTGATAACAATGTAAAGTAGTGTTGTAGTTAACTAGCTAACAATGTAAAGTAGTGTTCTAGTTAACTAGGTAACAATGTAAAGTAGTGTTCTAGTTAACTAGGTAACAATGTAAAGTAGTGTTCTAGTTAACTAAGTAGCAGTCCAATCCATTTCGTTGCAGTATTTTGGCTTGAATAGCGAGTTTGTGTTGTGATTCTCAACAACGTTGAAACGTAGTTTCACCCTTTTCCATAGTTTTGAATAATAAATGTGTGGACTGACGATGTAGCGCAGCCTAACTTATTCTAATAATTATTTAACATACTTTTATTCTGATAATGATTCCCCCCTCCTCCCAGACTTACATGGTCACATTATTATTGGATTGGTTAGCTAAACATTTAACCTGCTAGCTAGCAAGAGAAACATAATGTCACTCTCCAAAGGTCTAAAGAGGAAAGTTGATGGTGAAAACAGGGCATTTAAAGAGGAATGGACAGCGAACTATACGTTCATCCTACCTGGTTTCATCAATGCAAAGCCGTTGTGAGAGACTCACATTTTACGTGCTCACAATGAATGTTCCCTTCCACCTATACATGCGAGTCGTCCTTTTCATCAATGAATGCGATAAAGACGGACTAGAGGAATCGATTGGTGCATAAAAACCTTGAGAACTGCCGGATTAAAGTGACGTCCATAATAATAATAAATAATAATAATACATTAGACTTATAGCGCTTTTCTAGACACTCAAAGACGTCCATATCACCAGATAGCCAACAAATAGTGACCGATGGGAGATGCCAGTTTTCTCATTAAGTGAGATTTAATAGCCTAATATTATTTTTGCTATTTTTAATGAATGGCTCATTGTAATTATTATCCATAGTAATGTAGCGTGTTTGCTCTGTCGTTTCAGGAGCATATAGGCGTGGTGCAGTCACATAGCCTATAAGTAAACATTAAGTTTGAATGATTTACTGAGCTGGCGTTACTTTTTTCAAACCACACACCGCATGTCGGCTATTTCAGCACCACGCACCATGTCCACCTACTTATCACTATGAGGGGTTCAGCGTCAGTGCACCCCGCTCTGTTACTGTCGCATAGTTGTAGCCAATAAAGGCCTATATGTAGGCTATATAGGCTATTATATATCATTTATATACCTAATACCAACATCAAAATAGATTGTATGCCTCTACAAATCATATTACACCAGGTAAAATCCATCACAACTTGGAATAAATCCGTCGCAACTTGGAATAAATTGACGGAAATCCGTCGTAGCGACGGAGAACTTTAATCCCTGGGTAAACCTCTCCTCTCTCTCTCAGGTAAACCTCTCCTCTCTCTCTCAGGTAAACCTCTCCTCTCTCTCTCAGGTAAACCTCTCCTCTCTCTCTCTGGTAAACCTCTCCTCTCTCTCAGGTAAACCTCTCCTCTCTCTCTCAGGTAAACCTCTCCTCTCTCTCTCTCAGGTAAACCTCTCCTCTCTCTCTCAGGTAAACCTCTCCTCTCTCTCTCTGGTAAACCTCTCCTCTCTCTCAGGTAAACCTCTCCTCTCTCTCTCAGGTAAACCTCACCTCTCTCTCTCTCAGGTAAACCTCTCCTCTCTCTCTCTCTCATGTAAACCTCTCCTCTCTCTCTCAGGTAAACCTCTCCTCTCTCTCTCTCTCAGGTAAACCTCTCCTCTCTCTCTCTCAGGTAAACCTCTCCTCTCTCTCTCAGGTAAACCTCTCCTCTCTCTCAGGTAAACCTCTCCTCTCTCTCTCTCAGGTAAACCTCTCCTCTCTCTCTCTCAGGTAAACCTCTCCTCTCTCTCTCAGGTAAACCTCTCCTCTCTCTCTCTCAGGTAAACCTCTCCTCTCTCTCTCTCAGGTAAACCTCTCTCTCTCTCTCTCAGGTAAACCTCTCCTCTCTCTCTCTCAGGTAAACCTCTCCTCTCTCTCTCTCAGGTAAACCTCACCTCTCCGAGCGCTTCTCTGAGTACACAGCCTGGGTGTGGAGCCACTCGTAGGTCCGCTCCTGGTTCTGTCTCCCTCCTTCCTGGTTCTGTCTCCCTCCTTCCTGGTTCTGTCTCCCTCCTTCCTGGTTCTGTCTCCCTCCTTCCTGGTTCTGTCTCCCTCCTCCCTGAGGGACCGGATCTGCTTCACGAGCTGCAACGTGACAGAAGAGAACATCAAATAAAACGCCCAGATTATTTCTCTTCATCTCCTCTCCTGATGTTAAAACACCCCTGATGACCACAGTAAACAGACTGACTGATATAGCGCCTTTATCCAAAGCGCTTTACAACGGCCTCTCATTCACCCATTCACACACACATTCATTCACACACCAATGGCGGCAAGCTACCATGCAAGGCGCCGGCCCCGCGCACTGGGAGCAATTTGGAGTTCAGTGTCTTGCCCAAAGGACACTTCGACATGTGGCCAGCCGGGGCTCGAACCGCCGATCTACCGACCTTGCGATCATTAGACGGCGGCTCTACCTCCTGAGACACAGCCTCTACCTCCTGAGACACAGCCTCTACCTCCTGAGACAAAGCCTCTACCTCCTGAGACACAGCCTCTACCTCCTGAGACACAGCCTCTACCTCCTGAGACACAGCCTCTACCTCCTGAGACACAGCCTCTACCTCCACCAGCCTCTACCTCCACCAGCCTCTACCTCCTGAGACACAGCCTTTACCTCCACCAGCCTCTACCTCCTGAGACACAGCCTCTACCTCCTGAGACACAGCCTCTACCTCCTGAGACACAGCCTCTACCTCCTGAGACACAGCCTCTACCTCCACCAGCCTCTACCTCCTGAGACACAGCCTCTACCTCCTGAGACACAGCCTCTACCTCCCGAGACACAGCCTCTACCTCCTGAGACACAGCCTCTACCTCCTGAGACACAGCCTCTACCTCCTGAGACACAGCCTCTACCTCCTGAGACACAGCCTCTACCTCCTGAGACACAGCCTCTACCTCCTGAGACACAGCCTCTACCTCCACCAGCCTCTACCTCCTGAAACACAGCCGCCCCAGCCAGTAAGCATCGTGTGGTCTGACGTGTTCTCTAATGAAGGGAGACATGACTGGTACTGAGTGCAGGGTTGTGGTTAACAGATGTGAACCAACTTACAAGCTCAACAAATAAACATTCAGGGTCTGAACCCGTGGCTGACAGAAGGCCTGGACTGGGACAACGTTTGAGAAGTCTCACTTTAAGCCCGAGCCCATATGAGAGATCAGTGGCTCAGGACCGCGGCGTTTACGTTTGGGCTTAAGGTAGCTGTTTGTTTGGAGGGCTCAGGGGGCGTTACTATAACACACTCTGAGTCGCTGAAGGACACCAGAGGATAGAGGATAGACAGAAAGGGGTTCTTGTATTACATTTAAAAATGTTGGCATTTAGCAGACTCCTTATTCCAAAGCCACTTCGACAATCGATACATTTGACTAAGCAAGTGAATCATCAATCCACCAGTCGTAGCAGGAAGAGTAATCTAGCTCAGGCCCGGGGCCATTGGCAGTCGTCATGATAGAATATTTTTTTTGAAATAAAATAATAATGTGTTTGTTTTTTATATAGAGACTGGAGAGACAGTACAAGGGGGGCAGTGGAAGTCTTAGGAGACACAGTAAAGGTGTCTCAGGAGATAGGAGATATAGTTGTTTTTTTCCCAGCAACATTTCAGGCATAACACACCACACAAACAGAAAAACATCAAACACAAACAAACAAAGAACACAAACTCGTGGGACAGATATCATGAGGTCATGTTCAGGAACCGCGATCGTTGATGATGGTTAGACACAGGTACAGTTTGTTACATGAGAATTATGGCATATTTGCCTAAGTGAGAGAGAAATAAAATGTATTAAAAAATAAATTAAAATTAAAATATATAAACCCTAATCAGTGTCCGTTTTCTTAAAATAACAATCCCATTTCTTCCAGTCCTTTTCTCCTTTTTCTTTCCGTCGACGCAGGTTTGAAGGGGTGAAATTCTTGTGAAATGAAATTAATTTGAACAACGTATCAAAAAAAGGGGGGAGGAGGGCAGAATTTAAAGAAGCTGGCGATTTTACGACTGAAATCCCAAACAATTAGGCCCGTAATTCATAAAGTAAATATTTGTGGCCCCAACCAAAAAGTTGAATTGATAATGCATTCTGACAGGCCCCAAACACTGGAACTAATGACGCATTTGTTTAACAGATTTCCATGCTTTGGGCCCGGTGGTAGGAGGGGAGAGAGGGTTTCTAGTGTACAGTTGTCAGGGGTTCATTGAGCAGCAACACTAAAAACGCCAAGTGACGGATGTTTCCCCCAAGGCGTGAGAGGAAGGAAACGATCCTTCACAACTCCTGCTGCACAAAAACACAAGTGGCACAGGCGGTCAGGCTAACCGTCAGGCTAACCGTCAGGCTAACGGCACAGCTAAACGTACATGACAGAACAGTAGGGAGGTTTTACTGTGTGAAGATTGACTTGGACTTGTTTTTTTGTGTGTTTTTTTTCCTTCCACTGTTTTACTGTTGGATTTTAACGCCACGGCTCCCCGACAATACAGAGTAAAGGAGAGCTAGCTGAGGAGATACAATCAGTTTCACGTTTTTTGTTTTTGTTGTTTTGTTTCTTTTTTGTTTTGTTTCAATAAAGTTTCTTTACTGAATATTCCTTTCGCAGTTCGTGAAACTGAAATACAAGAATATTTACAATCACATCAACATCAATGAAATACCACATAAACATATAAAACACAATTTTTTGGGATAAAAACAGTGATAATAACTTAGTGAATCTTGAGTTTTTATCAACACAGTCTCTGGCGGTGGTGGGTGAGGCTAAAACCTTCATCCTAACGGTACAGCTAAACGTACATGACAGATTAGTAGGGAGGTTTTACTGTGTGAAGATTGACTTGGACTTTTTTCCTTCTAATTCTTTACCGTTGGATTTCAACGCCACGACTCCTCGACAATACAGAGTAAAGGAGAGCGCTAACTAAGGAGATACAGTGGGGGAAATCATTTATTTATTAGTTTATTTCAAAGGGACAATGGACAGTCAGTGACTCTCCCTGAATTAGCTGGGTAGCTAAATGACATCAGCAGTCCCTGGGCAGGTAAACCCACAGGGGAAATACGGCCTCAGATATTATAAACTATTTAAAACAGAATTACAGGACATAGGAAATAAGTATTGACATGTTGTCCAGTAAATGTATCTCCAATGAGCCTATTCAAGTGACATTTGCACCAGACTTTGGCATTAACTCAAACAATCCAGACAAAAAAATCTAAACATTCAAGTCCATATGTAAATAAAGTTATGTGTAATAAAGTGGAATGAAACAGGAAAAAAAGTATTGAACACACTAACTCTTGAAATTAATCCAATACTTAGTGGAGAAGCCTTTGTTTGTAATGACAGCTTCAAGGCGCTTTCTGTATGAAGTAACTAATCGCCCGCAGTATTCAGGTGTGATTTTGGCCCATTCCTCTACACAGATTGTCTTTAAATCTTGAAGATTGCGGGGGGGGAGGGGGGCCCTCTTGTGAATCTGGATCTTCAGATGCTTCCACAATCAGACATGCCTGACAAGAGCCAGAGCTCCACAACCACACAGAGTAGAGGAGCTGAGGAGACAGAGTCAGAAGTGGGGATGATGTGGTTCTGTGATCAGGGTGGAACACCTACGAGAGGATTGGGGGGGGTCAGCAATGATGTTACAGTCAAGTAGCACCGAACAGCCCCCCCTCCCAAACCCCCAGACCCTCCACTACCCTCCCCCCGCCCCCCCCCCATCCTCCTCTACCCCCAACCCTCTGCCCTCCCAACCCCCCCACCCTCCTCTACCCCCAACCCCCAGCCTCCCCCCCCTGTCTAGCTCCAGGCCATCAGGAGGCCAGGAGGAGTCACGGCTGTTACGCGGGGCTCTTAAGCACATTATCCAATCTCCAGGTCTCTATCGAAGGAGAGGCGGGGGGGGGGGGGCAAGGATGCCTGTCACGATATCAGAGAATAAGCTCATTCAGGGAGGGGGGTGGGGGGGGGGGAGGCAGCTAGCAAAGACTTAAAGAAGAGGCACGATGCAGTCACTTTAGAACAACCCCCCCCCACATCACCCCCCCCCCCATCATCAAACCAACCAAACCAACCAAGGTCATGCACAGTGTACAACCAGGCTACAGAGTCGCTAAATGCTAAAGCTACGTCGTAAATCACTCAGTAATGTCGTTTGATGTTGTGGGTGGCATGTTAAAGGGTAAATGGACTGACTTATATAGCTATGCCTTATTCCAAAGCGCTTTACAACGGCCTCTCATTCACCCGTTCACACACACATTCACACACACATTCACACACCCAAGGACACCTCGACACGTGGCCAGTCGGGGCTCGAACCGCCGATCTGCCAAACTTGCGATCATTACACGGCGGCTCTAAGGGCCGCTGTAGGCCGCTGTAAAGCGCTTTGGATAAAGGCGCTATATAAGTCAGTCCATTTGGATCCTACTGTTCTCGGTAGAAAGGTAGCAGAATGCTAGCTGGCTAAAAGTTTACCACAGGTTGTGGTTATGTAAATAAGCTAATTTAGTCAGGACGCAACATACACGCAACCCGTAATGACGGGTAACGAACACACAAGCCTCTTTTTTTTTACACGCTACGCGCTAGGAGCAGTGGAGTATAAACGTCTGTGACAGATCTATCCATGCCAACTTCTGGGTCGAGTCTCGCGGCAAAACTTGTGTATGTGTGTATGACGCTTCAGGGAGCGTAGAAAACAAAACAAAACAACAGACAATCTAAAATAAAACACTAACTTGAGACACCAAATATGGTCTGATAGATAACCAATCATGTGACCACTGACCACATAGAGTTTATTTTTTTAGTTTTTTTTATGATGTAATATTTTGTTTTCCTGAGTGTAAAGTGTGATGTTTCTATGTCCTGTAGTTCTGTTTTAAATTGTTTATAACATCTGAGGCCTGTGGATATTTTCCCCTGTGGGTTTACCTGCCCAGGGACTGCTGATGTCATTTAGCTACCTAGCTAACTCAGGGAGAGTCAATGACTGTCCGTTGTCCCCTTTTTAACGAATAAATAAATAAATAAATAGTTAAAAAGCATAGGTACTCCCTTCCCCCCCCCCCCTACCCCCCCTACCCCCCTTTCTCTCTCTCTCCCCGTCCTCCGTGGCCTCCCGCCCTGCCGTGGTGGAAGAGAGATACCCCTGTGGGGATTTGCTGTTGTGAGTTCCACGACCAGACTCAAAGGAGGAAAGGGGGGAGGGAAGGAGGGAGGGAAGGGGGGAGGAGGGGAAGGAGGTCAGCTTTTATCATAGGGGGCCTGTCTCCTACTTTCCTTAGCCCTGGGGTCAAGCCTTCACCTCCAGAGAGCAAACCACACACGGTCAACCAGCGGTCAAACGCACGCGGCTACAGACCATTATAACAACAGGCTTTATGAATGTGTGTGTGTGTGGGGGGGAGGGGCGACCCTAGACCAGACTCACGCAGATCAAACTCTGACATAATACAGAAGAAAAGCATGAAAGAATACTTTGTTTCATATGGAGGACATTTAGGGCATGTAAGTAGCCATGAATCATAAAAAAATGTGTGTGTTTATTCACAATTATATTATGTTTAATAACTATTTCCTCCCCGACAAAAAAGTGGAATTTAACAAATACTGTGATTCAAAGCATGACCTTTAAAAAAATAAAAAAAATAAAATGTTTTACACATTTCCAGATACAATCCAGATTTTAGATTTTATACATCGTAAAAATTCATTTCCATAAACATAAAAGCCCTTCTTACGTTAACCGTCCAACTCAACAACACCCTTTCTTAGCGTGACGCTCTCTCTTTTCTGTCAGCTCAGAGCTGTTCAGAGGAGCCGTGTTAGTCAAGCGTGTAGAAGAGCTTGTTTCTCAATCGTGCTGTTTACATAATTCAAAAATCACATCGCGTAATAGGTCGACGGTTACAACAAGAACATTCATCCCTTATCTCCGTATTATTTTATCAATATTCAACCGCTTCGAATCGACAACAAAACAATTTTTGTTCAACCGCTCCAACTCACACGGTACGTCTATCCGTTCGTATTCAAGACGACCTGAGAAAGTCAGTTGATGCGTGGAAGGCTTATTCATTGAGCTTGACCAACCTGACTACTCTGTAATTAGATTTTCCATTTACCCCAATCCGGATTGTGTTATATTTCTACTATTTGGCTATGACTTGTCCGCTACACCACCCCTTTTCTTTTTTGTTTTCTTTCTTTTTTCCCTCCTTTCCTTTCTTGTTCTGTATTGTCATGGTTATGTGTTGTTAAATGCAATAAAACATATTGATCACACACAAAAAAAGACAACCTGAGAACGTGAAACACACACACACACACACACACACAGGCCCCCCCCCCCCCCCTCAACAAAAAAAAAACTGCAAAAAAGTTGGCCATCGTTTAAAGGAAGAATGACAACATTGTTATTATGCACCTTTATTTCTCCTGCGTGTCTCTGCTGCTACCCGACCGTGTAGCAGAAACCCTGGCTAAGCCCCCCGCCCCACCGCCCTCCGCCAACTGGCACCAAACACACCTCCAGTCCATCCAAACCGCCTATTGCATTACAACCATATCTCAAGACGACGACGTCTTTCCAGTATCTTCATCCCCCCCCCCCTCCCTCGGCTGATAAACTACCAGGGGTCAGTGACTTGGACTCAGGAGGAGTTGACCCCCCTCCCTCCCTTCCCTTCTCGTTGGGTTTCTGGTCTGACTGAGAGAGGAGAGGGGGGGGGGCCCTGTTAAAAAGGCTGTAACCCAAACCTGGTCGGGTTCTAGAGAGGAGAGCCCGGCTCCCGCTTCCCGCTGGCCTTTTTTTACGGAGGCAGAACCGTGGTGGTGGCGGAGGGTCTCGCACGCCTGGGTCCGGCTCTGAGGCTGAGGGGCTTCTGGGTCTCCTCCGTCTCCTCGTCTCCTAAACCCAGGGCCCTGCCTGCCTGCCTCTCCCACCCTCCCCTCCTACCCTCCCCTCCTACCTGCCTCTCCTACCCTCCCCTTGGTCCTGACCTGTGGAAGGGCTTCTGGGTCTCTCCTTGTCTCCTAAACCCTTACCCTCCCCTCCTACCTCTCCTACCCTGTCTCCCTCCCCTCCTACCCTCCCCTTGGTCCTGACCTGTGGAAGGCCTTCCCCCCCCACCCACCCCCCACCCCCCCACCCCCACCACCCCCTCGTCGGATCCATCCCCAGCGCCCCAGGCCCCAGCCAGCCCAGGCCCCAGCCAGCCAGCGCTACCCCGGCAGGGGCTAACGTTTCAGGCTGGGGAGGGGAGGAGGTCTCCTTCTGGACGTGATTAGCCTCCAAACCCATGACAGATTCTTTCCGAGATATCCGACGCGCCGTGTTTATTTTATCCGGGGCTCTTTGTGTGGATGTTGCTGGACATGAGTAACCCACTTGAAATGGGTATCGGCTTTCATACCCGGAGAGAGAGAGGAGAGGAGAGAGGAGAGAGAGAGAGAGAGAGAGGGAGAGAGGAGAGAGAGAGAGAGAGGAGAGAGAGAGAGAGAGAGGAGAGAGAGAGAGAGGAGAGAGAGAGAGAGAGGAGAGGAGAGAGAGAGAGAGAGAGAGAGAGAGAGAGGGAGGGAGGGAGAGAGAGAGGAGAGGAGAGAGAGAGAGAGAGAGAGAGGAGAGGAGAGAGGAGAGAGAGAGAGAGAGAGGAGAGAGAGAGAGAGAGAGAGGGGAGCAGGGCCGGGCGAGAGAGCTCCACAAAGTGTTTTCATGAAAGGAAGAAAGAAAAAATACTTTCTCTCCCTCTCTCCCTTTTTTTTGGGGGGGAGGGGGTTTTCTGTATTGTTAAGAGTATCGGTGAGCTAGGGCAGGCAGGCGGAGAAGGGAGAGAGAGAGAGAGAGAGAGAGAGAGAGAGAGAGAGAGAGAGAGAGAGAGAGGTTCTACAGCGTCTACCTGTTATCCACCAGCCCCCCCTCCTCCTCCCAAACCCCCCCTACAACCTCTATTCATGTTGAAGACAGACAAGAGGGGCCTTTTTTTTTTCAGTCTGGAACCCCTCAGCGGCCATACCTCCCCGGCACTTAACTCGATTTCACACTTCAAGTCGTCTACAAAGCGCTGCTGAAACACAATCATCTTGTTGATGAATCCGTCATCCCAAACAAGCTAATGTCAGACCGTTTACCAACCGTTCAATGTGCCTTCAATTTCGTCACGTAATCTTCAGGGTTCTATTTATCGCACGCAGCGGTGACTTCCTCCGCGTACTATGTATGGGTTTACATCCCGAGGAGATCGGCTCGAAAGAAAAAACATACATTTTAAGGCCGTTTAATCTTTGAGCTGCAGACATAATCACTATGGGAGGACAGAAGGACAGTATGGGAATGTTTCCCTTCCAAATAATTTGGGTTTTATCACACTGAGTTCATAATAGACATTACACATAACTTTATTTACATATGGACATGAATGTGTTTTTTGGTCTGGATTGTTTGAGTTAATACCAAAGAAGTCTGGTGCAAATTTCACTTGAACAGGCTCATTGGAAATACATTTACTGGACAGAATGTTGATGTGTTCAATACTTATTTCTTGTTATGTTCTTAGAATAATAACATAATAATAACAAAAGTTGCAGCTCAAAGTGCTTTAATCATTATATAATCATCATTTAAGTATTTAGTCATTTAAAGGCAATATTAAAAAGATGGGTTTTTAGTCTTGACTTGAACATTATGGTGCTGAGGTTGCATCCCTAATGTAAACTGTCTAAACAATTTGGGTGCATAAAATGAGCCTCACCAAATCTCTTCTTTTGTACATGTGGTACACAGAGAAAACCAGTGTCAGAAGACCTGAGAGCTCTATTGGGCTGATATGCTAGCAGAAGACCTGAGAGCTCTATTGGGGCTGATATGCTAGCAGAAGACCTGAGAGCTCTATTGGGCTGATATGCTAGCAGAAGACCTGAGAGCTCTATTGGGCTGTATGCTAGCAGAAGACCTGAGAGCTCTATTGGGCTGATATGCTAGCAGAAGACCTGAGAGCTCTATTGGGCTGATATGCTAGCAGAAGACCTGAGAGCTCTATTGGGTTGATATGCTAGCAGAAGACCTGAGAGCTCTATTGGGCTGATATGCTAGCAGAAGACTGAGAGCTCTATTGGGCTGATATGCTAGCAGAAGACCTGAGAGCTCTATTGGGCTGATATGCTAGCAGAAGACCTGAGAGCTCTTTGGGCTGGTATGCTAGCAGAAGACCTGAGAGCTCTATTCAGATTCAGACAATATATCATATTTATGAAATCTTAATAAACAATACAGTAGCCTACAGACTCTAAAAGAAAAATTGGCCCCATCAACAGGACTCAGACCATTGGTCATCATCTTATATACAGTGCATTGCTCAAGATGGCTATCATGGCTACCAATTTTTTTGAGGGACCCCCAATTGTTGTATTTGTATTGTAAATTGTAATTATTAATAATAATAATTATTATTAATGTACCTGGTTATGTTACAGTAGAGAAACAAAAAACAGTTACCAAAACTGAGTATTTACTAGCTAAGATTGGCAAAAGATTGGCGTGGTGCAACCGAAATTAGTAAACAACTAGTTTGAAACTAACTAGTAACAACTAGGGGTTTAATAACTACTAAATGCCTGCATTTAGTAATGACTTACGCCATATTGGTGCAACCCAGTCAGTAGGCTACCAGATACAATGTTGTAATGTATGCACATATTTTGCTACCACGGTTGCCAGACGGAATTGACAATGTCCAGCCCAACCGGTCTAAAAGCTGCCGAATCCACCCGTCCAGTGTGACCAAAAGTAGCCCAATCTGGCAACACTGCTTGCTTCGTTCTTGCAGCTCGCGTGAACACAGGTTCTTCCATCAGCGCTCGCCTGCCGCTTCGATTGCAGACTCAACTTAACGCGCGTGCAGAAAGATGCCACGAAACTCATGTCCGGTAGCTTTCTTTCAAGGAATTTAAAAAATAAAAGTCCGGTAAAACAATTGTTATTTCTCGCCGTGAGAAATAGAGGTGCGGCATGAGAGCGTGAGAAACTGGTTGAAATGCGTGAGTCTCACGGCGATTGCGTGAGACTTGGCAGCTGTGATGTTATACAACAAAGATAAGAACCAATAACAGTCTGGGTTCATTATAGGATGGTTGAACTGACTTAGCTAGTGCTAAGCAGAGTTAAGAAGAGTTCCTTATTGTCCAACGAGAGATCATCCGTGTGAATTATTTATTTGTTTGGCTCAGATGACGTTACTATATTAGACTCTGAAAAATAAAGCTTTTTTGGGGGGGTGGTTGAGTTTTCTTGTAAAAATGAAATGAATTTGAGCAACGCATCGCAATGTTGGAGGCCGAAACTAAAAAGTCTGATGATTTATGAAACAACCCTTTATTACCTGTAGGCCTGCCTTTGAAGTAGTCTCGTTTCTCTGGAGAGACTTTCTTTTTCTTGACTTCGACAGGAACGTGTTGGTTGCTATGGTTTCTGAACAAGGCCAGGCGTACAGACGGGTCTAGGAGAGAAACAGAGAGAGAGAGAGAGAGAGAGAGAGGGAGAGAGAGAGGTGACAGAGAGAGA
>NC_137679.1:1112279-1113868 GCF_963989245.1 Nansenia antarctica | reverse complement strand
TTAGATTCTTAGATTTAGATTCTTAGATTTAGATTCTTAGATTTAGATTCTTAGATTTAGATTCTTAGATTCTTAGATTCTTAGATTTAGATTCTTAGATTTAGATTCCTTAGATTTAGATTCTTAGATTCTTAGATTCTTAGATTTAGATTCTTAGATTTAGATTCTTAGATTTAGATTCTTAGATTCTTAGATTTCTTTGAACTTTTATGGAAACTGACTAGTCCATATTTCTGGTCCCATTCATGCAGAACTTGCTCCGATTGACAAACTGCCATATACGGTAATAGTATCGGTGTGAAAACATCTTTCTAACATATTTCCCCAACCTATTGAGTTACAACCTGATAAACCGAGGCTAGCAGCGTAACTATGTATGGAATGATTATGTAGACTAGCGGCTGATATCAAAGTGTTTCTGTCAGTACTGAGGAGGAAGGCTTCTACACTAGAATGGTCGTCGTTGATTCAAGTGCTAGTCCTCAGGGACTCCATCCTACATCTGGCCTGCTGAAACTGAGAGTGTAACAACTGTGTGTGTGTGTGTGTGTGTGTGTGTGTGTGTGTGTGTGTGTGTGTGTGTGTGTGGGGGGGGGGGTTGTGTGTGTGTGTGGGGTTGTGTGTGTGTGTGTGGGGGGGGGGGGGTGTGTGTGTGTGTGGGGGGGGGGGGTTGTGTGTGCATGTGTGTGTGTGTGTGTGTATACAGTAAGTGTGTGTGTGCACATTTGTTTATATATATGTGTGTGTATATGTGTGTGTGTTTGTGTGGGGTTGCGTGCGTGCGTGTGTGCGTGCGTGCGTTCTGAGCGTGTGTGCGTGCACGAGGGCGTGCGTGCGTTCGCGTAGTCAGCCCAGGAGAATGTAGCCCGTGCCCTTACCTCATCAAAGTCAAACTCATCCAGGTCCACCTCCTCCAAGCCCTCCTCCTCCTCCTCCTCCTCCTCCCCCCCTCCGTCCGCTGCTGCCAGAGCAGAAGCTAGCCTCCTCCTCAGAACACAACCCCTCCAGAACGCCTGGGAGGGACGGACCAGAGAGAGAGAGAGAGAGAGAGAAGAGAGAGAAGAGAGAGAAGAGAGGAGAAGGCCCATGAATCACCCTCCAAACATAAATATTGTGTGTTATCCCATTAGGTAGATAAAACATGTTAACCTCTCTTTAATTGCTGAGTGATCTGCTGTTTGAACTCTCCGTGACTCGCAGCCGCTAGGAGACAAATGGATCTCCGGTGTGTCTCTAAATCCTTGAAATTCCCAACGGAGGAGAGAGAGAGAGAGAGAGAGAGAGAGAGAGAGAGAGAGAGAGAGAGAGAGAGAGAGAGAGAGAGAGAGACGCTCCACACAAGTGAGCAAGTCTCTGGAATCCTAGAGCGCTCTCTCCCACCCCACTACCGCAGGTCTTTGGTATCTGATTAATAATTTAGACCCCCTCAAGGACTCATCAAGCACAGAGAGGGGGGGAGAGAGGAGAGGGCTTCAGGAGAAGTGTGTGTGGGGTACACTGTTTTCAACATAGTAACGTACTATCACCAAGTGAGCTCTCTACATCTGAGATACAGTTTATTTTCTTCCATGAATTACAAAAATGCTCTC
>NC_137679.1:1072279-1109779 GCF_963989245.1 Nansenia antarctica | reverse complement strand
CTAAAATCTTGACAGGTGAAATTTTCCTGTTCTGTTGGTAGATAATTATAAGGCTTATTTTAAGTAATATTCCCCCATTTCTTTGCTTTTTTTCATGTCTTTGAGAGCTGACTTGTTGCAGCGTGGAAGGGGCTAGTTGACCCACATTGTCCTATGTTAATATCATATAATGTCTCTTTCATAGAGGGGATTAAGTCGCTACAAAGCACCTCAAGGGAACGTTAATGACTCTAATTAGCCACGCTTGGTTCCGCCCCCCTAATCTAGGAGGGCCTGGGGGCGGGGGCAGTGGGGGTACACAGAGCTTTCACCCTCGTAGCCCCAGGTAGTGGAGGGCACGGCCGGATCAGGCCAGGCCTTCACAATGCCCCTGCTATGCAGACAGCGACCCCGGGAGACCCCGCGCCTCCTACCTGGAGGTTCACCACGGGGTCGGCGGGAAAGTGAACAACACAGGGGGTTGTAACTTTATATGTTACATGACTGACTCATATGTTACATGACTGACTCATATGTTACATGACTGACTCATATGTTACATGATTGATTGATATGTTACATGACTGATTGGCAGTTAAAATAGATTGATTCATATGTTGATTAAAACGTTTCTCTATACTTAGTGTTTCTCTATACTACTTAGTGTTTCTAATTGTAATCAAGTGCAATACTGAAACACAACTGTGAACATGTCAAACCTGCAAACTGCGACACTTTAAATGAATGTGCAATAACACTATGTGCAATATGACAACCCTTGTGTACATAAGGTTCAGAGATAGGAAATGTTAGGATATTTATAGCATAGCATAGAGTACAGCACAGTGTTTTATTTGTATAGTATAGTATAGTGGATAGTGTATATAGCCTTTATTTATGTAAACCAGCTCTTTTCCCTTCTTGTTTTTAGTTAAAAAAAATCCTAGCACCAGGGGAGCCCCCCCTCCCAAATTTCGTTGTATGGTACCTGTACTATATTAATGACAATAAAGACCATTCATTCATTCATTCATTCATTCTCTATACTGCTAAGTGTTTCTCTATACTACTTAGCTTATCAAACAATTACTTTGAGGTTAAAGAATAAGATTATCAGTTTTTGCTTAAAGTTATTTTGTACATGTTGGTTGTCATTCATACCCTGTTTCAGGGTAGCGAAAGTAATGGAACAGATGAATATAATGTCTAAATTAAATGTGAACTCATGTTCAGTATTTTGTGGACAGTCCTCTGCATGCCTGATGTCTTGACCCATTGACCAAAGTGTAGTGTAGTTAAACTGTTCAACTTTATGTTTGTTTAAATTATTATTATTATTATTATTATTATTATATTATTATATTAACGAGACCATGTCTTAGACATTTTATTTATTTCCGTAGTATTGCAAATGCATTTGAGATAGAAAGGCATTCTCGAAAGACCCTAAATTGAATGAGGAAACCTTAAATGCCTTAATGGTATAAAACACTGTAAACCCCTCTCACACACACACACACACACACACACACACACACACACACACACACTCTGATGGTACACTGTGAACCCCAGAGTGTTTACACCTTACCAGTGCTACTAGACAGGCCAGAGCCAGACTCTTAACCTCCCTCAACCTCGTCTGACACTGGGTGAGATGGCTGCACTGGTCCTGGACCAACCCCCTAGAAAGGCTCATTGTCTAGGGGCCATGGGGGGGGGGGCAGGGAGCATGGGGGGCATGGGGGGCAGGGTGGAGCAGGGGGGGGCACTGGGGTCCCCCAAGCAGACACCACTGCTTTTCATCTCTTGTGAAGTGTAATTCTGTGGGGGTCATGCTGATAAACCTAAGGCTAGTGGCTGCTGGTTTATGTGTTGGTGGTCTGTCCCTAGCCCTAACCCTGGCTAGGGGATTTCTATGAATACAAAATTGACTTGTATTCAAACTAGGTGCATTATTATCTGACGTGACGTTGGTTTCTTCTTTTGGCTCTTTAATCTAAAGGTTATGAATGTCATTTATAATGATATCGGTTTCATTTAGAAACGGCAACACTTTCATACGTGAGTCCGCTCAATTCATGGCATCGAAGTATTGTCTATTAATGTAAATAGTAAACCTCCTGAGACACAGCCTCTACCTCCTGAGACACAGCCTCTACCTCCTGAGACACAGCCTCTACCTCCTGAGACACAGCCTCTACCTCCTGAGACACAACCTCTACCTCCTGAGACACAGCCTCTACCTCCTGAGACACAGCCTCTACCTCCTGAGACACAGCCTCTACCTCCTGAGACATAGCCTCTACCTCCTAAGACACAGCCTCTACCTCCTGAGACACAGCCTCTACCTCCTGAGACACAGCCTCTACCTCCTGAGACACAGCCTCTACCTCCTGAGACACAGCCTCTACCCCCTGAGACACAGCCTCTACCTCATGAGACACAGCCTCTACCTCCTGAGACACAGCCTCTACCTCCTGAGACACAGCCTCTACCTCCTGAGACACAGCCTCTACCTCCTGAGACACAGCCTCTACCTCCTGAGACACAGCCTCTACCTCCTGAGACACAGCCTCTACCTCCACCAGCCTCTACCTCCTGAGACACAGCCTCTACCTCCTGAGACACAGCCTCTACCTCCTGAGACATAGCCTCTACCTCCTGAACCACAGCCTCTACCTCCTGAACCACAGCCTCTACCTCCTGAGACACAGCCTCTACCTCCTGGGACACAGCCTCTACCTCCTGAGACACAGCCTCTACCTCCTGAGACACAGCCTCTACCTCCACCAGCCTCTACCTCCACCAGCCTCTACCACCTGAGACACAGCCTCTACCTCCTGGGACACAGCCTCTACCTCCTGAGACACAGCCTCTACCTCCTGAGACACAGCCTCTACCTCCACCAGCCTCTACCTCCTGAGACACAGCCTCTACCTCCTGAGACACAGCCTCTACCTCCTGGGACACAGCCTCTACCTCCTGAGACACAGCCTCTACCTCCTGAGACACAGCCTCTACCTCCTGAGACACAGCCTCTACCTCCTGAGACACAGCCTCTACCTCCTGAGACACAGCCTCTACCTCCTGAGACACAGCCTCTCCCTCCTGAGACACAGCCTCTACCTCCTGAGACACAGCCTCTACCTCCTGAGACACAGCCTCTACCTCCTGAGACACAGCCTCTACCTCCTGAGACACAGCCTCTACCTCCTGAGACACAGCCTCTACCTCCACCAGCCTCTACCTCCTGAGACACAGCCTCTACCTCCTGAGACACAGCCTCTACCTCCTGAGACACAGCCTCTACCTCCTGAGACACAGCCTCTACCTCCACCAGCCTCTACCTCCACCAGCCTCTACCTCCTGAGACACAGCCTCTACCTCCTGAGGCACAGCCTCTACCTCCACCAGCCTCTACCTCCACCAGCCTCTACCTCCACCAGCCTCTACCTCCTGAGACACAGCCTCTACCTCCTGAGACACAGCCTCTACCTCCTGAGACACAGCCTCTACCTCCTGAGACACAGCCTCTACCTCCTGAGACACAACCTCTACCTCCTGAGACACAGCCTCTACCTCCTGAGACACAGCCTCTACCTCCTGAGACACAGCCTCTACCTCCTGAGACACAGCCTCTACCTCCTGAGACACAGCCTCTACCTCCTGAGACACAGCCTCTACCTCCTGAGACACAGCCTCTACCTCCTGAGACACAGCCTCTACCTCCTGAACCACAGCCTCTACCTCCTGGGACACAGCCTCTACCTCCTGAGACACAGCCTCTATCTCCTGAGACACAGCCTCTACCTCCTGGGACACAGCCTCTACCTCCTGAGACACAGCCTCTACCTCCACCAGCCTCTACCTCCTGAGACACAGCCTCTACCTCCTGAGACACAGCCTCTACCTCCTGAGACACAGCCTCTACCTCCTGAGACACAGCCACAGCCTCTACCTCCTGAGACACAGCCTCTACCTCCTGAGACACAACCTCTACCTCCTGAGACACAGCCTCTACCTCCTGAGACACAGCCTCTACCTCCTGAGACACAGCCTCTACCTCCTGAGACACATACAGCCTCTACCTCCTGAGACACAGCCTCTACCTCCTGAGACACAGCCTCTACCTCCTGAGACACAGCCTCTACCTCCTGAGACACAGCCTCTACCTCCTGAGACAAAGCCTCTACCTCCTGAGACACAACATCTACCTCCTGAGACACAGCCTCTACCTCCTGAGACACAGCCTCTACCTCCACCAGCCTCTACCTCCTGAGACACAGCCTCTACCTCCTGAGACACAGCCTCTACCTCCTGAGACACAGCCTCTACCTCCTGAGACACAGCCACAGCCTCTACCTCCTGAGACACAGCCTCTACCTCCTGAGACACAGCCTCTACCTCCTGGGACACAGCCTCTACCTCCTGAGACACAGCCTCTACCTCCTGAGACACAGCCTCTACCTCCACCAGCCTCTACCTCCTGAGACACAGCCTCTACCTCCTGAGACACAGCCTCTACCTCCTGGGACACAGCCTCTACCTCCTGAGACACAGCCTCTACCTCCTGAGACACAGCCTCTACCTCCTGAGACACAGCCTCTACCTCCTGAGACACAGCCACAGCCTCTACCTCCTGAGACACAGCCTCTACCTCCTGAGACACAGCCTCTACCTCCTGAGACACAGCCTCGACCTCCTGAGACACAGCCTCTACCTCCTGAGACACAGCCTCTACCTCCTGAGACACAGCCTCTACCTCCTGAGACACAGCCTCTACCTCCTGAGACACAGCCTCTACCTCCTGAGACACAGCCTCTACCTCCTGAGACACAGCCACAGCCTCTACCTCCTGAGACACAGCCTCTACCTCCTGAGACACAGCCACAGCCTCTACCTCCTGAGACACAGCCTCTACCTCCTGAGACACAGCCTCTACCTCCTGAGACACAGCCTCTACCTCCTGAGACACAGCCTCTACCTCCTGAGACACAGCCTCTACCTCCTGAGACACAGCCTCTACCTCCTGAGACACAGCCTCTACCTCCTGAGACACAGCCTCTACCTCCTGAGACACAGCCTCTACCTCCTGAGACACAGCCTCTACCTCCTGAGACACAGCCTCTACCTCCTGAGACACAGCCTCTATCTCCTGAGACACAGCCTCTACCTCCTGGGACACAGCCTCTACCTCCTGAGACACAGCCTCTACCTCCACCAGCCTCTACCTCCTGAGACACAGCCTCTACCTCCTGAGACACAGCCTCTACCTCCTGAGACACAGCCTCTACCTCCTGAGACACAGCCACAGCCTCTACCTCCTGAGACACAGCCTCTACCTCCTGAGTCACAACCTCTACCTCCTGAGACACAGCCTCTACCTCCTGGGACACAGCCTCTACCTCCTGAGACACAGCCTCTACCTCCTGAGACACAGCCTCTACCTCCTGAGACACAGCCTCTACCTCCTGAGACACAGCCTCTACCTCCTGAGACACAGCCTCTACCTCCTGAGACACAGCCTCTACCTCCTGAGACACAGCCTTGCGTTTGGAGTTTAGCTATTTAGTTTATATTTCAACACGAGAAACCAAACAGGTGTCACTGAAAGTCAAGGAAGACATTATTATGAGGCAATTATAATTATAAAAACACACACATCTGAAACGTAGCCAAGACCGCAGGCTTGCCAAAACCAACAGTTTGGAACATCATTAAACAGAAACAAAGGAAGAAACCTCTACAGCGGATGATGATGAAAATAGCTCAGCATAATTAAGAGCACCCACCGCTCTCTCTGTCAGTTAATCAGAGGCAGGACTAGGTCTATCTGTTATGTATTAGTGTGTGTGTGTGACGGTTCTTCTCTTTGTTTTGTGTTTTGAGATGCCCACCATAAACTGAGGCCGTGAGCATTGCTGACTTTTATTTTGTTTTTTATTTTTGGTTATTTGTTGTTACGTATGTTGATGTTATTCTTCTTTGTTATACGTTTTGTGGTGATTTCTTGTATAGATGTTGACGCTTTGCATCAGCTAATGGGACTCCTAATAAATCAAATCAAATCAAATCAAATCAAATCAAATCAAATCAAATCAAATCTCTACCCTCTGTTGAATCCTTCTCCCTTCTCTCCTCCTCCTCCTTTACATTTACATTTACATTTTTGGCATTTAGCAGACGCCTTATTCCAAAGCGACTTACAATCAATACATTTGGATACTAAGCATGTGAATCAGCAGTCCACCATTCGTTGCAGGAAGAGTACTCTAGCTCGGGCCCGGGGCCACTGATAGAAGGAAAAACCTTCTCCCTATTATCGACTTCTACTAAAACTTTTTTTTTTTTTTTTTTTTAATATTACTGGAGAAACTGAGAAACAGTACAAGGGGGGCAATAGAAGTTCTTAGGGACACAGTAGAGGGGAAAGCGGGTGTCTTTAGGAGACGTAGTGGTGAAGGTCAGAAGATGTCTCAGGAGGAGCAGTTAAGATGTAACCTGAAGAGATGGGTCTTCAGTCTACGACGGAAGATGGGTAGTGACTCTGCCGTTCTGACAGCCGTGGGGAGCTCATTCCACCAGCGGGGAGCCAGTGTTGTGAAGAGACGTGATCGGGCAGCCCGACTGCTGTGTAGAGGAGGTGGGGCCAGTCGGCCAGCCGAGGTGGAGGAGCGGAGTGAGCGGGCAGGGGTTTGGGGGGTTACCATTTCCTTCAGGTAGGCAGGGGCTGTCCCTTTAGCTGCCTGGTATGCAAGCACCAGGGTCTTGAATCTGATGCGAGCTGCTATCGGGAGCCAGTGCAGGGTGCGAAGGAGAGGGGTGACATGCGAGTATTTGGGGAGGTTGAATACCAGCCGGGCAGCAGCATTCTGGATGAGCTGCAGAGGTCTAATGGCTGAAGCGGGGAGCCCAGCCAGGAGTACATTGCAGTAATCCAGGCGGGAGATGACCAGTGCCTGGGTCAAGAGTTGCGCTGCCTCTCTGGTAAGGAATGGTCGTATCCTTCTGATGTTGTAGAGGAAGAATCTGCAGGAGCGAGCCGGACAGGAAGAGTTGAGTGTCGTCTGCGTAGCTGTGGTAGGAGAGCCCATGTGAAGAGATTACCGAGCCAAGAGACTTGGTGTAGAGGGAGAAGAGTAGGGGCCCTAGGACGGAACCCTGGGGTACTCCAGTGGAGAGGGTTCGTGGAGAAGATAGCGATTCTCTCCAGGTCACCTGGTAGGAGCGGCCCGCCAGGTAGGAAGAAAACCAGGAGTGTGCGGTGCCAGAGATGCCCAGGTCTGAGAGGATGGAGAGAAGGATCTGGTGATTGACTGTGTCGAAGGCAGCAGACAGGTCAAGGAGAATGAGAACAGAGGAGAGGGAGGAAGCTTGGGCAGAGTGGAGGGCTTCCGTGACAGCAAGGAGCGCAGTCTCAGTGGAATGCCCAGCCTTGAAGCCGGATTGGTGGGGGTCTAAGTGATCCATCTTCCGGAGATAGTCAGTCAGTTGTTTAGATGCCGCGCGTTCAAGGGTTTTGGAAGGGAAGGAGAGAAGGGATACAGGTCTGTAATTGTGGACAGATGATGGGTCAAGGGTAGGTTTCTTGAGGAGAGGCTTGACTGGCTATTTTGAAGGCCGCTGGGACAGATCCAGTGGATAGGGAGGAGTTGATTAGGGTGGTAAGGTAAGGAAGGATGTCGGCTGAAATGGATTGGAGAAGGGGGGAGGGGATGGGGTCAAGAGGGCATGTGGTTGCCCGCTTTGATGTGATAAGTGTGAGAATCTCATCGGGGGAGAGGGGGGAAAAAGATGACAATCCAGAGATCGAGTGTCGAGGGGAGAGTTTGGAAGGGGTGTTAGCATTGTTAGTGGGAACAGTGTTAGCATTGTTAGTGGGAGGGGGGAGCGGTGGGGGGAAAAAGGTGCTGCTGATGTCGTCCACCTTTTTTTCAAAGTCCTCCTCCAGCCTGCTGTCCACTCTTTCCTCATCCTTCAACTCTCTCTGTCCACTGACCTAACCAACTGTCCACTGACCTAACCAACCTTCCACTGACCTAACCAACTGTCTACTGACCTTACCAACTGTCTACTGACCTTACCAACTGTCTACTGACCTTACCAACTGTCCACTGACCTTACCAACTGTCCACTGACCTTACCAACTGTCCACTGACCTAACCAACTGTCTACTGACCTTACCAACTGTCTACTGACCTTACCAACTGTCTACTGACCTAACCAACTGTCTACTGACCTTACCAACTGTCCACTGACCTTACCAACTGTCTACTGACCTAACCAACTGTCCACTGACCTTACCAACTGTCTACTGACCTTACCAACTGTCCACTGACCTAACCAACTGTCTACTGACCTAACCAACTGTCTACTGACCTTACCAACTGTCCACTGACCTTACCAACTGTCTACTGACCTAACCAACTGTCTACTGACCTAACCAACTGTCTACTGACCTTACCAACTGTCTACTGACCTTACCAACTGTCCACTGACCTTACCAACTGTCTACTGACCTTACCAACTGTCTACTGACCTTACCAACTGTCTACTGACCTTACCAACTGTCTACTGACCTAACCAACTGTCTACTGACCTTACCAACTGTCTACTGACCTTACCAACTGTGTACTGACCTTACCAACTGTCTACTGACCTTACCAACTGTCCACTGACCTTACCAACTGTCCACTGACCTAACCAACTGTCTACTGACCTTACCAACTGTCTACTGACCTTACCAACTGTCTACTGACCTTACCAACTGTCTACTGACCTAACCAACTGTCTACTGACCTAACCAACTGTCTACTGACCTTACCAACTGTCTACTGACCTTACCAACTGTCTACTGACCTTACCAACTGTCTACTGACCTTACCAACTGTCTACTGACCTTACCAACTGTCTACTGACCTAACCAACTGTCTACTGACCTAACCAACTGTCTACTGACCTAACCAACTGTCTACTGACCTAACCAACTGTCTACTGACCTTACCAACTGTCTACTGACCTTACCAACTGTCTACTGACCTAACCAACTGTCTACTGACCTAACCAACTGTCTACTGACCTAACCAACTGTCCACTGACCTTACCAACTGTCTACTGACCTTACCAACTGTCTACTGACCTAACCAACTGTCTACTGACCTTACCAACTGTCTACTGACCTTACCAACTGTCTACTGACCTTACCAACTGTCTACTGACCTAACCAACTGTCCACTGACCTTACCAACTGTCTACTGACCTTACCAACTGTCCACTGACCTTACCAACTGTCTACTGACCTAACCAACTGTCCACTGACCTTACCAACTGTCTACTGACCTTACCAACTGTCTACTGACCTTACCAACTGTCCACTGACCTAACCAACTGTCTACTGACCTTACCAACTGTCTACTGACCTTACCAACTGTCTACTGACCTAACCAACTGTCTACTGACCTAACCAACTGTCTACTGACCTTACCAACTGTCTACTGACCTAACCAACTGTCTACTGACCTAACCAACTGTCTACTGACCTTACCAACTGTCCACTGACCTTACCAACTGTCTACTGACCTAACCAACTGTCTACTGACCTTACCAACTGTCCACTGACCTTACCAACTGTCTACTGACCTTACCAACTGTCTACTGACCTTACCAACTGTCCACTGACCTAACCAACTGTCTACTGACCTTACCAACTGTCTACTGACCTTACCAACTGTCTACTGACCTAACCAACTGTCTACTGACCTAACCAACTGTCTACTGACCTTACCAACTGTCTACTGACCTAACCAACTGTCTACTGACCTAACCAACTGTCTACTGACCTTACCAACTGTCCACTGACCTAAACAACTGTCCACTGACCTAACCAACTGTCTACTGACCTAACCAACTGTCTACTGACCTTACCAACTGTCTACTGACCTTACCAACTGTCTACTGACCTAACCAACTGTCTACTGACCTTACCAACTGTCTACTGACCTTACCAACTGTCTACTGACCTTACCAACTGTCCACTGACCTAACCAACTGTCTACTGACCTTACCAACTGTCTACTGACCTTACCAACTGTCTACTGACCTTACCAACTGTCTACTGACCTTACCAACTGTCTACTGACCTAACCAACTGTCTACTGACCTTACCAACTGTCTACTGACCTTACCAACTGTCTACTGACCTTACCAACTGTCTACTGACCTTACCAACTGTATACTGACCTAACCAACTGTCTACTGACCTTACCAACTGTCTACTGACCTTACCAACTGTCTACTGACCTTACCAACTGTCTACTGACCTTACCAACTGTCTACTGACCTAACCAACTGTCTACTGACCTTACCAACTGTCTACTGACCTAACCAACTGTCTACTGACCTTACCAACTGTCTACTGACCTAACCAACTGTCTACTGACCTTACCAACTGTCTACTGACCTTACCAACTGTCCACTGACCTAACCAACTGTCCACTGACCTTACCAACTGTCTACTGACCTAACCAACTGTCTACTGACCTTACCAACTGTCCACTGACCTTACCAACTGTCCACTGACCTAACCAACTGTCCACTGACCTAACCAACTGTCTACTGACCTTACCAACTGTCTACTGACCTTACCAACTGTCTACTGACCTAACCAACTGTCTACTGACCTAACCAACTGTCCACTGACCTTACCAACTGTCTACTGACCTTACCAACTGTCCACTGACCTTACCAACTGTCCACTGACCTTACCAACTGTCCACTGACCTTACCAACTGTCCACTGACCTTACCAACTGTCTACTGACCTTACCAACTGTCTACTGACCTTACCAACTGTCCACTGACCTTACCAACTGTCCACTGACCTTACCAACTGTCTACTGACCTTACCAACTGTCTACTGACCTTACCAACTGTCTACTGACCTTACCAACTGTCTACTGACCTTACCAACTGTCCACTGACCTTACCAACTGTCCACTGACCTTACCAACTGTCTACTGACCTAACCAACTGTCCACTGACCTTACCAACTGTCCACTGACCTTACCAACTGTCTACTGACCTAACCAACTGTCCACTGACCTAACCAACTGTCTACTGACCTAACCAACTGTCCACTGACCTTACCAACTGTCTACTGACCTTACCAACTGTCCACTGACCTAACCAACTGTCTACTGACCTAACCAACTGTCTACTGACCTAACCAACTGTCTACTGACCTTACCAACTGTCTACTGACCTTACCAACTGTCCACTGACCTTACCAACTGTCTACTGACCTAACCAACTGTCTACTGACCTAACCAACTGTCCACTGACCTTACCAACTGTCTACTGACCTTACCAACTGTCCACTGACCTTACCAACTGTCTACTGACCTTACCAACTGTCCACTGACCTTACCAACTGTCTACTGACCTTACCAACTGTCTACTGACCTTACCAACTGTCCACTGACCTTACCAACTGTCTACTGACCTAACCAACTGTCTACTGACCTTACCAACTGTCCACTGACCTTACCAACTGTCTACTGACCTAACCAACTGTCTACTGACCTTACCAACTGTCTACTGACCTTACCAACTGTCTACTGACCTTACCAACTGTCTACTGACCTTACCAACTGTCCACTGACCTTACCAACTGTCCACTGACCTTACCAACTGTCTACTGACCTTACCAACTGTCTACTGACCTTACCAACTGTCCACTGACCTTACCAACTGTCCACTGACCTAACCAACTGTCCACTGACCTTACCAACTGTCTACTGACCTTACCAACTGTCTACTGACCTTACCAACTGTCTACTGACCTAACCAACTGTCTACTGACCTTACCAACTGTCCACTGACCTAACCAACTGTCTACTGACCTAACCAACTGTCCACTGACCTAACCAACTGTCTACTGACCTTACCAACTGTCCACTGTCCTAACCAACTGTCCACTGACCTTACCAACTGTCTACTGACCTTACCAACTGTCCACTGACCTAACCAACTGTCTACTGACCTTATCAACTGTCTACTGACCTAACCAACTGTCCACTGACCTTACCAACTGTCTACTGACCTTACCAACTGTCCACTGACCTTACCAACTGTCTACTGACCTTACCAACTGTCTACTGACCTTACCAACTGTCCGCTGACCTTACCAACTGTCTACTGACCTTACCAACTGTCTACTGACCTAACCAACTGTCCACTGACCTTACCAACTGTCTACTGACCTTACCAACTGTCCACTGACCTTACCAACTGTCTACTGACCTTACCAACTGTCCACTGACCTTACCAACTGTCTACTGACCTTACCAACTGTCCACTGACCTTACCAACTGTCTACTGACCTTACCAACTGTCTACTGACCTTACCAACTGTCTACTGACCTTACCAACTGTCTACTGACCTTACCAACTGTCTACTGACCTTACCAACTGTCCACTGACCTTACCAACTGTCTACTGACCTTACCAACTGTCCACTGACCTTACCAACTGTCTACTGACCTTACCAACTGTCTACTGACCTTACCAACTGTCCGCTGACCTTACCAACTGTCTACTGACCTTACCAACTGTCTACTGACCTTACCAACTGTCCACTGACCTTACCAACTGTCTACTGACCTTACCAACTGTCCACTGACCTAACCAACTGTCTACTGACCTAACCAACTGTCTACTGACCTAACCAACTGTCTACTGACCTAACCAACTGTCTACTGACCTTACCAACTGTCCACTGACCTTACCAACTGTCTACTGACCTTACCAACTGTCCACTGACCTTACCAACTGTCCACTGACCTAACCAACTGTCTACTGACCTTACCAACTGTCCACTGACCTAACCAACTGTCCACTGACCTAACCAACTGTCTACTGACCTTACCAACTGTCTACTGACCTTACCAACTGTCTACTGACCTTACCAACTGTCTACTGACCTTACCAACTGTCCACTGACCTTACCAACTGTCTACTGACCTTACCAACTGTCTACTGACCTTACCAACTGTCTACTGACCTTACCAACTGTCTACTGACCTTACCAACTGTCCACTGACCTTACCAACTGTCTACTGACCTAACCAACTGTCTACTGACCTAACCAACTGTCTACTGACCTTACCAACTGTCCACTGACCTTACCAACTGTCTACTGACCTTACCAACTGTCTACTGACCTTACCAACTGTCTACTGACCTAACCAACTGTCTACTGACCTTACCAACTGTCTACTGACCTTACCAACTGTCTACTGACCTTACCAACTGTCCACTGACCTTACCAACTGTCTACTGACCTAACCAACTGTCCACTGACCTTACCAACTGTCCACTGACCTTACCAACTGTCTACTGACCTTACCAACTGTCTACTGACCTTACCAACTGTCTACTGACCTTACCAACTGTCTACTGACCTTACCAACTGTCTACTGACCTTACCAACTGTCCACTGACCTTACCAACTGTCCACTGACCTTACCAACTGTCCACTGACCTTACCAACTGTCTACTGACCTTACCAACTGTCTACTGACCTTACCAACTGTCTACTGACCTTACCAACTGTCCACTGACCTTACCAACTGTCCACTGACCTTACCAACTGTCTACTGACCTTACCAACTGTCTACTGACCTTACCAACTGTCTACTGACCTTACCAACTGTCTACTGACCTAACCAACTGTCTACTGACCTTACCAACTGTCTACTGACCTTACCAACTGTCCACTGACCTTACCAACTGTCTACTGACCTTACCAACTGTCTACTGACCTTACCAACTGTCCACTGACCTAACCAACTGTCTACTGACCTTACCAACTGTCTCACTATCTCCTTCAGAACAACCTCCTTGTCCCTCACCAGTCCGACTTCAAGGCTGGGCACTCTACTGATACTGCTCTCTTTCCTGTCCCTCCATTCTGCTCCAGCTTCCTCCCTCTCCTCTGTTCTCATTCCTCTGGACCCGTCTGCTGCCTTCAACACAGTAAACCAGACGATCCTTCTCTCCACAGAACTGGGCGTCTCTGGCTCTGCACTCTCCTGGTTCGCGTCCTACCTGGCCGATCGCTTCTACCAGATGATCACTGTCCTCTCCGCGAGCCCTCACCACTGGGGTCCCCCAGGGCTCCGTCCTAGGGCCTTTACTATTCTCCCTCTATACCAAATCTCTTGGGTTGGTAATTTCCGAACATGGTTTCTCCTACCACAGCTACGCAGACGACACTCGACTCTTTCTCTCTTAAACCCCCTCTGACTGACAGGTGGCGACACGTTTCTGTTGGATGTCAGCCCACCACCTCAAGCTCAACCTTAACAAGACTGAGCTACTCTTCCTCTCTGAGAAAGCCTGCCCTCTCCAAGACTTCTCCCAGACAGCCAAGAACCTTGGGGTGTTCCTTAATAACCACTTATCCTGTGTGGCGAACATCACAGCAACAGCACTAGCTCCTGTAGATTCTATCTCTACAACATCAGGAGGACAGGTCCATTCATCTCCAGAGAAGCAGCACAACTCGTGGTCCATACAGATGTAATCTACTGCAACACACTGCTGGCCGGGCTGCCCTGCTCCTCCAGAATGCTGCCGCCCATCTGGTGATCTGGTGATCATCTATCAATCTTGTCATTGAGCAGCGCGAGGTACAGAGACTGTTCGCTAACACCCGCCCTAGAAAGTCCTCTGGACCGGATGGCATCTCTGGGCTCATGCTAAAGTCCTGCAGTGAGGAGCTGGCTGAGGCCTGGTGTCCTATCTTCCAGAAGTCTCTGGACTCTCACACTGTTCCGTCCATCTGGAAAGACGCTATCATTATTCCTGTTCCTAAGAAGGCTAGCTGCAAGGAAAATAATGACCTGCGACCAGTCGCTTTGACATCTGTTGTAATGAAATGTTTTGAAAAATTCATTATATGTAAAGTGAAAAATGCATTCAGTTGCTCTCTGGATCCTTTTCAGTTTGCGTATAGATGTAATACAGGCACAGATGATGCAACCTCAGCCATGGTGCACTTCATATCTAAGCACTTAGAGGACCCTATACCTACTATGTCCGACTCCTATTTGTTGATTTCAGTTCTGCTTTTAACACGATACAGCCGCACCTTTTAATTGAGAAGTTAAATGGGCTTAATGTCCCCCCCCTCATTATAAAATGGTATCACTCCTTTTTAACTAACCGCACACAGCGGGTCAGTGTTAATGGCACTCTTTCGGAACCCAGAACCATAAGCACTGGTGCTCCACAGGGTGTAGTCAGTTCCCCTGTGCTCTTTACTTTATACACAAACGAGTGCAGAAGCACCTACCCTAGCAATCGCATCATAACATTTTCGGATGACACTGCCATCCTTGCTTTAATCAAAAAGGACAGTGACCTAAATGACTATTATTCTGAAATCCAGAGGTTTGTTAAATGGTGTGATGTTAACTGCCTGGTTTTAAATGTTAAGAAAACTGAGGAGATGGTGTTCGACCCCAGAGGTGTTGGGGACCACAGGCCTGTGGTCATCCACAAACAATCCATCTCTCAGGTCGCCTCCTACAAATATCTTGGGGTTTTCATTGATAACTCACTCACCTGGAGCACTCATGTAGACAGCCTTTGTAGCAGATTACAACAACGACTACACTTCCTACGCCGCCTTAGAGTTCATGGTGTTGACCCAAAATGTATGCTACTTTTCTACCAGTCTGTCTTAGAGAGTCTCATCAGATACGGCATTACATCTTGGTTTGGTAACCTATCTGTAAAACTAAGGTCCAAACTGATCCGACTGATACAGACTGCATGGAAGATCATAGGGGTGAAAGACCACTCATCCCTGCAGTCTATTTTTGAACAGGCTACTCTCAGACAGGCTAATAGAATTCTCATGAATCCCTCCCATGTCCTACATGCAGAGTATGAACTGCTGCCCTCTGGGAGGAGGTTCAGAGTCCCCCGCGCTAGATTAAATAGATTTTAAAATTATTTTATTCACGTTTCTGTTAAACTTTTAAACTGCACCAGATGAATGTAACTTATCTTGCTTATCATTTTATTTCCACTCTTGTTTTAATCAGGTCCGCCTTCTGTTTGTGTGCTAATATTCTGTATTGTCTGTTGCTCTTTGTTGGCTGCTGTGGGGTGTAAGCCCAATACACATTTCCCAGTGATGGGACAATAAAGTGACTCTTGACTCTTGACATGTCAAATTCTCCCACCCCCTCCTTTATTACCATGTTGTACGTCGCTTTGCATACAGGCGTCTGCTAAATGCCAAAAATGTAAAATGTTAATGTAAGATGGCCCATGAATGTACAAAAATGGAGGGGGGGGGGGCTTTAGGACAAAGTGTTTCTCCCTATCAATTTCCCCCAAAACAGACACACACCCATCGCTGCATTCTGCTCTGAAACACGTGTTTCACAATATCATACTGGATTTTTTTCAATTATTTTGTATTATTTTATATTCTGTATTATTCAATAATAATTATTATGAATATGATTATTATGATTATTATGATTATTATGATTATTATGATTATTATGATTATTATTATCATCATACCTTATTTTACCGTTCAGTTGAAGTCAGAACAGTCTGTATTACGTAAGCCCCTTTCACACACAGTTCCCTGTAAATTGCATGGAATCCCGACCCGTGTCAGCCGGGCATTTTCACCGTTCACACACGACCGAAAGTGAGCCGCCCCCCCCCTCACCTGAGCTCCCGGGCGTGTCTGCGCTGCAGGGCGTGGAGTTGGCTGAGCTGGGCCTGGCAGAAGGCCAGGAAGCTGCCCTGGGGAAGGCTGGGGACCCCCCCGGCCTCCAGCAGAGAGACGCCTGTCTGCTGCACATCCATGTCCCTCATGTCCCTCAGACCCGGGACAGCCTTCAGCAGAGAGGCCCTGAGGAGAACAAAGGGTGTACATGGTAAACGGACTGACTTATATAGCTATGCCTATATAACCAGAGACACAGCCTCTACCTCCTGAGACACAGCCTCTACCTCCTGAGACACAGCCTCTACCTCCTGAGACACAGCCTCTACCTCCTGAGACACAGCCTCTACCTCCTGAGACACAGCCTCTACCTCCTGAGACACAGCCTCTACCTCCTGAGACACAGCCTCTACCTCCTGAGACACAGCCTCTACCTCCTGAGCCACAGCCTCTACCTCCTGAGCCACAGCCTCTACCTCCTGAGCCACAGCCTCTACCTCCTGAGACACAGCCTCTACCTCCACCAGCCTCTACCTCCTGAGACACAACCTCTACCTCCTGAGACACAACCTCTACCTCCTGAGACACAGCCTCTACCTCCTGAGACACAGCCTCTACCTCCTGAGACACAGCCTCTACCTCCTGAGACACAGCCTCTACCTCCTGAGACACAACCTCTACCTCCTGAGACACAACCTCTACCTCCTGAGACACAGCCTCTACCTCCTGAGACACAACCTCTACCTCCTGAGACACAGCTTCTACCTCCTGAGACACAGCCTCTACCTCCTGAGACACAACCTCTACCTCCTGAGACACAGCTTCTACCTCCTGAGACACAGCCTCTACCTCCTGAGACACAGCCTCTACCTCCTGAGACACAGCCTCTACCCCCTGAGACACAGCCTCTACCTCCACCAGCCTCTACCTCCTGAGACACAGCCTCTACCTCCTGAGACACAGCCTCTACCTCCTGAGACACAGCCTCTACCTCCTGAGACACAGCCTCTACCTCCTGAGACACAGCCTCTACCTCCTGAGACACAGCCTCTACCTCCTGAGACACAGCCTCTACCTCCTGAGACACAGCCTCTACCTCCTGAGACACAACCTCTACCTCCTGAGACACAGCTTCTACCTCCTGAGACACAGCCTCTACCTCCTGAGACACAGCCTCTACCTCCTGAGACACAGCCTCTACCCCCTGAGACACAGCCTCTACCTCCACCAGCCTCTACCTCCTGAGACACAGACTCTACCTCCTGAGACACAGCCTCTACCTCCTGAGACACAGCCTCTACCTCCTGAGACACAGCCTCTACCTCCTGAGACACAGCCTCTACCTCCTGAGACACAGCCTCTACCTCCTGAGACACAGCCTCTACCTCCTGAGACACAGCCTCTACCTCCTGAGACACAGCCTCTACCTCCTGAGACACAACCTCTACCTCCTGAGACACAGCTTCTACCTCCTGAGACACAGCCTCTACCTCCTGAGACACAGCCTCTACCTCCTGAGACACAGCCTCTACCTCCTGAGACACAGCCTCTACCTCCTGAGACACAGACTCTACCTCCTGAGACACAGCCTCTACCTCCTGAGACACAGCCTCTACCTCCACCAGCCTCTACCTCCTGAGACACAGCCTCTACCTCCTGAGACACAGCCTCTACCTCCTGAGACACAGCCTCTACCTCCTGAGACACAGCCTCTACCTCCTGAGACACAGCCTCTACCTCCTGAGACACAGCCTCTACCTCCTGAGACACAGCCTCTACCTCCTGAGACACAGCCTCTACCTCCTGAGACACAGCCTCTACCTCCTGAGACACAGCCTCTACCTCCTGAGACACAACCTCTACCTCCTGAGACACAGCTTCTACCTCCTGAGACACAGCCTCTACCTCCTGAGACACAGCCTCTACCTCCTGAGACACAGCCTCTACCTCCTGAGACACAGCCTCTACCTCCTGAGACACAGACTCTACCTCCTGAGACACAGCCTCTACCTCCTGAGACACAGCCTCTACCTCCACCAGCCTCTACCTCCTGAGACACAGCCTCTACCTCCTGAGACACAGCCTCTACCTCCTGAGACACAGCCTCTACCTCCTGAGACACAGCCTCTACCTCCTGAGACACAGCCTCTACCTCCTGAGACACAGCCTCTACCTCCTGAGACACAGCCTCTACCTCCTGAGACACAGCCTCTACCTCCTGAGACACAGCCTCTACCTCCTGAGATACAGCCTCTACCTCCTGAGATACAGCCTCTACCTCCACCAGCCTCTACCTCCTGAGACACAGCCTCTACCTCCTGAGACACAGCCTCTACCTCCTGAGACACAGCCTCTACCTCCTGAGACACAGCCTCTACCTCCTGAGACACAGCCTATACCTCCTGAGACACAGCCTCTACCTCCTGAGACACAGCCTCTACCTCCTGAGACACAGCCTCTACCTCCTGAGACACAGCCTCTACCTCCTGAGACACAGCCTCTACCTCCACCAGCCTCTACCTCCTGAGACACAGCCTCTACCTCCTGAGACACAGCCTCTACCTCCTGAGACACAGCCTCTACCTCCTGAGACACAGCCTCTACCTCCTGAGACACAGCCTCTACCTCCTGAGACACAGCCTCTACCTCCACCAGCCTCTACCTCCTGAGACACAGCCTCTACCTCCTGAGACACAACCTCTACCTCCTGAGACACAGCCTCTACCTCCTGAGACACAGCCTCCACCTCCTGAGACACAGCCTCTACCTCCTGAGACACAGCATCTACCTCCTGAGACACAGCCTCTACCTCCTGAGACACAGCCTCTACCTCCTGAGACACAGCCTCTACCTCCTGAGACACAGCCTCTACCCCCTGAGACACAGCCTCTACCTCCTGAGACACAGCATCTACCTCCTGAGACACAGCCTCTACCTCCTGAGACACAGCCTCTACCTCCTGAGACACAGCCTCTACCTCCTGAGACACAGCCTCTACCTCCACCAGCCTCTACCTCCTGAGACACAGCCTCTACCTCCTGCGCCACAGCCTCTACCTCCTGAGACACAGCCTCTACCTCCTGAGACACAGCCTCTACCTCCTGAGACACAGCCTCTACCTCCTGAGACACAGCCTCTACCTCCTGAGACACAGCCTCTACCCCCTGAGACACAGCCTCTACCTCCTGAGACACAGCATCTACCTCCTGAGACACAGCCTCTACCTCCTGAGACACAGCCTCTACCTCCTGAGACACAGCCTCTACCTCCTGAGACACAGCCTCTACCTCCACCAGCCTCTACCTCCTGAGACACAGCCTCTACCTCCTGAGACACAGCCTCTACCTCCTGAGACACAGCCTCTACCTCCTGAGACACAGCCTCTACCTCCTGAGACACAGCCTCTACCTCCTGAGACACAGCCTCTACCTCCTGAGACACAGCCTCTACCTCCTGAGATACAGCCTCTACCTCCTGAGACACAGCCTCTACCTCCTGAGACACAGCCTCTACCTCCTGAGACACAGCCTCTACCTCCTGAGACACGGCCTCTACCTCCTGAGACACGGCCTCTACCTCCACCAGCCTCTACCTCCTGAGACACAGCCTCTACCTCCTGAGACACAGCTTCTACCTCCTGAGACACAGCCTCTACCTCCTGAGACACAGCCTCTACCTCCTGAGACACAGCCTCTACCTCCTGAGACACAGCCTCTACCTCCTGAGAAACAGCCTCTACCTCCTGCGCCACAGCCTCTACCTCCTGAGACACAGCCTCTACCTCCTGAGACACAGCCTCTACCTCCTGCGCCACAGCCTCTACCTCCTGAGACACAGCCTCTACCTCCTGAGACACAGCCTCTACCTCCTGAGACACAGCCTCTACCTCCTGAGACACAGCCTCTACCTCCTACGACACAACCTCTACCTCCACCAGCCTCTTCCTCCTGAGACACAGCCTCTACCTCCTGAGACACAACCTCTACCTCCTGAGCAGTGTTGCCACAGTTACTTTGAAAAAGTATTCTGATTACTGATTACTGATTACTCCTTTAAAAAGTAATCTAGTTACTTTACTGATTACTTGATTTAAAAAGTAACTAAGTTAGATTACTAGTTACTTTTTTAGTTACTATTGGCAGCTGCCTAGGCACCCGACCCCCCCCCCCCCCCCCCCCCCGCAACATAAAAATGAAAACTGGTTTTGCCAAAACTCACTTTATTTTAACAGTAACTTAAATTACATAATTAAACTTTAAACAATAACTTAAAACAACAAAATAAAGAGTCTTTCTTTGCCTCACCCAACATAAATACTTGTTTTTAAACAATAAAATAAATATAATCTTTATTTAACACAGTAACTAGCAAGGAGTGGTTTCACAAAACCTAAAACCTACCCTGACCATTCAGATATGATCCTAATATAATCCTAATCCTAAACTGGGTGAGTCTGAGTTTATCAATGAAGAGTGAACTCAGCTGTCAAGACTGGAAGGAGGCCATGAACACGCTATGGAGGCCATGAACACGCTATGGAGGCCATGAACACGCTATGGAGGCCATGAACACACTATGAGTGAAACAGTGGAAAGGGGCGAGTAAACCAGTGGTTGTATCTCATTAACAGAAGCTTCTCAAACCTCTTGTCAGAAAGTCTGTTCCTTCTAGGCGTGAGCACCAAACCTCCCAGACTAAAGAGCCGCTCTACAGGAGCGCTAGATGGGGTTGGAGTGTTATACTTCAAGAAAATGTTCTTAATGTTTGGATACTGATTCAGAATCTGAAGCTCATGCCCTGACCTCAAGTAGTCCATGACTTCCTTTTCTGCCGAGTAGGTCTCCTCTGGCTCCGCCTCAAAAGCAAAAAAGTCCATCTCGCCTTGGTTGGCAGTCGTGGTGGGTACACTGGCAGGGCTCTGTGCTGCAGGAGCAGTTTTGCGACATTCTGCTGTGAGAAGCTCCTTTACTTGCTCCCTCCTACCTTCATCTCTCAGCCATCGGAGTTTGAATTTTGGACAACTAGCAGCTGCGAGAAGGGCATCTTTGTTGTCCAGCACACTGGCAAAACGAGTCTGGATAGCCTGAAAGATATAATTTGATATGTTTATTATTATCTAGTTGTAGCCTATAAGGTCTATTATTTATACCTTTATTTACTAATTATGTATGCAATTAGTTTGTGCAACTGACAACCTACATACTGCAGTATGGTGTGACTCTGCTCCATGTTCATGAATAGTGCAATGAAAATGTATTTATTTATCTTTAAGATGGAACAACATAGCATACCTGCACTATGGCATCTGGAAGGCCTGCAGTCATCTTGGATAGGGTGTCTTTCACAGCAAGGGTCTTCTGCATCAGGACTTCAAGTGTGGGCAGTAAAGTCCCATACGGACAGTCACCTTGTAGGATATCCAGTGCTATAGTTAGAGGCTTCATGACGGTACAGTACTCATGCAGGTACTGGTACTCCTGGTCTTTGAAGCACTTCACTCCCAGCTTGTTGCACAGAGTAGTCAGCTCATTCATGGGGATTTCTGCGATTCTCTTTATGGCTTCGTAAAAGGAATTCCACCTTGTGGATGTCGGTACCAGGAGCTTTCTTTTGTTAACCTCCTCCACCGTTTCTGACGCAACGGTAGATCGGCTTGCTTTCGTCCAGAGAGCTGTGCATTTTGCTGTGCTGCTCCTATACACAGCCTTGCTCTCTGGTTTGGAAGTGATGTACTTCTCCACATCACTTGTAGAAATAAGGTTGAGGGTATGTGAAGCACACCTTTGGTGCGGGGGAAGAATCAGCTGGCCATCACTATCATCCTCAGCTGATAGGATTTCTGACACATCTAAAAAAGTGACATCATCCGTGGCCTCCTCCACCGTCTCATCATCGGACTCTGTGACAGCAGGCTGATAGACTTGAAATGCCTTGACAAAGTTAGATCCATTATCTGTCACTGTTGCTACTACTTTGTTGATTAGTCCATATGAAGAGTGAATGTTTTCGATTTCTGCACCAATAACATCATACGTGTGTCTACCGCGGATTCTCCTACACGCCAATGCAGCCTTGTTGCGGTCTAATGTGGATCTACTAATCCAGTGGAGCGTTACTCCCATATAGCTCCTATTGTTAGCTGTCCAAATGTCCGCTGTAGTTGACACATAGTCGACCTCGTTCAGCGCAGCCTTCAGATGTTTTTCCATCTCTGCATACTCCTTCTCCAAGTACGAAGAAAAAGATGTTCTGTGAGGTAGCTCGGCATTGGTAGTAGTGGGGATCTTGTTAATGATGGCACGGAAAGAGGGCGAGTCAACTGTGTTTATGGGCAGCATTTCCTCTACAACATACCGCCCGACCAATTTATTCAACTCTCCCACACTTACAGGTTGTGATTTTGTAGGCCTACTGAAGTCCAGCTTTTGTTGCTTGAGCAGTGTGGGACCTCCCGCAGAAGTCGAGGCCGCGGTCTCTGGGACTTTCTCCGCGAGCTTGACTGTGCTGTGCAGAGATTCCAAATGTTTCTTTAAATTTGATGTTGTGGTTTTACCACAGGACAATATTTTCTTTCCAGCACAGAGTGTACAACGAACATTTATGTTCTTGTCATCCTTTGCTGACACAAACTCAAAATAATCCCTATATTTCCAGCTATTTAACGCATATCTCTGTTCTCGCTCCATTATACGCTTCTGTTTACACTGTGCAATCAGCGTGGTGATACACGTGAGCGATTCTGCTGCACCTCGTGTTGAAAACGTGATCACTGACGTCACTCCCCAAGACGCGAGAAAAGCAATAAATGTTTGTTTACTATCGAACATTACAAAGAAATACTGCATTTAGCCTAAGTTATGAGGTAGTAACGCAATAGTAACGCACAGTCACTCGAATAAGTAACTTTAATCAGATTACTGATTTGGAAATAGTATCGCGATAGAATACTCGTTACTGGGAAAAGTAATCAGATTAGAGTATCGCGATACTTAGTATCGCGTTACCGGCATCACTGCTCCTGAGACACAGACTCTACCTCCTGAGACACAGCCTCTACCTCCTGAGACACAGCCTCTACCTCCTGAGACACAGCCTCTACCTCCTGAGACACAGCCTCTACCTCCTGAGACACAGCCTCTACCTCCCGAGACACAGCCTCTACCTCCTGAGACACAGCGTCTACCTCCTGAGACACAGCCTCTACCTCCTGAGACACAGCCTCTACCTCCTGAGACACAGCCTCTACCTCCTGAGACACAGCCTCTACCTCCACCAGCCTCTACCTCCTGAGACACAGCCTCTACCTCCACCAGCCTCTACCTCCTGAGACACAGCCTCTACCTCCTGAGACACAGCCTCTACCTCCACCAGCCTCTACCTCCTGAGACACAGCCTCTACCTCCTGAGACACAGCCTCTACCTCCTGAGACACAGCCTCTACCTCCTGAGACACAGCCTCTACCTCCTGAGACACAGCCTCTACCTCCACCAGCCTCTACCTCCTGAGACACAGCCTCTACCTCCACCAGCCTCTACCTCCCGAGACACAGCCTCTACCTCCTGAGACACAGCCTCTACCTCCACCAGCCTCTACCTCCCGAGACACAGCCTCTACCTCCTGAGACACAGCCTCTACCTCCTGAGACACAGCCTCTACCTCCTGAGACACAGCCTCTACCTCCTGAGACACAGCCTCTACCTCCTGAGACACAGCCTCTACCTCCTGAGACACAGCCTCTACCTCCTGAGACACAGCCTCTACCTCCTGAGACACAGCCTCTACCTCCTGCGCCACAGCCGGCCCCAGAACAAGGAGTGGAAGTAAGCATGAGGAAGTATCATCAAAACAGTCTCTTTTTTTTGTATTTAGCAACTGCAGAATGTTTTTTTTTTTTTTTTTTTTGAACAATGCAATATTCCCTGATTTCCTTTTTTTTTACCCATCATGCACACAACAAGTTCTGGTCTGACCTCGAGCCTGGAGTAAAAGAGAGTAAAACAGAACCCCCTTGGGAGAGAGTGTGGGGAGAGAGAACGTAAACCAAGTTTGACATCTCGGGCCCGGGCAGAGCCACAGTGAATTGCCCTCCATGCGAAATGACAGTTTTTGGTTAGAGTCTGATTTTCTTCTGGGCTCAAGTACGTGACGACATGTTGAGCCGAGATCAAAGAACCCTGAGAGAAGAGAGACGACTCTGGGCTCCGGGCCGCGGCGGGGACTGCCAACAAAACATTTGTTTTGTTTTTGTTTGTCTTTTTTCTTATACTTTCTTTTCTTTCTTTCTTTCTTGCTTTCTTTCTTTCCTTCGTTCTTTTAGCCCAATCTGGATGACTGAGGAGAAGAGGGGGATCGGTTAAGGGTTAGCAGCTGATGGTAGCCTCAGAGAGGGGGAGTAGAGAGAGGAGAGAGAGAGGAGAGGAGAGAGAGAGGAGAGAGAGAGGAGAGAGAGAGGAGAGGAGAGAGAGGAGAGAGGAGAGGAGAGAGAGAGCAGAGAGAGGTGGAGGAGAGAGAGGAGAGGTGGAGGAAGAGAGAGGTGGAGGAGAGGAGAGGTAGAGGAGGGGAGAGGTGGAGGAGAGGTGGAGGAGAGGAGAGGTGGAGGAGAGGAGAGGTGGAGGAGAGGAGAGGTAGAGGAGGGGAGAGGTGGAGGAGAGGAGAGGTGGAGGAGAGAGAAGAGAGGAGTGGGGGAGCAGAGAGAGGAGAGGTGGAGGAGAGAGAGAGAGGGGAGAGGTGGAGAGAGGTGGAGGAGGGGTGGAGGAGAGGAGAGGTAGAGGAGGGGAGAGGTGGAGGAGAGGTGGAGGAAAGGAGAGGTGGAGGAGAGGAGAGGTGGAGGAGAGGAGAGGTAGAGGAGGGGAGAGGTGGAGGAGAGGAGAGGTAGAGGAGGGGAGAGGTGGAGGAGAGGAGAGGTGGAGGAGAGGAGAGGTGGAGGAGAGGAGAGGTGGAGGAGAGGAGAGGTAGAGGAGGGGAGAGGTGGAGGAGAGGTGGAGGAGAGGAGAGGTGGAGGAGAGGAGAGGTGGAGGAGAGAGAAGAGAGGAGTGGGGGAGCAGAGAGAGGAGAGGTGGAGGAGAGAGAGAGAGGGGAGAGGTGGAGAGAGGTGGAGGAGGGGTGGAGGAGAGGTGGAGGAGAGGTGGAGGAGGGGTGGAGGAGAGGTGGAGGAGGGGAGTGGGGGAGCAGGGTTATACAGAGAGAGGAGTGGTAGAGGAGAGGAGGAGAGGAGGAGGGGAGCAGGGTTATACAGAGAGAGGAGGGGAGAGGAGAGGAGTGAGGGAGCAGGGTTATACAGCGAGAGGAGAGGTGGAGGAGAGGAGAGGAGGGGAGTGGGGACAGAGAGGAGAGGTATAGGAGGGGAGAGGTAGAGGAGAGGAGGAGGGGAGCAGGGTTATACAGAGAGAGGAGAGGTAGAGGAGGGGAGAGGTGGAGGAGAGGAGTGGGGGAGGAGGGGAGAGGTGGAGGAGGGGAGAGGTAGAGGAAGGGAGAGGAGGGGAGAGGGTGAGGAGGAAGGGAGAGGAGGGGAGAGGTGGAGGAGGGGAGAGGAGAGGGGGAGGAGGGGAGAGGAGAGGGGGAGGAGGGGAGAGGTGGAGGAGGGGAGAGGAGAGGAGAGGGGGGGGGGGGAGAGGTGGAGGAGGGGAGAGGAGAAGAGAGGAGAGGGGGGGAGGGGAGAGGTGGAGGAGGGGAGAGGAGAGGAGAGGGGGAGGAGGGGAGAGGTGGAGGAGGAGTGGAGGAGGGGAGTGGAGGAGGGTTATACAGAGAGAGGAGAGGGGGAGGAGGGGAGTGGGGGAGGAGAGAGGTGGAGGAGGGGAGAGGGGGAGGAGGGGAGAGGGGGAGGAGGGGAGAGCTCAAGGCTAAGGATGTGCAGGCTAAGGAATCCGAAGAATCTGCCAAACAAACAAAAGTCTCAACAGTGAACTGACCAAACGTGATGCCAACGTGAACATGTAGAAATATGCAACAGGACAAGCTTCCAACAACAGCCAAGTCAACACCAACAACAGTAACAAACACACATTTCCCTATGTGATTTAGTTATTTTTTAAATCGGTCAAATATCTAATTAAAGGGTAGCATTCTGGAACTCTCTCCCTCAGCCACTCAGAGACTCACCCTCACTCTCCACTTTTAAATCCCACCTCAAAACCTACCTGTTCTCCCATGAATACAACCTCCCCTACGCCTAACCATCTCCCCTAACCCTGCCACCCCCCCCCCCCCCCCCCTGGACATGCATACAACCTTCTCTACCCCTAACCATCTCCCCTAACCCTGCCACCCCCTCCCCCCCTGGACACGCATACAACCTCCCCTACCCCTAACCATCTCCCCTAACCCTCCCCCCTGGACATTGCTGTGTTAATTGTTCCCTGTGCCTGTTCATTAACTCTGTGTTCTATGTGTCATGTTATCTGTTGTTAACTCTGTGTTCTATGTGTCATGTTATCTGTTGTTAACTCTGTGTTCTATGTGTCATGTTATCTGTTGTTAACTCTGTGTTCTATGTGTCATGTTATCTGTTGTTAACTCTGTGTTCTATGTGCTCATGTTATCTGTTGTTAACTCTGTGTTCTATGTGTCTCATGTTATCTGTTGTTAACTCTGTGTTCTATGTGTCTTATGTTATCTGTTGTTAACCCTGTGTTCTATGTGTCATGTTATCTGTTGTTAACTCTGTGTTCTATGTGTCATGTTATCTGTTGTTAACTCTGTGTTCTATGTGCTCATGTTATCTCGCGGCGCAGTGGAGAGCATCCTCACCTACGGCATCTGCAACTGGTTCTCCAGCTGCACAACAGCGGAGAGAAATGCGCTACAGAGAGTCGTGAGAACAGCACAGAAGATCACCGGCGCCCCCCTCCCCTCTCTGGAAGAGCTGTACAACACACGCTGTCTCAGGAAGGCCTCCAAGATCTCCAGAGACCCAACCCACCCTGGGTACGAACACTTTACCAGGCTGCCCTCGAAAAGGCGGTTCAGGACCCTGGCCGCAAAGACAAACAGACTGAAGAACTGCTTCTACCACAGGGCCGTCCAGGCCCTGAACACAGCAAAGACCTAAGTTCTGGGCCCTGGACAGTCTGGACGGATTGATGGCAGCTGCTGGACTGAAAAAATCAGGTGTAGTGCTGAGGCACAAACATGTACATTTCAAGCCTGCAAACTGCGACACTTTAAATAAATGTGAAATAATACTATTGTGCAATATGACAACCTTAGTCGTCTATCTGTACAGTATAGTACAGTGGATAGTGTACATAGCCTTTATTTATGTAAACCAGCTCCTTCCCTTCTTGTGATTTTGTTTTAAAAGTGTTGTTTTTTTTCCCCTTTCCTAACACCAGGGGAGCCACCCCTCCTAAATGTCGTTGTTTGGTACCTGTACTGTAGCAATGACAATAAAGTCCATTCATTCATTCATTCATTCTATGTGCTCATGTTATCTGTTGTTAACTCTGTGTTCTATGTGTCATGTTATCTGTTGTTAACTCTGTGTTCTATGTGTCATGTTATCTGTTGTTAACTCTGTGTTCTATGTGTCATGTTATCTGTTGTTAACTCTGTGTTCTATGTGTCATGTTATCTGTTGTTAACTCTGTGTTCTATGTGTCATGTTATCTGTTGTTAACTCTGTGTTCTATGTGCTCATGTTATCTGTTGTTAACTCTGTGTTCTATGTGTCATGTTATCTGTTGTTAACTCTGTGTTCTATGTGTCATGTTATCTGTTGTTAACTCTGTGTTCTATGTGTCATGTTATCTGTTGTTAACTCTGTGTTCTATGTGTCATGTTATCTGTTGTTAACTCTGTGTTCTATGTGTCATGTTATCTGTTGTTAACTCTGTGTTCTATGTGTCATGTTATCTGTTGTTAACTCTGTGTTCTATGTGTCGCATGTTATCTGTTGCTTGTTGTTTCTGTGTCTTCTGTGTTTCCCATATTGTCAGCGTCTTTGAGCCCTGGAAAAGCGCTATATAAATACAATGAATGATTGTGTAAAATGATTTTACTATTCTATGCTAAAGACTGTGGCTTTGCATGACGTCTCTTCTTTTGAGCTGATCACTCGGCTGTGCTGCTCTGCTCTCTACTGGAAACACCCAGAACAGGAAGACAGGCTGCCTTTGGTGCCTCGACTTCAGGAGCTTCAATAATAATAATAATAATAATAATAATAATAATAATAATAATAATAAAAATAATAATAATAATAATAATAACAACAACAATAATAATAACAACAATAATAACAACAACAATAATACTAATAACAATAATAATAATAACCTTTATTTGTATAGCACTTTTCCTGCAAACGTTGCAGCTCAAAGTGCTCCAATCATTATATAATCATCATTGAATGAATTGTATTATTATTTATTAAAAATATGGGTTTTTAGTCTTGACTTGATCATATGTGCTGAGGTTGCATCCCTAATGTAAACTGGCAGTGAGACACAATCTGGGTGCATAAAATGACAATGCAGCCTCACCAAATCTCTTCTTTTGTACATGTGGTACACAGAGAAAACCAGCGTCAGAAGACCTGAGAGCTCTATTGGGCTCATATGCTAGCAGAATACTTGAGAGCTCTATTGGGCTGATATGCTAGCAGAATACTTGAGAGCTCTATTGGGCTGATATGCTAGCAGAAGACCTGAGAGCTCTATTGGGCTGATATGCTAGCAAAAGACCTGAGAGCTCTATTGGGCTGATATGCTAGCAGAAGACCTGAGAGCTCTATTGGGCTGATAGGCTAGCAAAAAGGTCTTTAGATAACCAAGTATGTTATACAGGGCTGCCAAGTTTCACCAAAAGTTTGGAGTGAGATTTGTTGGCGGTGGAGCGACCCAAAACTGCACAAAACTGAGAGCTCTATTGGGCTGATATGCTAGCAGAAGACCTGAGAGCTCTATTGGGCTGATATGCTAGCAGAAGACCTGAGAGCTCTATTGGGCTGATATGCTAGCAGAAGACCTGAGAGCTCTGTTGGGCTGATATGCTAGCAGAAGACCTGAGAGCTCTATTGGGCTGATATGCTAGCAGAAGACCTGAGAGCTCTATTGGGCTGATATGCTAGCACAAGGTCTGAACATATTCTGGTGCTGTGCCAGTGAAGTCAAGTTCTGAACTTAACAGGAAGCCAGTGTAGAGTCCCTAAAATAGGAGTTATATTAATTATAATGAATGACTATGTTTGGTCACTGCAGGCAGAAATATAATGTATAGAGCTGATAAATTTGCTATTCTACGCGCCAATAAGAAAATCTAGTCAAATCCCCCAAAAGAGAATGTAAATCTATGAATAAAATGTTCTAGAAATGCTGCATCGTCCCGAATAAGCCCCTGAATTACAACATTTCTAAATAATAAGAAGAAGAATTCCCGGGGCTCAAAGACGATGACAATATGGGAAAAACAGAGAACACAGAAACAACAAGCAACAGATAACATGAGCACATAGAACACTTGCCCTCCCTCAACTCCCTGCATGACACCAGGGCTCTGAGGAGGGCAAGGAAGATCATGGCTGACCCCTTCCACCCCGGCCACGGCCTCCTCACCCTGCTTCCCTCTGGAAGAAGGTTGCGGCTGCCTAAGGCACTTAAGGCCCGCCACAGGCTCAGCTTCTACCCCTCAGCCGCCAGGCTGTTAAATGACTCTGGCTTCCCCCCCCCCCCCGCCCCCAAGTCTGCCCAGGACTGAACTGGACTCACTGTAAAAAAAACTCTGCACTGCACTTTACTTTATACCGCACTATCCAATGCACTGTTGTCTGTCCTGTGTTGTTGTTGTGTTGTCCTGTTTTTGATATGTGAAAAAAGTATAAACGCACTTGCTGTGGTGACGAAGCAAATTCCTATATGTGTAATGCATAGTGGCAATAAACGTTATCTCAATCTCTCAATCTCAAACATAGACACACAGAGCAATGTCCAGGGGGGGAGGGGGGTGGCAGGGTTAGGGGAGATGGTTAAGGGTAGGGAAGGTAAATATAAATATACTTGGGGTTTGGGACCCCCAACACCCCACCCTCCCCCCATCTCTTCATCCACAGACTAGACTTCAGGTCCGAGGCTGGGTACTGTCAGAGTAACGAGGGTTTGATGTGGCCCAACTCTCTCCTCTCTCACAGACCAGGGTTGGGTTCCTGCCCTAAAGGCCTGTCCACTCTTAAAAACACAAACCCCGCTTTGATCATCGTCACGTGAACTCTCTGTGGAGGCCGAGAGTAATCATCTTCATAAAGGACAACCGCTTAGATGGTTGTTTTTTTAGTCGCCGTGAGTTGTTCGTGTCTTCGGTACGAGAGCTTCTAATTAAATAACTCGAAAACGTAGTTTTGAAGACACCAAAGTGGATAGAGAGAGAGAGAGAAAGAAATAGATAGATAGATAGATAGATAGATAGATAGATAGATAGATAGATAGATAGAGAGAGAGATAGAGAGATAGAGAGATAGACATGTAGATAGAGAGAGAGAGAGAGATAGATAGATAGATAGATCTTTATTTAGCACCCCCTTACTCCTTGAGTAAGACACTCAGTCCTCAGTTGCTCCTGGGGGAATGTCCCTGTACTCTGTAATTGTAAATCGCTTTGGATTAAAAGCATCTGCAAAATGGCAAATTCTAAAGGATAGCAGTTCTGCTTAATATATTAATGTTAATGTCAGATCCAGGACCAAACGCCCAACGTTTCCACAAGTGTCTTTAACGAGGGTGCGCTGCAACCTTTCTATGCATGATTAATTAGCCCAGGTGTATCTACATCTACATTGTGATTCAACAGCTTCGATAAACATTAAACACACACAGAGAAAAGATTTATACACATGACATTTTGCCTGTGTTGGGTCACAAGAGAGTTGAGAGGTGTTAAGCCTTCAATAAAGAGAAATATGCAGCAAGCCGTTTATCCACTATTCACTAGGTGAAATATCTGACACAGGTGTTGTGCGTTGGCTAAATCAAGTGATGTTGTTTGAACCCTTAAAAAACCACTGCATTCACTTGTCTGCTTTATGCCTGAAGAAGGTCTATGACCAAAAGCTCACAATAAACTACGGTTTTTTGCACAGTGTTTGAGTGTGCGGATGCTGTTATTTTGCACTCTACTACTGATACTCTTCAGTTCCATCACCTCAGCAAAGTTTGACGACGGATGAGCGGTGGTATTTTCTTATTTAGCAAGCCGTTTACTAAAAGAAGGCAGAGGTCTTGGGGCAGACCACTTTGGTGTCTTCAAAACAAAGTTTTTAAACTTTTAAACAAAGTTCTTTAACTAGAAGCTCGTAACTGTTAGACATGAACACTATGTTGCTGATCTCCATCTCTCACTGGAATGTTTCAATTTAATGAATCAGTGAATTGTCTGCTTGGAACCCTCCAGAAAGATTCAAACCTGGCAAAAACTGATCTAATACAAGGCCTTTAGTGGAATCTTGAAGGAGCTTGAACGGGAAAGTACTAGAGAGTGTCTCTGTACTTAACGCAGCCACCTCTGCATTCCTGCTACTGCCTTCTGTTTATTGTTTTATACTGTATGTCTGAAACCTGAATGTATCTGTCTTTATATGCGGCCCTCTTGGCCAGGTCTCTCTTGGGAAAAGAGATTTTAAATCTCAATGAGTATTCACCTGGTTAAATAAAGGTATAATAAAAAAATTAAAAAAAGTGAAATTTAGTGGCTACCAGTCCAGCGCGTTCTCTCTGATACAGGAGGAGCATATCGTGACGTTAGAATTATAAGGTTCTATCTCCATTTTTGTCCAAATTGAGTTTTCTACATAATCTGATCCATTAGGTGTTTATTGATGCCTGTGTGGTGTTATTTTTAAAATGTTGAAATGTTCTAGCTAGTAATTAATAAAATACAAAGGTTCCATCTCACAAAACGTAATGGAATGTAAAAACTTGATGATGCTCAATATCTCTGAACTGCCCTAAACGGAGATAGAACCTTATCATTCTAAACGGAGATAGAACCTTATCATTCTAAACGGAGATAGAACCTTATCATTCTAAACTCACGACATAACAGAGTTCTTGGCCTTGTGAAACCTCCAGGTGCGTCTGTAGATCTCTCCAACACGCTGAAAGAGAACCTGGAGTCCGTATTTCATCTAGTGAAAGACTTCCTTGAAAACACAGTGCCCTTAAAAGGCCGGATTAACCAGCCCAGGTGGTGCTTTCTACCGACCCTGGATCTGGGCTGATCTGGGGCCACTGTAATTATTTTCTATATCCTTCTGGTGGTTTAATTTAGCTGGTGATATCTCTGGCCTGGGATGAAAGGGACGGGGGGAGGGCAGGGGGCTAATTCCACTGTTGGCTTTGGGGATTAAGGAAAAAGTTCAATGGAATATTCGATTTCTGCTGATGGGAGAAAAAATGTCAGGTAAAAAAGCGAACCCATGTGTCGCTGTGTTGATTGTGAACATTAGTATGATGTGTGATAAGTAAATGATGAGTACTTTTTTGGCATTTAGACGCCTTATTCCAAAGCGACTTACGATCAATACATTTGACTAAGCAAGTGAATCATCCTTTGGGGACAGAGCCTTCAGTGTGGCAGCACCCACCCTCTGGAACTCTCTCCCCACAGTGATCCGCAACGCCCCAACCTACCCTGGACACCTTCAACACCCCTACCTACCCTGGACACCTTCAACACCCCTACCTACCCTGGACACCTTCAACACCCCTACCTACCCTGGACACCTTCAACACCCCTACCTACCCTGGACACCTTCAACACCCCTACCTACCCTGGACACCTTCAACACCCCTACCTACCCTGGACACCTTCAACACCCCTACCTACCCTGGACACCTTCAACACCCCTACCTACCCTGGACACCTTCAACACCCCTACCTACCCTGGACACCTTCAACACCCCTACCTACCCTGGACACCTTCAACACCCCTACCTACCCTGACACCTTCAACACCCCTACCTACCCTGGACACCTTCAACACCCCTACCTACCCTGGACACCTTCAACACCCCTACCCTGACACCTTCAAATCAGCCCTCAAAACCTCTCTCTATTCACCAAGGCCTTTGGCCCCTAGTCACTGTCTCTGTTTTGTTTTGTTTGTTTTCTGTTTCTGTCTGTCTGACCATTTCCTTTAGAATTGTAAAGCGTCCTTGGGTTTTATGAAAGGCGCCATATAAACCCAAGTTATTATTATTACTATTAGGTGTGGCGGCCTACATACAGTAGTAGTACAGATCAGGAGAGCTTCAGACAATAATGTCAAACAATTACCTCAGACATAACCCTCACTTCAGACATAAGACACATATATTTCCTAACTATTTTCCTTTCCTGGACGGACTGTCACTCACAAGAAGGTCTCAAGCGCTGTAACAACATCTGACCTCACCCGTAACGACAGTTTGTTATGTCGAAATTTAGAAGGTGAATTTGGCACATCACACATTTTTCATATCAACCTAATTTCGACCCACTTAAAACTGACACAAGGAAAATGTTTGGGCCGCTGGTTAAGTGAAGGAGCAAATTGGACATTGAAAACTGAATAGATTTCTCTGGTTGAATCAATATTTTCTAGAGTTACGGGGCTACTTAAGTTGCTGCGTGCGCGCGGACTCGGAGGCACGGTGGGTAATCCAATAGCAGCCGAGGATCAGCCAGTAATCCTGGAGGTGGACAGGAAGCTCTGGGATCTGGACAGGAAGCTCGCGTTCAGGAGGAATGTTTGTTCTAACTTCACCTCAGACTAGTCCTCCTCCACAGAGGTGTGTGTGTGTGTGTGTGTGTGTGTGTGTGTGTGTGTGTGTGTGTACCTTCTGTGTGTGTGTGTGTGTGTGTGTGTGTGTGTGTGCCTTCTGTGTGTGTGTGCGTGTGTGTGTGTGTGTGTGTGTGTGTGTGTGTCTGTGTGTGTGTACCTTGTGTGTGTGTGTGTGTACCTTCTCTGTGTGTGTGTGTGTGTACCTTCTCTGTGTGTGTGTGTGTGTGTGTGTGTGTGTGTGTGTGTGTGTGTGTGTGTGTGTGTGTGTTGGTTCTAACTTATTCACCTCATAGTCCTCCTCCACAGCGGTCTCACTTTCTGTGACGGGAACCAAATGGAAGTGTCTTTGGCCTCTGTTCCTCTAGAACATTCTAGAACATCAGCCAGAACAAACTGATGGAATCTCTTTGGAACCGGAAGGTTTCTTACACCGTGGAACTCATCACAAACTCATGTAATGATATATTGTCTCAGAGTAGCCTAACTATTACCTTTTAAAAACTGGTAAATGTTACCTGCCAATAGAAACTTTAAAACCATTTACATGTTTTACATTTTAGGCATTTAGCAGACGCCTTATTCCAAAACGCCTTACAATCGATACGTTTGACTAAGCCATTATTAAGTGTGCTTGCAGGCTGCAGGAAAGCACACTTCACAATTTCCACAGGAATTGTCCCTGTCTAGGGGGACACACACACACACACACACACACACACACACACACACAGAGAAGGTCTAATTATTTTCTTCACAGAGACTGTGATATTTTAAAAAGCACTTCATTGTATCACGATTATTAACCTTGTATTTGTAGGTTTTTTCGAATCATTGAGTCATAGTACTGCCCCCCAGCACTGCGTCTCCTGAGACACCCGCTTTTCCCCTTTACTGTGTCCCCTAAGACTTCTATTGCCCCCCTTGTACTGTCTCTCTGTTTCTCCAGTGTCTATATAAAAATAAAATAAAATAAAAAATGTTTTCTTCTATCACAGAGACTGCCAGTGGCCCCTGGCCTGAGCTAGATTACTCTTCCTGCTACGACTGGTGAACTGATGATTCACTTGCTTAGTCAAATGTATCCATTGTAAAGTCGCTTTGGAATAAGGCGTCTGCTAAATGCCGAAAATGTAAATGATAAATATGGTAAAGTCTCACGCGCCTGTCACGTCTCCGGTACATTAGAACTTCGCATCCTTTGAAACCGTGCCGGGATGTAAGGATCTGTCCTTATGTGTAAACGTGTAAATCTGAGCTATGAAGAAGAGGGCAGAAAGGACTGCACAATCACTCCTGAAATACCACAGCAGCACACCCACATCACCTTGGTGGGGGGGGGGGGTCCTACCTCCAGCTGGGCTCTTGTTGAAGTGGGTTCCCCGTGAGGTGGACCTCTCTGAGGAGAGGACACCCCCGCAGGCTCTCACACACGTCCTGCAGCTCTGCAGCAGAGAGAGAGAGACACAGTTGTGTTTCCATAAACGTGAAGCGAATTTCGAAATGTGAATCATGAAAAGTGGAGCGTTTCCAAGCTAGGCTACGTAAAAACGGCATTTGGTCAGAGCATTTGGTCAGAGTATTTGGTCAGAGTATTTGGTCAGAGTATTTGGTCAGAGTATTTGGGCAGAGTATTTGGTCAGAGTATTTGGTCAGAGTATTTGGTCAGAGTATTTGGGCAGAGTATTTGGGCAGTATTTACATGTATATAGTTTGATGTAAAGACTGGGCTGAGCTTTCCTATTTTTCATTTTCTTTCTTCATATCTGCTCCCAGATTGTTGTTTTTTTATTGTTTTTTTAACCTTCATTTATACAGGTAAAAACACATTGAGCCCCAAGGGCTCATTTTCAAGTGTGACCTGTTCACAGGCATACAACAACAACATCCACCACAAACAAATACAATACAAAACCTGGCCTACATAGTCCAAAACTAAACTAAAACTACATAGTCTAAAACTAAAACTAGTCTAAAACAGTCTAAGATCATCTAAAACTAAACTAAAACTACAAAACCTAAAACTAGACAGCTAAAGAGCTAGGGACAGGGAGGGGTCAGCAATGGGCAAAAGGGAGGGTCAACTTAAGTATTTGTTGATATATCAATACTTCCTCTGTGTTCAGATGTGTGGTTAGTGCAGCAGAGAGACAAAGTTCTGTTTCCATAAGGATTCTTAATAGGACTGGTTGTTAAAATCCCTAAATATTCAGCACAACAATTGAGTGGAGTGGGTGGAGTGGAATTTGGCAATGATCACGTGGTGCCACCAGTACGACACATCTTCAGTTGTGGTCCCCGACCTCATTGGGTGTTTCGGCCAGTTATCACAAGACACCCTCTGCCGAGGTTGGCCCACCACAGGCTGATCAGGCCTGGGTGTGTGTCGCACGGTGGCACCACGTGGTCATTTGGGAGCCCATGTTGGGTCCCTACGTTTCAGCCACAGCCAGTGACTGCTCCGTTCTGCTGCAGTGGACAGTTCTCTGATTGCCTTCCGTTGGGCCTGTCCTCTGATCCCTACTGCCCTCAGGAGCCTTGTGGTGGAGCTGGCTACAAAGCCTCTGCAGCCCACCTCCACTGGCCACACCTTCACGTTCCAGCCCCGCCCCTCTGCTTCGACTGCTAAATTGGCATACCGCAGCCTCTTCCGTTCGAATGCCTCATCGATGGCCTCCTCCCATGGGACCGTCAGTTCTACGATGAAGACACGCCGGCAGGACTTGGACCAGAGGACTAGGTCTGGGCGCAAAGTTAAGTGAATTTCGAAAATGCTAATCATGAAATCATGAAATGTTTTGTAGGAGAAAATTATTATTTCAATAAGACGCTTAAGACACTTCTTGGAGGATGTTTGACTGTTAAATACTCTAGTCTTGACAAGATGCTTGTAAACTGTCCTCCTTTTGCAAAAAGTTAATTAAATACCTTTTCTGTTATACAATCTGAAGGAAGCAGGCTTCCCTTTGACTTAATATTTAGATACTTAAATATATCTTTTACAGTTTCCATAAAA
>NC_137679.1:1044779-1062279 GCF_963989245.1 Nansenia antarctica | reverse complement strand
TACGGCTCTGTATTAAAACTCAACTGTCTGGTGTCCGTCGGAGACTGAAGACCTCCATCTCTTCAGGCTACACGTTAACTGCTCCTCCTGAGACACCAACTACCCCCCAGCACTGTGTCTCCTGAGACATCTACTACCCCCCAGCACTGTGTCTCCTGAGACATCTACTACCCCCCAGCACTGTGTCTCCTGAGACATCTACTACCCCCCAGCACTGTGTCTCCTGAGACATCTACTACCCCCCCAGCACTGTGTCTCCTGAGACATCTACTACCCCCCTGCACTGTGTCTCCTGAGACATCTACTACCCCCCAGCACTGTGTCTCCTGAGACATCTACTACCCCCCAGCACTGCGTCTCCTGAGACACCTACTACCCCCCAGCACTGCGTCTCCTGAGACACCTACTACCCCCCAGCACTGCGTCTCCTGAGACACCTACTACCCCCCAGCACTGTGTCTCCTGAGACACCTACTACCCCCCAGCACTGCGTCTCCTGAGACACCTGCTTTTTCCCTATACTGTGTCTCCTAAGACTTCTACTACCCCCCTTGTACTGTTTCTCCAGTGTCTAAAAAAGCCAAAAAAACAAGAAATAAACATTCTTCTATCACAGAGACTGCCAGTGGCCCCTGGCCTGAGCTAGATTACTCTTCCTGCTACGACTGGTGGATTGATGATTCACTTGCTTAGTCAAATGTATCGATTGTAAGTCACTTTGGAATAAGGTGTCTGCTAAATGCCAAACATGTAATTGTAAATGTAATGTAAATGGTGTCTGGTGTGTTGTTGCGCTCACCGATGCGGGTGATGAGGTTGTGCGAGAGCTCGAGGCAGGTGAGGTTGACAGCCCCTCCCAGGCCGTGGATGGACGTCAAACGGTTCCGGCTCAGTCGAAGAACGCGTAGGTTAGCCAGATGTTCACAGTCCACAGACGTGATGGCGTTGTCCTGGTTACAGGCAGGAAGTTAGAGAGTCTGTTTAATGCAGACTTGATTTCTTTAAGGCACAGTATGAGCTCTTGTAAATGGTAAATATATGGTAAAAGGACTGACTTATATAGCTATGCCTTCATCCAAAGCGCTTTACAACGGCCTCTCATTCACCCATTCACACACACATTCACACACCAATGGCGGCAAGCTACCACGCAAGGCGCCAGCCCCGCTCACTGGGTGCAATTTGGGGTTCAGTATCTTGCCCAAGGACACTTCGACATGTGGCCAGCCGGGGCTCGAACCGCCGATCTGCCAACCTTGCGTTCATAAGACGGCGGCTCTACCTCCTGCGCCACAGCCGCCCGTAAAGCCACAAGCCGTCTTGTGGTGTCTTCATTTACCTGAGCGTCGATGTACCTGAGCTCCCTACAGTGTGTGAGTCCCTCCAGGGCGGCCAGGCCGCAGCGTGTCAGGGTGAGGGTCTGCAGGCGGGGGCACTGGCCCAGGGTGGAGAGGCTGCAGCCAGGGAGGGCCTCCAGAGACACCCACGTGATCTGAGGGAGCGCACAGGGGAAACATGACTTTGTTTTAGTTATGTTGTTTTTTTCATATTCATCTCAATTCAAGGTTTCCGTTATGAACTACCAAGGCAACACGGTCCCCCTCAGAGTCATTATGCCAATAAAGCATTTTCAAAATTACAACGCTTAATCAGCCATGATTAATGAGTAAAAAAAACGAATTACATCTTTGCACTCGATCAAATTTCAGGACCCTCCTTTCATGACTTGTCCTAGATATGTGCGTTCTACCACCCAGTATCCTTACATTTAAAAAAATCACACCAGGATGAGCTAGTATGAAGCTATTTTACAGTATTTCTGTGTATTTGCAGGCTAATGTACAAGAGGCACCATCTAGTGGTCTTTGTGTGTAAGTAACAGCTTCCCATTGTAAAGACTATTTAAAAATGATAAATAATAAATAATAATACATAATAATATAATAAATAGTATAAATATCACTACAGTATCAAATGGGTGGCCATTATCAAAGGTACTGTGTGCCAGACTGTCAATACTACGAACAACAACATTTAAACGGGGGTAGCCTACCTCTTGAAGGGAGTTCCATGCCCCAGAATGCAGCAGTGTGTCTGGGCAGAGAGGGGGTAGAAGACCCCTGCCCTCAGGACCCCTCCTCGCCCTCCCCCTCCTCCCCCCTGCTCCCCCCTCCTCCTCCCTACTCCTCTTCTTCTGCTGGGAGGAGAGTTGGGACCAGGAGGTGCAGTCCCTCATCCACGCCAACCTCTTCTGTTCCACCGTGTCTGGCAGACACACCAGCCCAGAGGAGGGGGGGAGGAGGGAGGGGAGGGAGAGAGAGGAGGCTGGGCTGAGAGGAGAGGTGGAGGAGGGGAGGGGGAGAGAGGGGAGGGGGAGAGAGAGGAGGGGGAGAGAGGAGGCAGGGCTGAGAGGAGAGGTGGAGGAGGGCTTCTTCCTTGGGTCGTCCTCCTCCGTGACAGGCGTAGAGATGGGTCTCAGGAGAAGGGTTGGGTTGAGGACACGTAGGGGTGGAGGTCTGGGGGGGGGATGGGTAGTGCTGCTGTTTGGCACCTCCTCCTCCTCCTCCTCTTTTGTTTTTCTCTCATCTGTTTCTGTCTTTCTCTTTTCCTCTACGTTCTTTATTCTCTCCTCTTCCTGAGATTGTCTTTCCTCTTTCTCCCTCTTTCTCTCCTCCTCCTCCTCTTCATTCTGTCTCCTCTGTTCTTCCCCTTTCTTTCTCTTCTCCTCCTCCTCCTGTTTTCTCCTCTGCTCCATCTTTTCCCTCTCCACCTTTTCTTCCCTCCGTCTCTTCTCCCGTTTCCTCCTCTCCTCCTCTTCCCTCCTCTTTTCGTCCTCCCTCTTTCTGTTCTCTTCTTCCTCTCTTTTTCTCCTCCTCTCCTCCTCTTCCCTCTCTCTCCTCTCCTCCTCCAGCCTGCGCTCCCTCTCCAGACGTATCCTCTCCTCCTCCTTCTCCCTCTCGTACTCTCTCCTTCTCTCCTCCACCTCCCTCTTCCTCCTCTCCTTCTCCTCCCTCTTCCTACTCTCCTCCTCCTCCCTCTCTCTCCTCTCCTCCGCCTCCCTGCTCCTCCTCCTCTGCTCCTCACATCTCTCCTCCCTCTCCTCCCTCCTCCTCCTCTCCTCCCTCTCCTCCCTCCTCCTCTCCTCCTCCTCCTCGCGCCTCCTCTGCTCCTCCCTCCTCCTCTGGAGCTGGGCTCTGGACCAGCGGCGGGCCAGGAGGCCTCTGAGGGAGGCCTGGATCCTAACGGCCGCCTGGCGGCGTGACTCCTCCCTCCTCCTCCTCTCCTCCTCCTGCGCCTCCTCAAAGGCCCGCCTCTCCTCCTCCATCTGCCTCTGGAGACGGCTGATCACTTCCTGGTTAGTTGGTGAGAACATAGAAGGTAAAAGCCATTACATTTCCTTGCCAAACCTTCAAACAACAACAGGTAACAGCCATACTAAATAAGAACTACAAGGGTATGCTAATTACAGTAGGGCTGAAGACCCATCTCTCCAGGTTACACCTTAACTGCTCCTCCTGAGACATCTACTATCCCCCCAGTACTGTGTCTACTGAGACATCTACTGCCCCCCTTGTACTGTCTCTCCAGTGTCTCGTCTTCTATCACAGAGACTGCCAGTGGCCCCTGGCCTGAGCTAGATTACTCTTCCTGCTACGACTGGTGGACTGATGATTCACTTGCTTAGTCAAATGTATCGATTGTAAGTCGTTTAGGAATAAGGCGTCTGCTAAATGCCAAACATGTAAATGTAAATAGGTTGTTTTCAGACCAGGTGATATGATGGAACACCAACCTACCTGCTGTTGGAGCAGCTCCTGTTGAAGTCTCTCCTCTGTCTCTCTCTCCCTGGTCTCTCTATCAGTGTCATCAGGCTGTATGAAGACAAGGACAAAGCTCTTGAACACTTGTGATTGTTTCTAGCTGTCACTCTCCTCATGCCTCCGCCTGTCATTGAAGGCTCTGCTGGTGTGGGTTATGTGATTGACAGTTAATCTTGTGAGTTCTTCGTTGGTATACACATTCTTGTCTACATTCAATGCTTAACAGTTCTTTAGCAGCCTACAGTGTCTCTTGTGTGGATGTACATGCAGCATTTCTGTTTGGAGTTGTCGATGTTACAACACTTTCGGAGAGTACCAAGCTTTGCACATAATATGTGTCACGGCTTGGTGAAAAGGTCCGCATGTGGGGAATTGTGAAACCTCGCAATCGAGCCAAACAAGCCTTGTTTTTGGCATAGGATGAAAATTGAAGCGATGAAGAACCCACGCAATATAATAACCAACAGTTATACATTCACTAAATACCTACAGTTTGTTAGCAAACTTGGGTGGGGTGGGTAGCATTCGTATTTGTCTAGTGGGCGTTTCCCTTTCGAACCCACATCGTCATAAATAGCCATGTGTGTGTTGACAAGACGGAAGCTGCCTTCAAAGACTATCCACAGAGAAAGTTTTGTCGATCGACATACTATTCACAGGACTGTGGTCTGTCAATGCACCTTCTGTATGAACGTACACAAGTTATTGTGTGTGGGAAAACTGACAAATGACCTTGCCCTACTTGCGGACATTTTCATCAGATCCTATCACATAATATGTCATGGCAAAATTAGCCTATATAATATGCAGACAGGTATTGAGGTAAAGCAAATGCCAAATCCTGTTGACAATGCGTGAGCTTAGAATGATAAGGTTCTATCTCCGTTTAGAATGATAAGGTTCTATCTCTGTTTAGAATGATAAGGTTCTATCTCCGTTTAGGGCAGTTCAGAGATATTGAGCATCAAAGTTTTTACATTCCATTATGTTTTGTGAGATGGAACCTTTGTATTTTATGAATTACTAACTAAAAAATGTCAACATTTTAAAAATAACACCACACAGGCATTAATAAACACCTAATGGATCAGATTATGTAAAAAACTAAATTTTGATTCTAACGTCACAATATTTTCTCTAAAGGAGGACCACTAGAGGAGGCCATTCTCCTGGACTCTCACCTTGTTATCTTCTTCTATCATCCTCAGCTCTTCTTCAAAGTGTCTCTGCCTGTGTCTGCTCCTCTCCTCCTCCTCCCTCTGCTCTCTCTGCTGCTTCTCCTGCTCCTCCTGGTACCCCAGGGCCCTCCTCTCCTCCTCCTCCTCCAGCGAACGCTCCAGGGCCTTCAGCTCCAGACAGAAGCGCCTTTCAGACTCCAGATACGCCTCGCATTCAACTCCGTCTGCATTAGAGAGGAAAGAGAAAGTAGTCCAGTCAGGTTTATTTATACAGCACATTTTACAACGACGAGACAGCCGCCCAAAGTGCTTAACAGATAAAACACTAGTAAAAGAAAACAAATGTAAAAATACACTAAAACAAAAACAAGGTGCGATACAGAATAACAACAGGTGCAGAAATAAAAGTGCAGAAAGGTGCAGTTGTGGGGAGGCAGGCTCACCTCAGGTCAACGGTCAGGGAGAAGAGGTGCGTCTTAGCTTGCGTCTTAGCTTACCTGTTCCCAGGTCTTACTCAAGGGCACACTAGTGGTGGTGTTCCCAGGTCTTACTCAAGGACACACTAGTGGTGGTGTTCCCAGGTCTTACTCAAGGACACACTAGTGGTGGTGTTCCCAGGTCTTACTCAAGGACACACTAGTGGTGGAGTGGTTTCAGGCGGTGGTTTGAATTCACAACCTTCCCATCACCAGTCCAACTCTACTAGACTACCACTACCCCACTCATAACAACATAAGGCAGCACATCTTTTTTCTTTTGTAGAGACATTGATCAGACTCATATCCTTTATCTCAGCACACCTACCATCATCATCCTGGGGCACGCTGTCCTGGAAGTCTGTCTCAGATACAGCAGGAGGACTGACGTCACTGGTGATGATGGTGAACTCATCATCATCCTCGATCTCAGAGAGAACCTAGATCAGACACAAACACAACCTTAGATCCAGCATTAGATCCTTAGAACCTAGAACCTAGAACCTTAGATCCAGCACTAGATCCTATTCCATCAACGTTGCTAAAGGAAAATCCAGGCTTACTTTTTTTTAAGGGACAAAGAAACTCTCCCTGAATTAGCTGGGTAGCTACATTGGATCAGCAGTCCCTGGGCAGGTAAACCCACAGGGGAAATACGCTCTGACGCTACTGTATACAGGCCTGCAGCCATGGTTGATTGTTGTCTATATCCTGCTTATTCTTATTGGTTGTTGTCTATATCCTGCTTATTCTATTATTGATTTTGACTTTGGATTTCCACTGGAAAGCCAAAGCCTATCTGAACCTGGACCCAAGAATGTGACTCCTTGTATCCGTACATCCATGTAATAAAACACATTCTGATTCTGATTCTGATTCTGATCTGAGATCTGATTCTGATTCTGACTGATTCTGATTGGATGATCCTGAACTCACTTTCTCTTTCAGCTTCACAGGATCCTCGTCAAACCCAGAGGCCAAATCCCTTAAAAGATCCTCAGAACGACTTGACTTCATGGAGTTCACATCACGTGCGGTGAAATCTGAAAGCATACACACACACAGGGCGATGGTAAAGCAATGCAGTGGAATATAATATAATGAAGATGCATTTCATTTTACAGGTTGGTGCCGTTTGTTAGAGCAGACAGTTGTACCTGTTTGGATAGAAATTAATCATACAAGTAAGTAAAGTCAATCGCTTCAGCCATGCACTTTTTGAATGAATGAATGAATGAATGAATCGTTTAACGACCACACGACCAAGGTCGATGGAATTTGTTGTCGGTACAGATGGGAAAAAAACAATACAGCAACAGTGTCAAATACATCAAACATCCACACATCACACGACTATCACAATGGACAATGTACACACATAACCACAAGACAAAATTATAATCAATATGTACAACTGTAAAGACAAGTGCAGTACATCTGGCAGGGTTAGTGCAGTGAGTCAGGTGTTATGAGTCCTTATAGCAGAGTTTTGTTTCTATGCATTTGATCTTACCATCATCATCATCGTCAAGGTCCTCAACAATGAGTTTCTCTACATCCCTTATTCTGTTCATAGAAGCCTCGAAATATACGAGCATGGACTCTGGGATCTCATCTGAAGCCTGGGGGTAGGCCTGTTGACAAATGGAAATACATGTTGCTAAGCAAGCTAACAATGATTATTATGCCATGAAAGTGAATGTGATGAGGGGTTGTATAGTCAGATCAACCAATCAGTCTGATGTTTTGTTTCTAAAGCTCTCACTGGCACAGCACCAGAATATGTTCAGACCTTTTGCTCTGATCAGCCCAATAGAGCTCTCGGGTCCTCTGCTAGCATATCAGCCCAATAGAGCTCTCAGGTCTTCTGCTAGCATATCAGCCCAATAGAGCTCTCGGGTCCTCTGCTAGCATATCAGCCCAATAGAGCTCTCAGGTCTTCTGCTAGCATATCAGCCCAATAGAGCTCTCAGGTCTTCTGCTAGCATATCAGCCCATTAGAGCTCTCAGGTCTTCTGCTAGCATATCAGCCCAATAGAGCTCTCAGGTCTTCTGCTAGCATATCAGCCCAATAGAGCTCTCAGGTCTTCTGCTAGCATATCAGCCCAATAGAGCTCTCAGGTCTTCTGCTAGCATATCAGCCCAATAGAGCTCTCAGGTCTTCTGCTAGCATATCAGCCCAATAGAGCTCTCAGGTCTTCTGCTAGCATATCAGCCCAATAGAGCTCTCAGGTCTTCTGACGCTGGTTTTCTCTGTGTACCACATGTACAAAAGAAGAGATTTGGTGAGGCTGCATTCTCATTTTATGCTCCAGATTGTGTCTCACTGCCAGTTTACATTAGGGATGCAACCTCAGCACATATGTTCAAGTCAAGACATCTTTTTAATATTGCCTTTAAATGACTAAATCATTCAATGATGATTATATAATGATTGGAGCACTTTGAGCTGCAACGTTTGCAGGAAAAGCGCTATACAAATAAAAGTTATTATTATTATTATTATTATTATTATTATTAATCAGTCAGATCAATGCAAAGGTTACAGTAACAGGCAATCATAAATAACCCACTTCATCATCAGAGGATGAGTAGATGTCCTCCTCTTCAGACAGATCCAGTAGTGCAGGATCAGAGATGTCCAGGTCTCTCAGCTCCTGGTTGAAGGCTTCATCCATGTTTGAAGGAAAAGCGCTACACAAAGAAAAGGTTATTATTATTATTATTATCATCCATGATCTGGTCCTTTTCTGTGTCTTGAAGTCTATAAGAAGTCTATCAATAAAGTATATAAGAAGTCTATCGATAAAGTATATAAGAAGTCTATCAATAAAGTCTATAAGAAGTCTATCAATAAAGTATATAAGAAGTCTATCAATAGAGTCCATAGTTGTGAAAGCCAGTGGGAAGTACAGAAAGACTGTGTAAGGTCTCTAGATGAAAGGGATATGGAAAGTTAGATCTTTACCTTTTCTTTTGAGTGTTTTCCCCTGCTTTTATATTCATTCTATGCATGTTTTTATATTCACTTGATGTTCTTATTCCTGTTGTAAAGCACTTTGAGCTGCATTTCTTGTATGAAAGGTGCTGAATAAATAAAGCGTTGCTTACTGAAGCGTCAGAGGCAACAGTGTTCACTCCAGCATCAAATTGCACTGTTAAGAATAGCTGCAACATGTCACGTTCTCATTAGAAGCTTTTAATTTATAATAATAATAATAATGCATTTATTTTATAAGGCGCCTTTCATGGCACTCAAGGTCGCCGTACAACAACAAATGTAAAAACAGTTACAAAAAATTCAAAATACAAAATACATAGAAATATACAGTATAAAACTTAGCTATATACATAGCATAATATAGATGTTTAAAAAAATAAATAACCAATGTACCTGTCTCGTTGAATGAGTAATTAGTAATTAGCGCGATGATCGCCAGTTTGTTGTTAAGCATGACTGAAACTTAACTTCGCGTCTAAATGGACCTGTGGTCTCTATGGCAACGGAGGGGGGGACACACTACGGAAGAGCACTAGGGACAAACATAGCTGCCTGTCCCCAACCAGTACACGAAGAAGAACGCCTGTTTATTATTATCTGAGCCCTAGACGAGGCCACTGAAACAACTTATTACCAACCAGGGGTCAGGGCTGATTCCTTTTCAATTCCATCAATTCGGTAACTGAAAAAAGGCAATATTGAAAACATCTAGGTTAGTGGTATACTGCATGTAGCCCGACCAGCCGCTAGAGGTCGCTGTGCCATGTAAAATTAGGATTTCTTCAAAATAAAAGTTTAACTTCATTTAGCGTTTAAATAGTAAAGAGGGATCAAGCAACCCAAAACATAATATGCTAACTGCCTTAAAATATATATATTAAATCATCACCATATAATATTTGATATAGACTTCCCCCCGGAATGGTTTGTAATTGTTCTAATCTAATTACCCTGATATGAGGAAATAGATAGTGTTTTTACACTCAAACTCACCTGATCCACATTCTACAAGTTCCATAGAGTAGAGTGTAGAGATGAGTTATAATCGAAAAGATATATAATAAGAAGAATAAGAATAAGAATAATACTACTAATAATAATACATTAGACTTGTATTGCGCTTTTCTAGACACTCAAAGACACTTTACAAACTGAAAAGATAGAGTAGTAATAATAGAAAGACACAACAAATAAATAGAAGAAAGTATAGGGGTCTAATGAAGGTAGTGCTGGGGACACGTGGGAAGGGGAGGGTTAACTGGTGAAGGCGAGCTTGAAGAGGTGAGGTTTTGAGGGCCTGTTTAAATGTCTGCAGGGTGTTGGCCTGTCTGATGTGGTTGGGGAGGGCGTTCCAGAGGGACGGGGCTGCGGCTGAAAAGGCCCCGTCACCCCAGGTCCGTTATGGATGGACCCGAGGGCCTGACAAATGATTGAAGGAAGGGGTTTGTTCTCTGGACGTTGTTAACACCAAACAAGAACATCATGGCCTCAGGAACCAGACACAACACTGTGATTGCAGATACTTCTATAAATGCAATCTACTGTTCTGTGTCTTATAGTGTTTATTTCCGTTCATTTCCTCCATCGCAATCAAGTCACTCAGTTCTCAGGCTCCGATATTTAGTCTCTTATTTAGAGCAGGCGGTCTCAAGGCTGGCCAGGTTTACATCATGGTTACATCACTGTGTTTGTGTCTCTACTGTACAACAACAAAGTTGAAAAAAATGTGGCATCTTGGTAAATGGACTGACTTATATAGCTATGCCTTATTCCAAAGCGCTTTACAACAGCCTCTCCTTCACCCGTTCACACACACATTCACACACTGATGGCGGCCAAGCTACCATGCAAGGCGCCGGCCGGCCCGCTCACTGGGAGCAATTTGGGGTTCAGTGTCTTGCTCAAGGACACTTCGACATGTGGCCAGCCGGGGCTCGAACCGCCGATTTGCCAACCTTTGCAATCATTAGACACCGGCTCTACCTCCTGAGACACAGCCGCCCCATCTTCGGATAGAGGATTGGTATTTCTCAAAGTTCTAGTATAGGTTCTGGTTCAACACATGAACCAGCTTTCAGGCTCCTATGAAGAGCAGCATTGAGAGGAAAGGAAGTTCATCTGAAAACATCTGAAAGTTCAGAGCAAAAACAAAACTCGTCAAACGTTTCCAGCACTCAAGAGTGTTGAAATGTTGAAGTGTTGAAGATACACAGCTCTATCAACTACACAAGCAGCATGGGAAACGCACACAATCTCCCACAAACCTTTGTAAATTCAGAATCCATGTTACATTTAAATTGTTTAGATTTTTGGCATTTAGCAGACGCCTTATTCCAAAACGACTTACAATCGATACATTTGACTAAAGCAAGTGAATCATCAATCCACCAGTCGTAGCAGGAAGAGTAATCTAGCTCAGGCCAGGGGCCACTGGCAGTCGTCATGCTAGAAGGAAGATTTTTATTTTATTTTTTTATAGACACTGGAGAAACAGTACAAGGGGGTAGTAGATGTTTCAGGAGACACAGTGCTGGGGGTAGTAGATGTCTCAGGAGACGCAGTGCTGGGGGGTAGTAGATGTCTCAGGAGACACAGTGCTGGGGGGTAGTAGGTGTCTCAGGAGACACAGTGCTGGGGGGTAGTAGATGTCTCAGGAGACACAGTGCTGGGGGGTAGTAGGTGTCTCAGGAGACACAGTGCTGGGGGGTAGTAGATGTCTCAGGAGACACAGTGCTGGGGGGTAGTAGATGTCTCAGGAGACGCAGTGCTGGGGGGTAGTAGATGTCTCAGGAGACGCAGTGCTGGGGGGTAGTAGATGTCTCAGGAGACGCAGTGCTGGGGGGTAGTAGATGTCTCAGGAGACGCAGTGCTGGGGGGTAGTAGATGTCTCAGGAGACGCAGTGCTGGGGGGTAGTAGATGTCTCAGGAGACACAGTGCTGGGGGGTAGTAGATGTCTCAGGAGACACAGTGCTGGGGGGTAGTAGATGTCTCAGGAGACACAGTGCTGGGGGGCAGTAGATGTCTCAGGAGACACAGTGCTGGGGGGTAGTAGATGTCTCAGGAGACACAGTGCTGGGGGGTAGTAGATGTCTCAGGAGACGCAGTGCTGGGGGGTAGTAGATGTCTCAGGAGACGCAGTGCTGGGGGGTAGTAGATGTCTCAGGAGACACAGTGTTGGGGGGTAGTAGATGTCTCAGGAGACACAGTGCTGGGGGGGTAGTAGATGTCTCAGGAGACACACTGCTGGGGGGTAGTAGATGTCTCAGGAGACACAGTGCTGGGGGGTAGTAGATGTCTCAGGAGACACAGTGCTGGGGGGTAGTAGATGTCTCAGGAGACACAGTGCTGGGGGGTAGTAGATGTCTCAGGAGACACAGTGCTGGGGGGTAGTAGATGTCTCAGGAGACACAGTGCTGGGGGGTAGTAGATGTCTCATGAGAAACAATATGGGGGGTGGGGGTCTCTGGGGGGGTAGTAGATGTGTCAACAAGACCGTTCAATCAAATGTGTATTTTGGAATTAGAATGGAAAGAATTCGAACTTTTAAGGTTTGGTAGTATATTGACCTGGACAACAGCGCTGCCTACCTGCCCCCAAAACTCCTGGACCTACTCACTCAGAACCAGAACCTGTTCTTTTCCCCCATTGGAAAGTCATACGCAGATAAACAATAGCCAGTGCCAGGTCGTGACGTGGTGAAAGCCAATCCCTCGACTTTCCAACAGCGGTCAGGAGAGGCCTACACACTCGTGACAGGGGTGGGGTCGGGTTACCAAAGTCAGGTGTAGCGCATGAAGAATTCAACAGGTAGGCACGGCAACCTGCCATCTGTGACAGTCCCTGTGTTGATCAACACACAACACACAACAGTCGGGTTACTTCCTAGGAAAGTGACGAGGTGTCTAAGATCCTTTACTCTTCTACAATGATTATATTTCATAACACCTGGTCTGAATGCTTAGGTCATGACAGGGGATTACTGACAACATCCCTTTGTTATAACAGTGTTATAAGGCATTATGAATGAATGAATGAATGAATGAATGAATGAATGGTCTTTATTGTCATTGATATAGTACAGGTACCAAACAATGACATTTGGGTGGGGGGCTCCCCTTGGGAGGGGGGGCTCCCCTATATGTATAATACATACATACTGCCTCGACTGAAGCTTTACTGGGTAGGCTACAGTGCTCGTAAAAAAAAATATCAACACAACCACGATGACGCATTAGGATGACTCACAGCATGCCAAGGCGGTGACAAAGACAGTCCTTGAGGAAATATTGAATGAACGCCATAACAACACTGTCTATCTGCAGGCCATTACCTCATCTTCTGGAGAATGACTTGATCATGAATATGAAAGATAACAACTTGAATTTCCCCTTTTCCTAATAATAATAATAATAATAATAATGATAATAATAATAATAACCTTTATTTGTATAGCGCTTTTCCTGCAAACGTTGCAGCTCAAAGTGCTCCAATCATTAGGCCTAGGCTATATAATCATAATTAAATGATTTAGTAATTTAAAGGCAATATTAAAAAGATGGGTTTTTAGTCTTGACTTGAACATATGTGCTGAGGTTGCATCCCTAATGTAAACTGGCAGTGAGACACAATATGGGGGCATAAAATGAGAATGCAGCCTCACCAAATCTCTTCTTTTGTACATGTGGTACACAGAGAAAACCAGCGTCAGAAGACCTGAGAGCTCTATTGGGCTGATATGCTAGCAGAAGGTCTGAGACCTCTATTGGGCTGATATGCTAGCAGAAGACCTGAGAGCGCTATTGGGCTGATATGCTAGCAGAATACCTGAGAGCTCTATTGGGCTGATATGCTAGCAGAAGACCTGAGAGCTCTATTGGGCTGATATGCTAGCAGAAGACCTGAGAGCTCTATTGGGCTGATATGCTAGCAGAGGACCTGAGAGCTCTATTGGGCTGATATGCTAGCAGAAGACTTGAGAGCTCTATTGGGCTGATATGCTAGCAGAAGACCTGAGAGCTCTATTGGGCTGATATGCTAGCAGAAGACCTGAGAGCTCTATTGGGCTGATATGCTAGCAGAAGACCTGAGAGCTCTATTGGGCTGATATGCTAGCAGAAGACCTGAGAGCTCTATTGGGCTGATATGCTAGCACAAGGTCTGAACATATTCTGGTGCTGTTTTATTTTTTTAACCTTTATTTATACAGGTAAGAAACACATTGAGCCCCAAGGGCTCATTTTCAAGTGTGACCTGTTCACAGCATACAAGATCCACCACAAACAAATACAATACTGTACAAAAAAACAAAACCTGGCCTACATAGTCTCAAACTAAACTGAAAACGACATAGTCTAAAACTAAAACTAGTCTAAAACAGTCTAAGATAATCTAAAACTAAACTAAAACCTAAAACTAACCAGCTAAAGATCTAGGGACAGGGAGGGGTCAGTAATGGGCAAAAGGGAGGGTCAACTTAATAGCAAGAACAAATCATAGACTCGCACTGTATGCCTCTCGCACTGTATGCCAGTGAGAGCTTCATAAACAAGCAGAAGGATCTTGAAACCTATTCGGAACTTAACAGGAAGCCATTAGTGTAAGAGAAAAGTGTTTCAGGAGAAATTAACCTTCAGATGACGTCACCACTTTGTCCGAACCCCAGGCAGCGGGGTGTTGTCTGGGCTTGTCTCGTGAGAGGAGTCACCATCCTAACCCAAGAAGAAGAGGCCATTATTCCTGGCCCAATGACATCACAGCTTCCCTGAAGGCTACTCTCTCCCCCCCGCCTCCCTCCCCAAGCATACTCACACTTACACACTACACACCGACAGACAACATTTCCAAGACATTACCTTTCCTGACCATCTTTTGATCTGATCTGTGCCGTTACCAAATCTCCTCTGTTGTGACAATATGACCCTCGGAATCACTTGTGAGTTCCAAGTTCCGCTCCTACAAACAGCAGCTTGTGTAACTGATTGCGGGAATCTCTCTCCCCCCAGAGATACTGAATATCTGAGGAGCTGGGTAAGAATACAGCACAGCTACAACAATGCGGTGTAGTTAAATGCATGTTACCACATACACATCAGAACATGCCTGGGTCTCTATTCCTAGTAGATCAAATGGGGGGTGATAGCTTTACACTGTGAAGGATCTAAGACCCGATCTTACACGGATGTGGGATGTATTTCAAAGTGTGCTAAGCAGCCAGAAATGTGTAAGTGTTGCTATCATTTTATAATAATAATAATAATAATAATAATTCATTGTATTTATATAGCGCTCTTTTCTGGGGCTCAATGACGCTGACAATATGGGAAAAACAGAAAACACAGAAACAACAAGCAACAGATAACATGAGCACATAGAACACAGAGTTAACCAACAGGCACAGGGAACAATTAACACAGCAATGTCCAGGGGGGAGAGGGGGGGGGGGGGGGGTGGCAGGGTTAGGGGAGATGGTTAGGGGTAGGGGAGGTTGTATGCATGTCCAGGGGGGGGAGGGGGGTGGCAGGGTTAGGGGAGATGGTTAGGGGTAGGGGAGGTTGTATGCGTGGGAGAACAGGGAGGTTTTGAGGTGGGATTTAAAAGTGGAGAGTGAGGGTGAGTCCCTGAGTGGCTGAGGGAGAGAGTTCTTGTGGACATGCCAGTTTAATAAAGCCTTTTAATTTTTCATATCTGAAGAGTGCCTTGTAATTTTGTTCTAAGATCACCGAAGCCCTTTCAAAGAGCCTCTGACCCATTTTTATATGAGCCAAGGGCGTAACTGTGAGTCGAATTTCATGGAGGGGGGGGAAGGGGGTTCTTCTGTAAGGGCATTTTTATACCATCTACATCGTTTCAAGCTAAAAGTCTTTAAGCTCCTACCAATTCTACACAGTTTGATATGACAACAATAACATTTGTTTAACTTGTGGAAAAACAGGTCATAACAGGTCTCCTTTAATTGATTAGTGGCCTTGTTTCAGCGAGTCCGACTATTGTTCGTGCTTTCTCTCATACGCATTAGTGGGCTTGCTTCAGTTTGTAAACACAGAAATGTTGCTCCCCTCCGAAAGAGTCTCGTATGTGGTCCAAAGTGTGAGTTTCTGAAATCCAATCAATGCGAAATGCTCCTAAGACCTAGAGACGCCCGAGTGCTTTTTCTAAGAAATGTTTGGCGAAGTTATTGTCACTTGAAATACTAACGTTGTGTAAATGTTGTGTATAGGTAACCACGATACCTTTATTTAATCAGAACTTTATCTGTCTTTTTTTACCTGACATAACAGGTTTATATTAACCAATTCCATATGTTGGTTTAGAGGGAATAATGCGTGTAGTAGGAAAACTAAATTATAAAGAAATTAGTCCAGGTGCAACTTCTGGGACTTCTTCAGTAAGTAATTATTCATCTCCTGGACTTCTTCTTGTTGTTGCTGTAAGAGGATATGTCCTCCGTTAACTCACCTGGTCAAAAGGGTCCAAGGATAAGACATATAATAACATAACTGGAGAATAGGCTGATGTAATAGGGGCGGCTGTGGCGCAGGAGGTAGAGTCGCCGTCTAATGATCGCAAGGTTGGCAGATCGGCGGTTCGAGCCCCGGCAGGCCACATGTCGAAGTGTCCTTGGGCAAGACACTGAACCCCAAATTGCTCCCAGTGAGCGGGCCGGCGCCTTGCATGGTAGCTTGGCCGCCATTGGTGTGTGAATGTGTGTATGAATGGGTGAATCAGAGGCCGTTGTAAAGTGCTTTGGATAAAGGCGCTATATAAGTCAGTCAATATAAGTGCAGTCCATTTAATATGGACTGTAACATAGTAAACCTTTGATCAAATGGGCTAGGGCAGCCAAACTAGAACCTCATTTCAGATCATGTTAAAATGGGCACTTGTTGAAAGCCATTGTCTGAATGAAGGTGTTGTCTCACATTGAATACCCCCCCCCCCCATCTCTCTCTCTCTCTCTCTCTCTCTCTCTCTCTCTCTCTCTCTCTCTCTCTCTCTCTCAATAGAGCATGCTAAACCCAAAGACCCAAGACCTTGTGAGTTACGAGGTAACGGCACAGCTACACCACTCTCTCCATGACATTTCTGATAAAACAAGGAACAAAGAAACGGGTTTATTTCCCACATTGAGAAAGTGCCACACTCGTACTCTGGTACTCTTTGAGGAGATTCCAATACAGCCCACACAGGTTTGACCATTCGCAATTCCCTGGAGCTTTCTAAAAGGACCTCAGTCACCCCCCTGCCCCCCCCCCCCCCCTGCCCCCCCCCTCCATGTTTGACCGAAGAACAGCCAGTCATCACCTTCATGTCCTGCAAACTCATGAAAAGGCAAAAGGCCTGTCCTCCTGTCCTCCTGTCCTCCTGTCCTCCTGTTCTCCTGTCCTCCTGTCCTCCTGTCCTCCTGTCCTCCTGTTCTCCTGTTCTCCTGTCCTCCTGTCCTCCTGTCCTCCTGTCCTCCTGTTCTCATGACTTGGCCAGGAGTCTAAATGGCACCAGATGAGACCTAGGACTGGAGAGAGAGAGAGAGAGAGAGAGAGAGAGAGAGAGACAGAGAGAGAGAGAGACAGAGAGATGATGTCTAGGAGAGAGAGAGAGAGAGAGAGAGAGATGATGTCTAGGGGAGAGAGAGAGAGAGAGAGAGAGAGAGACAGAGACAGAGAGAGAGATGAGGTCTAGGAGAGAGAGAGAGAGAGAGAGAGAGAGAGAGAGATGATGTCTAGGGGAGAGAGAGAGAGAGAGATGAGATGTAGGGGAGAGAGAGAGAGATGAGAGAGAGAGAGAGAGAGATGAGGTCTAGGACTGGAGAGAGAGAGAGAGAGAGATGAGGTCTAGGGGAGAGAGAGAGAGAGAGAGCTGAGGTCTAGGGGAGAGAGAGAGAGAGAGAGAGAGAGATGAGGTCCAGGGGGGAGAGAGAGAGAGAGAGATGAGGTCTAGGACTGGAGAGAGAGAGAGAGAGAGAGAGAGAGAGAGAGAGATGAGGTCTAGGGGAGAGAGAGAGAGAGAGATGAGGTCTAGGGGAGAGA
>NC_137679.1:1032279-1037279 GCF_963989245.1 Nansenia antarctica | reverse complement strand
GTGTGAATGTGTGTGTGAATGGGTGAATGAGAGGCCGTTGTAAAGCGCTTTGGAATAAGGCATAGCTATATAAGTGCAGTCCATTTACCAAGAGTTAATTTTCACCTCTACTGTGGAACAGAGTGATTTATTTTTCATTTCCAAAATAATTGACACCGCAGTGAATCATATGTTTAAAAAAAACATGATGCAAACTGCAGACATTTAGACATCATTCAGTGACGACACAGCAGCATTTTGGGGGGGGTTTCTGGGTGATAACTAGTGGTTAGCACCTTGCAGTGTGTCCTTCAGGTCAGGTCTGCGGTGAAGCAGCTCTGTGGATGGGGGTATTTATTCACGCCTACTTCCTGGAGAGTGTGGGACATAACAGTGGTTTTGGGGGTTTTCTTAATTATGGTGAGCAGTTAGTTGCTCATACTGTAGAAGTCTTCTGAGCTCACCAGAGCTTTCTTTTCTTTTAAACGATGTTCCAAACCGTTATTTTGACGTTGTTGTTTCTGATTCTTCAGCCTAATAACGGCTTCTCTCTGGTGCTCATGTTGACAGACACCTATTAGACTCCAAAGACAAATGCTAATTCTGGAACCAATACTAGACATTGACAGGTGACTGACCTGACTTAATTAGGCCCCTATACTTTATTCTATTTTCCTTTTGTTTCTTTTTATTATTACTACTCGATCTTTTCAGTTTGTAAAGCGGCTTTGAGTGTCTAGAAAAGCGCTATGTTAAGCCACGGTGGTGAGGGGGCTCAAGGACACGACAACGGAGGCAGAATACTGTGAAGCCCCGTAGGGTATTTATTTACAGTGGAAAAACTGAAAGGATGAGTCCGGGGGTTTCAACCTGGCGGGCTGGCGGTAGTGGTTGGCGTGGGCTGTGGAGGAACAGAAAAACAGGGTAAGTCTCCACGGTAGGCCAGTACATAAACGAATCACAAAAATAGGCACGAGAGCAAAGTTCACGACTAGTCACAGAGGATACTTGCCAGGTCATTCTTAGGGAAGAACTGACGATGAATGAAGGGAGTCCAGGGTAGATGTAGCCAGAGGGTTGATTGGGAGTGGAGACAGGTGTGCTGGTTTGGTTGTGGCTGGATAACCATCCAATTACCGGGAACGAGCTTCACCTGCGGCGGAGAGCACGCTGTGCTCGAGTTGTGGGGGCGGGTGCTCGAGCTGTGGGGGCGGGGGAGGGCGTGTGTGAAGGCCCAGCCGTAACAGGACCCCCCCCCCCGAGGGGGAGCCTCCTGGCGACCGGCCCGGAGCATCCGGGTGGGCCCGATAGAAGTCCCTGAGGAGGACTGGGGACATGATCTGGGACCGGGGAATCCAGCTCCGTTCCTCTGGGCCATATCCTTCCCAGTCCACCAGGTACTGGAAACCCCGGCCACAGCGACGAACCCTGAGGATCTTCCTTACCGCCCACTGGGGGTGGCCATCCACCAACTGAGGAGGGGGCGGTGCAGGGGCTGGTGGCATCAGGTCGCTGGCGACATGGGGCTTAACCCGGGAGACGTGGAACACCGGGTGGATCCGACGGAGGGAGTGAGGGAGGACCAGCCGGATGGCAGCGGGGTTGATGACCCGGTCGATGGCGTAGGGGCCGATGTATCTCGACGCCAACTTCCGGGAGGGGACATTGAGGGGGAGATCCGCCGTGGAGAGCCAGACCCTCTGGCCCACCTGGTACACAGGAGCTGGAGTGCGACGACGGTTGGCTCTTCGGGTAGTTCGGGCGGTGGCCCGAAGCAAGGCCGAGCGTACGGAGGTCCAGACCCGACGACAGCGAAGGAGGTGTGCCTGGACCGATGGTACCGACGCTTCGCCCTCCTGGGTAGAAAGCAGGGGTGGCTGGTACCCCAAGGAGCACTCGAAGGGGGACCGGCCGGTGGCTTCATTTACCATGGCGTTTAGAGAGTACTCCACCCAGGGTAGGTCCTTGCTCCAGGAGGATGGATGGAGGGAGGACATGCAGCGGAGTGCCGACTCCAGGCTCTGGTTGGCTCTCTCCGCCTGCCCATTGGTCTGGGGATGGTAGCCGGAGGAGAGGCTGGTCGTGGCCCCAATCCCAGAACAGAAGGCCTGCCACACCTTGGACGTGAACTGGGGGCCACGGTCGGAAACCACATCCTGGGGAAGCCCGTAAAGGCGGAAGACGTGGGTGGTGAGTAGCTCCGCCGTCTCCGCCGAGGTCGGTAGCTTTGCCAGAGCTACCAACCGCACGGACTTGGAGAAGCGGTCCACGATGGTAAGGATGACCGTGTTGCCTAGAGACGGGGGAAGGCCGGTCACGAAGTCCATGGCGAGGTGGGACCACGGTCGACCGGGCACGGGTAGAGGCCGCAGCAGTCCTGAAGGCGGCCGGTGGGATGCCTTGCTGCGAGCGCAGGTAGGGCAGGCCGAGACGAACTCCCTGACGTTCGCGGCCATGGTGGACCACCAGAACCGCCGGCGCAGGAAGGACAGTGTGCGTAGGGCCCCAGGATGGCAGGCGAAGCGGCTGGCGTGGCCCCACTGCATCACCTTGGTCCTGACGGCGTCCGGGACGAAGAGACGGCCGGGGGACCCCGGTCGGGGATCTGGCTGGGTGCGCTGTGCAGCTCTGACCACCGCCTTGATCTCCAGGGTGACCACTCCAACGACCCGGGAGGATGGAACGATGGTGTCAGGAGTGGTGGGTTCCTCCTCTGCAGCATGGAGTCGAGAAAGGGAGTCCGCCTTGGCGTTCAGGGAGCCCGGACGGAACGTGAGGAGGAAGTTGAACCGCCCGAGGAACAGGGCCCAGCGTGCCTGACGGGAGTTCAACCGCCTGGCCGACTTGATGTAGGTCAGGTTCTTATGGTCCGACCAGACGGTGAAGGGGTGCTCTGCGCCCTCCAGCCAGTGCCGCCACTCGTGGAACGCCTCCACCACCGCCAGCAGCTCGCGGTTCCCGATGTCATAGTTGGCCTCGGCGGAGGTATAACGGCGGGAGTAGAAGGCGCAGGGGTGCACGGTCTGGTCCTCCGACTGTTGAGAGAGCACACCACCGACGCCTGTGTCTGAGGCGTCCACCTCCACAATGAAGGGCCTAGAGGGGTCTGGGTTTATCAGGACCGGCGCCGAGGTGAAGAGCCTCTTCAGTTCACTGAAGGCCGCGCTGGCTGCAGGTGTCCATGTGAACTGGCGCAGGGGGGAGGTGAGGGCAGTGAGGGGGGCGGCTACCCGGCTGAAGTCCCGGATGAATCGCCGGTAAAAGTTGGCAAAGCCGAGGAAGGACTGCAGCTGTTTCCGGGTGGTAGGTTGGCCCCACTCGACGACGGCCTGAGTCTTCTTGGGGTCAGGGCGAGTCAACCCACCCTCCACGATGAGACCCAGGAACTCCACAGAGTGAGTGTGGAAAGAGCATTTCTCAGCCTTAATAAAAAGGCGATTCTCCAGTAGGCGCTGGAGGACTAGGCGGACATGTTGGATGTGCTCCTCAGGGTTCCTGGAGAATACTAAGATGTCATCCAAGTAGAGGACGACAAAGATGTCCAGCATGTCCCTGAGGACGTCGTTCATGAGGGCCTGAAAGACAGAGGGGGCGTTAGTGAGACCGAAGGGCATGACGAGATACTCATAATGGCCACGGGGGGTCTTGAACGCCGTCTTCCACTCGTCACCCTCACGAATCCGGACCAGATGGTAGGCGTTCCGGAGGTCCAGCTTAGTGAAGATGGTGGCCCCAAGGAGGGGCTCAAAGTTGGAGCTCATGAGGGGGAGAGGATAGGTGTTCCGGACGGTGATGGCATTGAGCTCACGGTAGTCAATGCATGGCCTGAGGGTTCCATCCTTCTTCTTAACGAAGAAAAACCCCGCTGCCACCGGGGAGTGTGATGGACGGATGAGCCCCTCAGCCAGACAGTCGGAGATGTAGGTGTCCATGGCTGCCTTCTCCGGGGGGGCAAAGGCTGCGAGCGCGGCCACCTGTGCCGTAAGCGCTTGGGTCGTAGTGATGAGGTGCTGCATCTGGGTGGCGCGGTGCTCCTGGTTAGCCTCCTGGGTGGTAATGCGAGTGTTCAGGGCCTGGCACGCTGTAGCGGCCGCCTGGAGGAGGTGAGTGTGTTCAGCGAGGATTTGGATAGCCGTCGGACCGGATCCAGGGGTGGGAGATGGTGCCCGGTCCTTCGTGTCGTCTGAGCCCAATTGCATGGTCAGTTCTTCTGTTAAGCCACGGTGGTGAGGGGGCTCAAGGACACGACAACGGAGGCAGAATACTGTGAAGCCCCGTAGGGTATTTATTTACAGTGGAAAAACTGAAAGGATGAGTCCGGGGGTTTCAACCTGGCGGGCTGGCGGTAGTGGTTGGCGTGGGCTGTGGAGGAACAGAAAAACAGGGTAAGTCTCCACGGTAGGCCAGTACATAAGATATAAACGAATCACAAAAATAGGCACCAGAGCAAAGTTCACGACTAGTCACAGAGGCTACTTGCCAGGTCATTCTTAGGGAAGAACTGACGATGAATGAAGGGAGTCCAGGGTAGATGTAGCCAGAGGGTTGATTGGGAGTGGAGACAGGTGTGCTGGTTTGGTTGTGGCTGGATAACCATCCAATTACCGGGAACGAGCTTCACCTGCGGCGGAGAGCACGCTGTGCTCGAGTTGTGGGGGCGGGTGCTCGAGCTGTGGGGGCGGGGGAGGGCGTGTGTGAAGGCCCAGCCGTAACACGCTATATAAGTCTAATGTATTATTATTATTATTATTATTATTATTATTATTATTATTATTATTATAACATGGGAAAACCAACACATCTTAAGGCCTATTTTGTTCAATAACAAATCAAATAATCTCGATGATGTCATTTACATGTCGATGTCTCCCATTGGACACGCGACACTGATCGTTCCATTGACTTCTGACCACTCCTGATGCTCGTTCAGATATTCACTGGGAGGTTTTTTATTTATTTAACCTTTATTTAACCAGATAAGTCAATTGAGAACCAATTCTCATTTACAATGACGATCTGGC
>NC_137679.1:1022279-1024779 GCF_963989245.1 Nansenia antarctica | reverse complement strand
TATACAAATGACATATATATATATATGTATGTATATATAATATAGGCTAATGATTTATACAAATGACATATATATATATATGTACTGTATATATAATATAGCCTAATGATTTATACAAATGACATATATACACTATATCTCAAAAGTGAGTACACCCTTTAGATTTTTGCAAATATTCTGTCATATCCTTTCAGGGGATAACACTATCTTAATGAAACTTTGATATAACTTAAAGTAGTCAGTGTGCTGCTTGAATAACAGTATAGATGTATTGTCCATTGAAAATTACTCACTACACAGCTGTTAATGTCTAAACAGCTGGCAACAAAAGTGAGTACACCCCATAGTGAACATGTCTAAATTGTGCCCAATGATGTTGTTTTCCCGCCCTGGTGTCATGTGACTCGTTAGTGTTACAAGGATTCAGGTGTAAATGATAAGCAGGGCTGTTAAATTTGGTGTTTTGGGCACAATTCTCTCTGAATGCTGGACAACATGGCACCTCATGGCAAGGAACTCTCTGAGCGGCTGAAAAAAAGGATTATTGCGCTTCACAAAGATGGCCTTGGCTATAAGAACACCCTGAAAATGAGTTGCAGCACAGTGGCTAAGATCATACAGCGGTTTTCCAGGACAGGTTCCACTCGGAACAGGCCTCGCCAGGGTCGACCAAAGAAGTTGAGTCCACATGCTCAGCGATGACCAACACAGCAGCCATCATCAAGAAGGCACAACAGCGGCTCTACTTCCTGAGAGTCCTCAGGAAATACCACCTCAAACAGGAGATGCTGGTGACCTTCTACCGCTGCACAGTGGAGAGCATCCTCACCTACTGCATCTGTGTGTGGTTCTCCAGCTGCACAGCCGCAGAGAGGAAAGCGCTACAGAGAGTCGTGAGATCGGCCCAGAAGATCATCGGCGCCCCCCTCCCCTCTCTGGAAGAGCTGTACAACACACGCTGCCTCAGGAAGGCCTCCAAGATCTCCAGAGACCCATCCCACCCTGGGAACGAACACTTTGTTCGGCTGCCCTCGGGCAGGCGGTTCAGGACCATGTCCGCAAGGACAAATAGACTGAAGCTCAGCTTCTACCCCAGGGCCATTCAGGCCCTGAACACAGCAAAGACCTAGGTTCTAGGCCCTGGACAATCTAGACAATTTGATGGCAGCTACTAGATTGTAATCAAGTGCAATACTGAAACACAACTGTGAACATTTCAAACCTGCAAACTGCGACACTTTAAATGAATGTGCAATAACACTATGTGCAATATGACAACCCTCGGGTACATAAGGTTCAGAGATAGGAAATGTTAGGATATTGATAGCATAGCATAGAGTACAGCACATAGTTTTATTTGTATAGTATAGTATTGAGGATAGTGTACATAGCCTTTATTTATGTAAACCAGCTCTTTTCCCGTTTTTAGTAAAAAATGTTCCTAGCACCAGGGGAGCCCCCCCTCCCAAATTTCGTTGTTTGGTACCTGTACTGTATTAATGACAATAAAGACCATTCATTCATTCATTCATATATATATGTATATATAATATAGCCTAATGATTTATACAAATGGCATTTATATGCATATATAATATATAGGCTAATGAAGCAAAGACACAGAAAGAACAGCAGACGTGTCATGTCTTTGTGCCTGCGCCACCAACCCCCCGCGGTGTTCTAGTGAAGGAGCTTATGAAGGGATACTCGTAGTGGAAGATACCAAAAGAAAAATATAGGGGAATAGATAAAAATCTTAATGACTTTTAGGATAAATGTGGATATTGGCAAAGCTTTATAATACATCGTTTTTTTCGTCTTCGTGTAGTGTTATCTATAGAGTTCACTAGGGCTAAAAAGTATGGTATTTTTTGATTCGATGCTCACAGATACACAAGCTGAGCTCCCCTATCTGTCTGCAGCGCTGCAAGCGTCTGTTGACACACACACACCAACCAGACTTCCGCTTTTGGTTTCGTGACTTCAAAATAAAAGTATTTAAAATATATATTTTCTCACATTTTTAATGAAAATGTAGAAATAATAATTAAGTAACACTTCAAATTATGTAATGTTGATCATTATAATCGACATATTTCTGACATCACGTCACTTTGCATAGGGCACATATAACAGACTGGACAGTTAGTTTTTTTTCCATGCTAAACTTGATATTTACTCAGCAATTCGAGAATAATGAAGTGAGTTTCAACCATAAACTGTGTCATACAAAGTGTTGATGGATTCTTACTGTGGAACAGTGCCCCATCTAGACTGCACAGGGCACATAATGGACTGTTCTGTACGCGTCCTAACGATTCCCACATAAGTTGGGGTAGACCACGCCCCGAATTGGGGTAGACCACGCCAACTTCTGGAATATGTAGGGGTGTTCTCTGTATCTTGTTCTTCCGCCCCGCTGGTCGTTCCGCAACCCCATTGGATTTTAGCTTGTGACGTAACACGGGGTGCACGATTAGATATAGGTTACCCATCTCTG
>NC_137679.1:1014779-1017279 GCF_963989245.1 Nansenia antarctica | reverse complement strand
ACACACACAGACACACACACACACACACACACACACAGCTCAAGTCAGGCTGTTCGTGGCAAAAACTGACCTTAGATCAGCGTATCGAGATATTGTTTGCTTCCCTGCTGTTGTTTTAATCTGTGGTGTGTGGCTTGGTTGTGACTGTGATTTTAATACCACGAGAAAGATTGAAGGTTTCCCAGTTGCTTGGATCATTGGGATGAGGTTCAAACGTGTGTGTGTGTGTGTCTGTCTCTCTCTCTCTCTCTCTCTCTCTCTCTCTCTCTCTCTCTCTCTCTCTCTCTCTCTCTCTCTCTCTCTCTCTCTCTCTGTCAGTGTGTTTCTGTTTGTCTGTGTCTGTGTGTAGGCAGGGAGAGAGAGCAAGGTGGATGTGTGTGTGTGTGTGTGTGTCAGTCTCTCTGTCTGTCAGTGTGTTTCTGTGTGTCTGTGTCTTGTGTGAAGGCAGGGAGAGAGAGAGCAAGGTGGATGTGTGTGTGTGTGTGTGTGTGTGTGTGTGTGTGTGTCTCTGTCGGTCAGTGTCTTGTGTGTAGGCAGGCAGAGAGAGAGCAGGGTGGATGTGTTTCTGTCTGTCTGTACCGGAGACTAAAGTGTGTCTGAATATGTTTTGACACAGCGACATCCGTCATCTCTCAGTGTTCAGAGAGGATGTTCTTCTTAGAGGTAGCCCACGCTGGGCTGTCCTAGTACCCGTCTGTCAAACCCAGACGTAGCCGGGTGACCTTGGCGGTGGAATGAACCCTTTAAGATCTACATCAGTGATCACACGCCTGTCTGTGTCTGTCTGTGTCTGTCTGTATCTCCTCTCTCTACAACCACGGCCAACGTCGTCAAGAAAAACTCTCTCTCTCTCTCTCTAAAAAAATAACTAATAACTTCATAATAATAACTGTATATCAACCAGAAACCGTAGTACCCACACCAGCAGCCAGATAGTAGCTACTAGCTAGCTCAGACACTTGTCTCGTGTCCCCTGAGAGCCTAGCTTGTAGTCTGACTCCATCACAGCGTAAACAACCTGTACCGTTCATACTAAACAACCTGTACCGTTCATACTAAACAACCTGTACCGTTCATACTAAACAACCTGTACCGTTCATACTAAACAACCTGTACCGTTCATACTAAACAACCTGTACCGTTCATACTAAACAACCTGTACCGTTCATACTAAACAACCTGTACCGTTCATACTAAACAACCTGTACCGTTCATACTAAACAACCTGTACCGTTCATACTAAACAACCTGTACTGTTCATACTAAAGAGCTGTAATCAGTCTTCACGTCTGGTGGGACGGTAATAACATGTCATATTTCCACCTGGAGATTACCCACAAAGCCCTGCTGCCGCGCAGGGAAAGCTGCTTACGACCCGCTCCCCCCAGACAAGGGGGGTCAGACACAGTTATTATACAGCCTCGTGTGTGTACGGGAACGGGATATAAGCGTGTGTGTGTGTGTGTGTGTGTGTGTGTGTGTGTGTGTGTGTGCGTGTGTGCGTGGATGTGTGTGTGTGTGTGTGTGTGTGTGTGTGTGTGTGTGTGTGTGTGTACGTGCGTATGAGAGACCTACAGCTCTAATCCCCCCCCCCCCTAGGACCCTGTCATGTTTTCCAGGTCTACTGTAATTAGATTAAAATGGTCTGGGGTGTGTGTGTGTGTGTGTGTGTGTGTGTGTGTGTGTGTGTGACTGTGTGTGTGTGTGTGTGTGTGTGAGGATATATGTGTGTTTGTGTGTGTGTGTGTGTCTGCTCACTGTGTGTGTGTGTGTGTGTGTGCTGCTAGATCCTGGAAAGTTTGTTTATTTTCCTAGAAGTTCCTAACCCTTTTGTTTGGGGGGGTTGGGGGGGTAATGTTTATTCAAAGATTGTTTGATGTTATTGTTGTCTTGTATGTTAATATCAAAGGACCATGTTGGAAATAAGTGTTCACACTTTCACATGTCATCCCTTGGATTACTGTTTTTACTCGATCCATGAGTAAACTCAATAAATCAATTAAAGTCCATGAAGTGTAAAATATACTAAGAGTTGTGCAGTGAGCATGATGGTTTGAATGCCTGGTTAATTGAATTGGTAATGCCGTTTTACTTGCTCCGGGCAAGTAAAATGGCGTATCTGTTGAACCCTGAAAATGCACACAATCAGTACAATCAGTCGTCTTGTGAGCTAAGTTGTACAGTTGACTATACCTGTACTGTTGTACAGTTGACTATCTGTACTGCTGTACAACTGATTACAATCTAGTAGCTGCCATCAAATTGTCTAGATTGTCCAGGGCCTAGAACCTAGGTATTTGCTGTGTTCACATTCAAGCCTCTCTTTTTAATTGTTGTCTGTGAGCGGATAGTTCCTATGACATACATTCTCATCTAGATCTGTCTCAGACTATGCCGTGTTGGGTCCTTGACTTTGAGGGAATTGAGTCTTGAAAGTCCTTGAAAGGTGCTTGAAGTTGATGTTTCAGAAGGTGTGGGAACCCTGGATATGCTTTGGGAG
>NC_137679.1:944178-1012079 GCF_963989245.1 Nansenia antarctica | reverse complement strand
AAAACTTAATGGCGTTGGATTAGCCTGGCGAGAGCAGGAGTGCATTCTGGGTAGTGAATGACCACGGTGTCACTGTCTGACACCCTCGCGTATCACGCTCGGCAGCACGCGTCACCATGACAACGCGTCTCTACGGCTAGAATCGTTTAACTTGAACACACTGTCGCTACGTATACAGCGGGGGAAATAACTATTGAACACATCAACATGTTGTCCAGTAAATGTATCTCCAATGAGCCTATTCACGTGACATTTGCACCAGACTTCTTTGGTATCAACTCAAACAATACAGACTGAAACTCTAAACATTAAAGTCCATATGTAAATAAAGTTATGTGTAATAAAGTGGAATGAAACAGGTAAAAAAGTATTTTAAGAAAAAGCAGAACACCACAGCAAGGAACCAGCTGAAAGCCATAACTAATTAGGAGGCAACGCTGCCCCCATCTGTGCTAATTAATGTCAGCTGGGTTAGAATATAATTGATGGGCTATAAAAGTTGTTTTTTTTGTTACCAAGGTGCCACACAACACTTATTCCCCCCACTGTACGTGAAAGGGCCGATGTTAAACCATTCTTGTCAGGTTGAAGTGTTCAGGTATAGTCGTCATTTACCGTATGTTGTTTTCACTACTTCAATACAACACTAGAACAGCCGTGCCTTTTTTACCTACTAAAAGAGCCGCCTCTTTACAATGCTAAGCTGCTACTTACACACAACGACCACTAGTTGGCCGCTTGTACATTTGCCTGCTTCCTTCCTACACAGAAAAAACGGCTAAATATCTTCATACTAGCTTATCCTGATGTGATTTAGAATATGTAAGGATACTGGGGTGGTAGAACGCACATATCTAGGACAAGTCATGAAAGGAGGGTCCTGAAATTTGATCGAGTGCAAAGATATCCAAACAAATGTACTCACAGGGGTCACCGTGACCCCTCATGCCTCTTCTAGCGTTAAGTGTTAAACCGTTCTAGTCAGGTTGAAGTGTTCAGGTGTGTCATCATACTGTGTTGTTTCTCCAGGTGTGTTTCTTCGTGGCGCTCTACTACAACGTGATCATCGGCTGGTCTCTGTTCTACTTCTCTCAGTCCTTCCAGCAGCCGCTGCCCTGGCACGAGTGTCCTCTGGTCAAGAACAAGACCCACACCTGTAAGACACACACACACACACACACACACACACACCTGTAAGACACACACACACACACACACACACACACACCTGTAAGACACACACACACACACACACACCTGTAAGACACACACACACACACACACACACACCTGTAAGACACACACACACACACCTGTAAGACACACACACACACACGCACACACGCACACACGCACACACACACACACACACACACACCTGTAAGACACACACACACACACACACACACATACACACACACATACACACACACACACACACACCTGTAAGACACACGCACACACACACACACACACACTCACACACACACATGTAAGACACACACACACACACACACACACGCACGAGTGTCCCCCTGGTCAAGAACAAGACTCACAAATCTCTCTCCCCCTCCCCCCTCTCCCTCTCTCCCCCTCTCCCCCTCTCCCCCCTCCCCCCCTCCCCCCTCTCCCCTCCCCCTCTCCCTCTCTCTCTCCCTCCCTCCCTCCCTCCCTCCCCCCCCTCCCCCTCTCCCTCTCCTCCCCCTCTCCCTCTCTCTCCCTCCCTCCCTCCCCCTCCCTCCCTCCCTCCCTCCCCCCCCCCCCCCCTACACAGACGTGGTGCCTGAGTGTGAGAAGAGCTCGGCCACCACCTACTACTGGTACCCGCGAGGCGCTGAACATCTCTGACACCATCGACGAGGGCGGGGGGGCTGAACTGGAGGATGACCGTGTGTCTGCTGGCCGCCTGGTCCATGGTCTGCCTGGCCATGATCAAGGGCATCCAGTCCTCTGGGAAGGTGGGTGATGGAGGGATGGACGGAGAGGGAGGGAGGGAGAGGGAGGGATGGAGGGGGAGGGAGGGAGGGATGGAGGGATGGAGAGGGAGGGAGGGAGGGATGGATGGAGGGAGAGGGAGGGAGGGAGGGATGGAGGGAGGGAGAGGGAGGGATGGAGGGGGAGGGAGGGAGGGATGGATGGAGGGAGAGGGAGGGGGAGGGATGGAGGGGGAGGGAGGGAGGGATGGAGGGAGAGGGAGGGAGGGAGGGAGGGACGGAGAAGGAGGGATGCACCCTCCCTTTCCAGTGTCTTAAAGTTTTTTTTTTACGTTTTTTTTTTCTTCTATCACGGCGACTGCCAATGGCCCCTGGCCTGAGCTAGATTACTCTTCCTGCTACGACTGGTGGATTGCAATTTTTAAATATTGAGTTAATTACTTATGGTTTATAAAAGGCTTATAATTAATGTTACTATAAAGTCTTCAAAGGGCCTTCCTCGCTGGCCCCTCCACCAGGCCTTCCTCGCTGGCCCCTCCACCAGGCCTTCCTCGCTGGCCCCTCCACCAGGCCTTCCTCGCTGGCCCCTCCACCAGGCCTTCCTGGCTGGCCCCTCCACCAGGCCTTCCTCGCTGGCCCCTCCACCGGGGAAAGTCTTTTCCACTTTCTCTGCCTCAGAAAGCCGTCAGGCAACACAGCAGGACCAAAGGACAGCCTTAATGTCATGTGACTGTGGGAACTCCTGCTTATTGGATATACTGATGTGGGGGCGGCTGTGTCTCAGGAGGTAGAGGCTGTGTCTCAGGAGGTAGAGGCTGTGTCTCAGGAGGTACAGGCTGTGTCTCAGGAGGTAGAGGCTGTGTCTCAGGAGGTAGAGGCTGTATGTGTCTCAGGAGGTAGAGGCTGTGGCGCAGGAGGTAGAGGCTGTGTCTCAGGAGGTAGAGGCTGTGTCTCAGGAGGTAGAGGCTGTGTCTCAGGAGGTAGAGGCTGTGTCTCAGGAGGTAGAGGCTGTGTCTCAGGAGGTAGAGGCTGTGTCTCAGGAGGTAGAGGCTGTATGTGTCTCAGGAGGTAGAGGCTGTGTCTCAGGAGGTAGAGGCTGTGTCTCAGGAGGTAGAGGCTGGTGGAGGTAGAGGCTGTATCTCAGGAGGTAGAGGCTGTGTCTCAGGAGGTAGAGGCTGTGGCGCAGGAGGTAGAGGCTGTGTCTCAGGAGGTAGAGGCTGGTGGAGGTAGAGGCTGTGTCTCAGGAGGTAGAGCCGCCGTCTAATGATCGCAAGGTCGGCAGATCGGCGGTTCGAGTCCCGGCTGGCCACATGTCGAAGTGTCCTTGGGCAAGACACTGAACCCCAAATTGCTCCCAGTGAGCGGGCCGGCCGGCTCCTTGCATGGTAGCTTGCCGCCATTGGTGTGTGAATGTGTGTGTGAATGAGACCCCTCATGGCTCTTCTAGTGTTAATAGTGTTAGGAGGTCAAAGAGCAGCGGCGTCTTTCAACCCAAGCACCCATAGCTTTCAGTCACGTGGTTTCTTCCCTAGCAACCACCAACCTGACGGGCAAAAAGGATCATAGCAACATCGCGCAACATGGCGAGTGGACGCAATTTACCGGCTGCCGACTATTTAGACCACCTCACCCATGAAGAACTAGCAAGATACACGGAAAAGCTACACATATTGGGCACGTGCGACCCATATTTAGCCCCCGCGGCTGTGTTTGAACCACTAAATGCAGCTAAGTCCCTGCCTGATCTCGTGTTCGGTGACATCTGGATATATCTAGTGGAGAATCCATCCCCATATACCGCAGCTAGGATGAAGGCTTTTAAAAGCACCGAAAGCTACAAATATTTCCAATCTGGTTGGGTAACTAATGCTGGCGTGTGGAAAGTGAAGAATTTCTTCATCGTCAAAGCCAAGGTGAGTGACGTTAAATTAGCCAATGCTATCGGTATGCTAGCTAACGTTACGTTATGGTCAGTGGTAAGCTAGCTCTAGCCTCTTGTCAAAGCGAAGGTACCTAACGTTTGCCTTTGGTTATGCTACGTTGTCTAATCTAACGTTACACAGCTAAATTACTCTCTTGTGCTAGATAGCTCTAATTTTGGTAGATAGTTACGTTGATCACAGATGTTTACAGCTGGTGACAGGGCTGACATTGATGAAATGAAATCTAAACAAAACCTCTGTCCGTGTCAGGTGAACCATTCCTACTGCCTCAATGCTCCACCACTGACTGCATGGGTTGCTGTGGAAAAGGACGGATTAATCCGATTTGGTCAAAGGGTCGTCAGATTTGAAACCTATGAATCAAGGCGATAATAACGTTACGGCATTAGTAGCTAATGCTAACGTTAGCAACCTTTTGGCAAGCCACCTAAACAAACCATGCAGAAATGATGAACGTTAGCTATGTACAGATAATGGCTAAATGCTTTGCAATTGTAGCTAATTATATTAACATTACTTTAGCTAAATTACCTTTGATGAAATGTTCGCTGCACAGACGTGTGTGCTTTGATGGCACCCATTCTTTCTGTCCCGCTCCCGGTACACTTCGTTTGATGGCATTAATCCACACATTTCTCCTCTCTTTATTTTCTTTTTCACTCGGTATCCTATAAAGACACAACCCAGGCCTATCTCCTCGCCGGTTTGTACACCCGATTGCACAGCAACTATCTGGCATGATTGTTTTCTAACCAATGCTACTGTGTTTCCTGGTGCTCTGCAACTTCACAGGCAGTGCCTTTTGCCCGTCAGGTGGGCGTTTCCACTATGCTGTGACGTCACATGAAAGCTATGATGTGTGACGTGTGGCAGGAGGGGGGGGTCACGGGAGGTCAAGCTACTCTCTCAGCTCCACTAACTTGCAAGCTCTCTCTCTCTCTCTCTCTCTCTCTCTCTCTCTCTCTCTCTCTCTCTCTCTCTCTCTCTCTCTCTCTCTCTCTCTCTCTCTCTCTCTCTCTCTCTCTCACACTCTCTGGTTAATTATAGCCAACTTTCAAAAACACTCTCCCTTTCTCTCACACTCACTCTGTCTCTGGCTGATATCATTAGGTCAAGAAGCACTCCCTCTCTGTTTTACATTTTTAAAATTTTTGGCATTTTAGCAGACGCCTTATTCCAAAGTGACTTACAACCGATACATTGACTAAAGCAAGTGAATCGTCAGTTCACCAGTCGTAGCAGGAAGAGTAATCTAGCTCAGGCCAGGGGCCATTGGCAGTCGTCGTGATGGAAGAAGATTCTTTTTTCTTTTCTTTTTTTGGGAGGGGAGAAACAGAAGAAGGCGGAAGAAGTAGATGTCTCAGGAGACACAGTGCTGGGGGGTAGTAGATGTCTCAGGAGACACAGTGCTGGGGGGTAGTAGATGTCTCAGGAGACACAGTGCTGGGGGGTAGTAGATGTCTCAGGAGACACAGTGCTGGGGGTAGTAGATGTCTCAGGAGACACAGTGCTGGGGGTAGTAGATGTCTCAGGAGACGCAGTGCTGGGGGGTAGTAGATGTCTCAGGAGACGCAGTGCTGGGGGGTAGTAGATGTCTCAGGAGACACAGTGCTGGGGGGTAGTAGATGTCTCAGGAGACACAGTGCTGGGGGGTAGTAGATGTCTCAGGGGACACAGTGCTGGGGGGGTAGTAGATGTCTCAGGAGACACAGTGCTGGGGGGTAGTAGATGTCTCAGGAGACACAGTGCTGGGGGGTAGTAGATGTCTCAGGAGCAGGGGCGTGTCCAGGGGGGGGCCAGGGGTGGCTCGTGCCACCCCTGAAATCTGATTGGCCACCCTAGGTGCCACCCTGATTGATTGGCTATCTGCCTAGTCACTCAGAGCAGAGGCCACTTCGCGCCACGAGACGAACTTTTTGAACAGAACACATTTTTGATCAGCGGTGAGGTGTGCTGGTCTTGGCGCTCCTGAAGAAATGTGAGTACCATTAATAACGTTAGACTTTTGCATAGCTACATATAGGCTACGGTGTTGTGCTAGTGGTTAAAACGTTTTGCTTCACTTGGAATCAGAGTTTAGGATAAAATTCGCTTTGCTCTGCGTTGTTTGGACCTGTGAGAACGCACATTCGAAGTCACTCCCGGAGCAAACAACCAACAAATGCTCCGGCGCTTGAAAAGGGTGGTTTCGCTCCGATTAGAAACGACGCATCGAGGCTGTCCATAGGAAAACAACAGCGCATGCGTGTTGATCTGGATAAGAGCGGGATGAACGGGCAATTTTCTATTTTCCTGACCAATCAACTACCACGTCTGTTGCTTCAATTGCCTATGTTACTTTGTTTACATAAAGGGCTGTGAGAACGCAAACTCATCCGCTTGCTCTGGGTCATGATTCAGATTTTCATGTAAGAACATGACCTTAGTAGCCCAATTAAAGTATACAATGGGGAGTGGAGACAGAAATGGTAATAAAAAGCACAAAATGGTGTGTACAAATTCACCAGAATGCAGGGAATTAAGTGTTAAATTCTCAAAATTGTGCCACCCATGCATAACAAGGTGCCCCACCTGGGCCACCCCAGTGAAAAAGGTCTGGACACGCCACTGCTCAGGAGACACAGTGCTGGGGGGGTAGTAGATGTCTCAGGAGACACAGTGCTGGGGGGTAGTAGATGTCTCAGGAGACACAGTGCTGGGGGGTAGTAGATGTCTCAGGAGACACAGTGCTGGGGGGTAGTAGATGTCTCAGGAGACACAGTGCTGGGGGGGTAGTAGATGTCTCAGGAGACACAGTGCTGGGGGGCAGTAGATGTCTCAGGAGGAGCAGTTAAGGTGTAACCTGAAGAGATGGAGGTCTTCAGTCTCCGACGGAAGATGGGTAGTGACTCTGCGGTTCTGACACGTTGTGCAGTTTGTCTGTGAGAGCTCAGATCTGACGGAGATGTTGTTGGTTGTTTGCAGGTGATGTACTTCAGCTCCCTGTTCCCCTACGTGGTTCTGATCTGCTTCCTGGTTCGGGCTCTGCTGCTGAAGGGTTCTGTGGACGGGATCCGCCACATGTTCACACCCAAGGTAAGGTCCGGTCCACCCTCTAGTCCTGGTTCTGTTTTTATTCCGTTTTTTATTCTTTTTATTTTATTTTATTCCTTTATTTAAAAGCAGGGTTCCCACGGGGGTCCTTGAAATCCTTGAAAGTTTGTGAATTTGAGAAAAAGAAATCAAGGTCTTAACCCTAACCCTAAGTTTTAATAGACAGGGGTCATTGAAAGTGCTTGAATTCCTCTCTCTCTCTATATATATTTTTTTGGGGGGGATGTTTTACCTAATTATAGTAGATAAGTCACATTGCTTAACTTAACACAGTAACTTTACACATATTTCACAATATTGTTTTGCTGTGCTGTGGTAGAGAAGGCAAGAGACCATCCAGTGTTCACACATTCAAGCCTCTCTTTTTAATTGTTGTCTGTGAGCGGATAGTTCCTATTATATAAACTCTCATCTAGATCTGTCTCAAACTATGCCGTGTTGGGTCCTTGAATTTGAGGGAATTGAGTCTTGAAAGTCCTTGAAAGGTGCTTGAATTTGATGTTTCAGAAGGTGTGGGAACCCTGTAAAAGGGACAACGGACAGTCATTGACTCTCCCTGAATTAGCTGGGTAGCTGAAATTGCATCAGCAGTCCCTGGGCAGGTAAATCCACAGGGGAACATATCCACAGGCCTCAGATGTTATAAACAATTTAAAACAGAACTACAGGACCTAGAAATATCACATATAAAACAGTTGGTCACATGATTGGTTATGGTTATCTATCAGCCATGATTTCAGTTTTGACTTGAAGCCTGTCAGAGTAGAACATTGTACTGTTATGTTGAAGTGTTACGTAGAGAAGGAAGTGGAGAGGACATTCTGTAATGAATGAAAATGAGTCAGACATAAAACAAAGGAACAGGCCCTCTCACGGGTCTGCTGCCTCGAAAGTGGCTGACATCTCAAGACTTCAAAGCCCTTCCCCGCATCTGTGTATAGGGACTGGGACACATCAAAGCGTTGTGCTCAAACTGGGCTAAGCCTCTTCACGGCGAAGACAGTACAGTCTGTAAGAGAGCAGTCACATGTAGGAGAGACCAGTCAATATGGTGTGACTGTCCTGGTTTGATCTTGACAGGTTTTGAGGCGTGGATTTAAAGATGACAGATTATTTGACCCCTGTGAGTAAAGAAAAATGTTATATCTTTGCACTCGATCAAATGTCAGGACCCTCCTTTCATGACTTTTCCTAGATATGTGCGTTCTACCACCCCAGTATCCTTACATTTTCAACATCGCATCAGGATAAGCTAGTATGAAGATATTTAGCAGTTTTTCTGTGTAGGAGGCAGGTTAATTTACAAGCGGCCAACTAGTGGTCGTTGTGTGTAAATAGCAGCTTAGCATTGTAAAGAGGGCTCTTTTAGTAGGTGGAGTTGTGTAGGACAGACATTGAGGTGGAGTTGTGTAGGACAGACATTGAGGTGGAGTTGTGTAGGACAGACATTGAGGTGGAGGTGTGTCGTAACAGACATTGAGGTTTGGAGCCTTTTGTTCAGCAGCTGAATGTAAACATCCTCTTTCTGTGTCACGATCTCAGTCAGGGTAGCTACCCGTCTGAAAGCCATCCTGCCAAAAAGAGGATCTTGCCACAGAGGTTTAGCCACCTGCCCACTGACAAAGTCTCCCACTGACAAAACAAGCAACATATCGTGATCCATTAGGTGTTTATTAGTTTAGTTTAGTTTATTAGTTTATTATATCGAGGACAATCCTAATACATGAACCATATAAAATATAGTAAAAAAGGCAGCGTTAGCCTAGTCGGCTAATTTTCAGCTGAAGTCCCCGGCCAGTTGCAACATGGCATCCTGAAAAGTAACGTCATTAGTTAAAATAAAACATTTAAATATTCTAAGAACACGTGGCTGAGACAAGGTACCCCAACATCACACTTGACAAAAAACACACGTAAGCAAGCTGAGGTGATTGAAGGGGCTACAACAAACACCACATACACACTTATGGGGGCAGCGACATTTCAAGCACATAGAAGCCACAGGACAATTACAGGCCACACAACATTAAGCACTTACAAACAGCAATACATTAAACAAAACAAAACATACAAAAAAAAGGCATTATGGAGAGGCAGCACAGAGAGGGATTAATGAGGACAAGTATAGTTCTGTGTCAGCCAGGCTTTCATGTGTGTTGTGAAGGTGGAGTAAGTATGTATGTCTTTGAGTTGGTTGGGTAGTGAGTTCCAGTTTTCTATTGCTATCACTGAGAAGGATTGCTTACTGAAGGTGCTTTTCCTGAATGGAACTATAAGGTCGCCACGAGAGGTGCTTCTGGTGGGCCGTAAGCTGTGGTCACGCTGGTTTATGAAAGAGTTAAGCGGGGGAGGAGCTTTGTTATGCAGAATTTTATGGATGAGACAGATGTTTTTGTATTTGATGGTGTCTTCCCAGCTAAGGTATTTACATTTGTCTAGGATGGTACAGTAGTGTGTGCTGTTTGGCTTCTGGTCCATGACCTTAAGGGTCCGCTTGTATAGGGTGGCTAATGGCTTTAGGGAAGTGCTGTATGCATGGCCCCAGCTTGTCAAACAATATGTGAGGTGCGACATAATTGATGCGTCCATGTATAGTCTGGCAGCACTCATGGTCAGTGAGCTTCTGATGTACAATTGACACACAATTGACAATGCCTGTGTGGTGTTATTTTTAAAATGTTGAAATTTTTGAGTTAGTAATAATCATAAAATACAAAGGTTCCTCCTCACAAAACATAATGGAATGTAAAAACCTTGACGCTCAATATCTCTGAACTACCCTAAACGGAGATGGAACCGTATCATTCTAAACGGAGATAGAACCTTATCATTCTAAACGGAGATAGAACCTTATCATTCTCAACGGAGATAGAACCTTATCATTCTAAACGGAGATAGAACCGTATCATTCTAAACGGAGATAGAACCTTATCATTCTAAACGGAGATAGAACCTTATCATTCTAAACGGAGATAGAACCTTATCATTCTAAACGGAGATAGAACCTTATCATTCTAAACGGAGATAGAACCGTATCATTCTAAGCTCACGACTTTCCTCTGAAGGTTTTCGTGCTTCGATCTTTTAATTGTTCCTGTTCACCAGTTCACATTATGCAGACAGAGAGATTTTGAGACCATCGTTGACCTCGTTGATGATGATTGTCTCGGTATTCGATAGCGTTCCCCTCACTTCATCTAAGGTGGTGTGACTCCTCCCACTCTGCCTGCCTATTGGCTGTTTCTGTTTCCTCTGGGAGCCTTGGCAGAGTGGGGGGGTCGTCAGACTGACTAGTGTCACCTGGGTTTGGGGAGCTGAGGGGAGATATCGTGGGCGTGTCCTCAGCTCTGAGGGTAGATATCGTGGGCGTGTCCTCAGCTCTGAGGGTAGATATTGTGGGCGTGTCCTCAGCTCTGAGGGTAGATATCGTGGGCGTGTCCTCAGCGCTGAGGGTAGATATTGTGGGCGTGTCCTCAGCTCTGAGGGGAGATATTGTGGGCGTGTCCTCAGCTCTGAGGGTAGATATCGTGGGCGTGTCCTCAGCTCTGAGGGGAGATATTGTGGGCGTGTCCTCAGCTCTGAGGGGAGATATCGTGGGCGTGTCCTCAGCTCTGAGGGTAGATATCGTGGGCGTGTCCTCAGCTCTGAGGGTAGATATCGTGGGCGTGTCCTCAGCTCTGAGGGTAGATATTGTGGGCGTGTCCTCAGCTCTGAGGGTAGATATTGTGGGCGTGTCCTCAGCTCTGAGGGTAGATATTGTGGGCGTGTCCTCAGCTCTGAGGGGAGATATTGTGGGCGTGTCCTCAGCTCTGAGGGGAGATATTGTGGGCGTGTCCTCAGCGCTGAGGGTAGATATCGTGGGCGTGTCCTCAGCTCTGAGGGTAGATATTGTGGGCGTGTCCTCAGCTCTGAGGGGAGATATTGTGGGCGTGTCCTCAGCTCTGAGGGGAGATATTGTGGGCGTGTCCTCAGCTCTGAGGGGAGATATCGTGGGCGTGTCCTCAGCTCTGAGGGGAGATATTGTGGGCGTGTCCTCAGCTCTGAGGGTAGATATTGTGGGCGTGTCCTCAGCTCTGAGGGTAGATATTGTGGGCGTGTCCTCAGCTCTGAGGGTAGATATTGTGGGCGTGTCCTCAGCGCTGAGGGTAGATATTGTGGGCGTGTCCTCAGCTCTGAGGGTAGATATTGTGGGCGTTTTTTTTTTTTTTTTGTGATCGACCAAATGTTTTATTTTGTGATCGACCAAGATCCTTATCGATCAATTATCGATCGTCGATGCCCACCCCTACTACACACATACACCCCTTACACATACAACATACATTTTGCACTCATTTACTCATGGCATACACTACTGATTCTTATCCATATGTTATTTAGTTTAATTTGCTTAATTAGTATAATATAACTTAAGTTGTCTAATTTAAACACGTGTTGACTCCCTTCTTTGCCACTACCTTCGGGTTCGTGACAGTGGCTTTAGGCTTCTTGGTAGTTTGAGTATGGACACCATTTGATGAGGTGTGATTAACCAGTACCAGCACCAGTGACGAACTAGAAGAACTGTTCTGGATTTGGGCCAGATTCTTGCTTCTTACACCATTCGCAAACGTATATAGTTGATGCTTGTGTCTGGTTTAACCAGCTCAGCATTAAGGGTTGGATTGGGGGGTAGGACCCTGCGACATACCAGCGTCATGTCCAGGGGGGGGTACTTGTACATCAAGCCGCCTCACGCTACTGAAACAGGAGATAGGCTCCTGCCCTAAGGGCCATAAGGCTCGAGAGAGCCATCGGTTCTCAATCTCAAGGCTACTTACTTGCGTCTGGTTTAGATTTGGAGACATTTGCTTGTATGACAGCAGGAAAGGAACTCTCTCTGCAGTGGCAGTGGTTTAATCAGGAATGTCATCTTGTAGTTTTGTTTTGTTCATCTGGGTTCACTTGTTAATGTTCCGCAATCCATTCTAACTGAACCGACCCGTTTCCGGTGCCAGTGTTGTCCATGTGTCCTCCATGGCTTTGTCTAATGCTGTTTCTTTTTTTTGTTTTTGTTTTATTCTTATTTTTCTGAGTGGGGCAGTCCCACTCATATTTGTCCTTTTATTGTGATAGAGACAGTAGAGATTTGACAGGAAGGATGGGTGAGAGAGAGAGAGAGAAGGGATGACATGCAGGATATGTCCACGGCTGGAATCGAACCGGGAACCCTGCGGTTACATGGTCGACGCTTAGTGCGTTACGCCAAGTGCCCCATGCTGTCATCTTTTCTCATAGTCATGGCCAGTTTAGATTAACTATTTCATACACCCGCTGAAGTGACTTGGAAGACAAAAAAGTTTAGCTATGTGGGGAATTTTTCAGTTGTGAATCTGAGTGGTAGGGGAGGTAGGGTTTGAGTGTTTCTGAGTGGTAGGGGAGGTAGGGTTTGAGTGTTGTGCTAAAGAACTTCTCTGGGTCCTTTTTCTGTGAGACATGTGTGTGTCTGGTCACAGCAGGCCGTTTCCGTTTGTTCACTTTTGAATGCACTCCATGTCATTTGGGAGATGCAAGACATTTATGGATAAATATATCCCATATTATGAAAAACTCATTTTCTCATTGCTAGTATCCCTATACATAGAAAATATATGTGAAATAAAGCAATTTTGGCGCTGTGTTGAAACTTATCATCAGGTTTTAGACATTCTGAGTATACTACTATTTCTAAGGAGCACTTGTACGCAGCATAATACCAAAGTATGAGTTAATATTGTTCTATGGTGTAACTGAGTATCTTACCATCTCTCCTCAGCTGGAGATCATGCTGGAGGCCAAGGTTTGGCGTGAGGCGGCCACGCAGGTGTTCTTCGCCCTGGGCCTGGGGTTCGGCGGCGTCATCGCCTTCTCCAGCTACAACAAGCGGGACAACAACTGCCACTTTGACGCCGTGCTGGTCTCCTTCATCAACTTCTTCACCTCCGTGCTGGCCACGCTGGTGGTGTTCGCCGTGCTGGGCTTCAAGGCCAATATTATGAATGCCAAGTGTGTCGCGCTGTGAGTACATTTTTACATTTTTACATTTACATTTTTGGCATTTAGCAGACGCCTTATTCCAAAGCGACTTACAATCGATACATTTGACTAAGCAAGTGAATCATCAGGTCACCAGTCGTAGCAGGAATAGTAATCTAGCTCAGGCCCGGGGCCATTGGCAGTCTCCGTGAAGAATATATATATATATTATATATATACACTGGAGAAACAGTACAAGGGGGGGCAGTAGAAGTCTTACTCCCCTATACACAGTAGAGGGGAAAAACGGGTGTCTCAGGAGACGCAGTGCTGGGTATCAACACAAATCCCTAATTTCATCACCTCGAGGATGACAAAAAGCTTTCATATGGTGTCGCGAATAGGTCTAAAATTATATTCAAAGAGGTCTTAAAAAGGCTTAAAAAGGTCTTGAATTTGACTTGTTGAAACGTGTAGGAACCCTGGTGAAGCATGACGTAGGCAATTATGCTATGAGGCTAACGATGTGTATTAGCTTTGGTTTTGGAAGTACAAGTCCGTCCTGTCTGTCCTGGGTTGTCCAGATTGTTGAGCATCGTCTTCCTTATACGTACGATGATAAAGTATGAAATAAAAACATGCTCTTTTCACCTCACCACCTCAGGAACACCAAGAAGATAGTTGGTTTCCTGGGCAACGAGATCAGCCACGACCTGATCCCCCACCACATCAACTTCAGCCACGTGAGCGCCGAGGACTACCAGCAGATGACCGAGGTCATCCGGGGCGTGACAGAGGGCGACTACCCCCGCCTGGGCCTGGACGCCTGCAGCATAGAGGAGGAGCTGAACAAGGTGTGGAGACAAAGGGAAACCATTTCATTAATTGATTAGCTATTGACACTAGAACAGCCGTGGCTTTGTTACCCACTCAAAGGGTGTCATTGATGTGAGAGGCTGGTTGGCCTTTAACACTAGAACACCACATCACCAACTGTCAAATCTTACTTCAAATTTGAAAGTGACAGTTAAATCTAAGAGACAGTTAACACTAGAACAGCCGTGGCTATGTTACCCACTCAAAGGGTGTCATTGATGTGAGAGGCTGGTTGGCCTTTAACACTAGAACACCACATCACCAACTGTCAAATCTTACTTCAAATTTGAAAGTGACAGTTAAATCTAAGAGACAGTTGCCACTAGAACAGCCGTGTCTATGTTAGTCCATAGTCTTCCCATAGTCTTTACAATGGGAAGCTGCTTCTTACACACAATGCAATGACCGCTAGTTGCCCGTCTTGTAAATTAGCCTGCCACCTACACAGAAAAACTGCAAAACAGCTTCATACCAGCTTATCCTGATGTGATTTAGAAAATGTAAGGATACTGGGGTGGTAGAACACACATATCTAGGAGAAGTCATGAAAGGAGGGTGCTGGAATTTGATCGAGTGTAAAGATTTGACTCCACTAGAATGGCTGTTAGTGGAAAGTGGAAAGTGGAAAGAACATCACTTGACCCGGAAAGTGAAATAATTAACAATAAAGTCAGACAGCCATCACTTTATCACTATTATCATGTCAGTGGTACCGTGTACAGTGGTACACTTAACCAGCGTATTATCATAATGTACCTACATTTTACACTGACATAAAAAGAAATGATATTATTATTTAACACTGGCAGTTGTGGCGCAACTGTGGGAGCCTTCGGTGTGGCAGCTCCCACCCTCTGGAACTCTCTCCCCACAGTGATCCTAGTGTTTACCCACCCACTTTGATTCAAGCCACTCCCACTTGGATACAGGCCACACCCACTTTGATAAAGCCACTTCCTGCTTTTAATTCATGAATTAAACTGTCCGGCCACGCCCCTTAACTTGTTAGCTGAACTCTGCTGGCTGGCTGCTGCTAGCTGCTGTTAGCCTGTGACGTCCATAGACCATAGGTCACTCTTCTTCCACCACCTCAGTGTGTCTGTAGTGTGACAGTGTCACTTCTCCACCCTGACACCTTCAACACCCCTACCTACCCTGGACACCTTCAACACCCCTACCTACCCTGGACACCTTCAACGCCCCTACCTACCCTGGACACCTTCAACGCCCCTACCTACCCTGGACACCTTCAACACCCCTACCCACCCTGACACCTTCAACACCCCAACCTACCCTGGACACCTTCAACACACCTACCTACCCTGGACACCTTCAACACCCCTACCTACCCTGGACACCTTCAACACCCCTACCTACCCTGGACACCTTCAACACCCCTACCTACCCTGGACACGTTCAACACCCCTACCTACCCTGGACACCTTCAACACCCCTACCTACCCTGGACACCTTCAACACCCCTACCTACCCTGGACACCTTCAACACCCCTACCTACCCTGGACACCTTCAACACCCCTACCTACCCTGGACACCTTCAACACCCCTACCTACCCTGACACCTTCAACCCCCCTACCTACCCTGGACACCTTCAACCCCCCTACCTACCCTGGACACCTTCAACACCCCTACCCTGACACCTTCAACACCCCTACCTACCCTGGACACCTTCAACACCCCTACCTACCCTGGACACCTTCCACACCCCTACCTACCCTGGACACCTTCAACACCCCTACCTACCCTGACACCTTCAACCCCCCTACCTACCCTGGACACCTTCAACACCCCTACCTACCCTGGACACCTTCAACACCCCTACCTACCCTGGACACCTTCAACACCCCTACCTACCCTGGACACCTTCAACACCCCTACCTACCCTGGACACCTTCAACACCCCTACCTACCCTGGACACCTTCAACACCCCTACCTACCCTGGACACCTTCAACACCCCTACCTACCCTGGACACCTTCAACACCCCTACCTACCCTGGACACCTTCAACACCCCTACCTACCCTGGACACCTTCAAATCAGCCCTCAAAACACATCTGTTCACCATCAAGGCCTTTGGCCCCTAGTCTAGTTCTGTCGCTGTCTCTGTGTTTTCTTTGTTTGTTTGTTTTTCTCTGTTCTGTCTGTCTGACTTTCTGTCTGTAAATTCTGTAAAGCGTCCTTGGGTTTGAGAAAAGCGCTATATAAAACCAAGTTATTATTATTATTATTATTATTATTACTGGGAAAGAGTGTGACATAAGCACAGAGAGAATTCTGTGTTCCACTCCTCTCTAGATTCTAATCAGAGTGCTTACATCACTAAACCAGGAAACCACTTGTTTTAGTTGCTTCCCCTTGCTGCTTTTATCCGTGTTCGTTTTGGTAGACGGCAATTTGAGTGCGTTTCCACTCACGAGACCTAACCTGAGTGTGTTCCAATAGTGTGAATAATTGATAAAGCAATTGGCCCTGAGGAAGCTGCAGCGTCAGGAGAACGAGGGTGGGTGGATGTGGCCAATGTAGAGATGAACAACCCTGGCTTCATGTTAAACAGCTAAAAACTCGATGGTCTTTTACGAGAAAGCGGTACTGAAATATTCAATACATTTTTAGTTTCAGGTATGTCTGTAAAGTCTTAAGTACGCATATCAGGGTTCCCACGGGTCCTTGAAATCCTTGAAAGTTTGTGAATTTGAGAGAAATAAAATCAAGGCCTTAAAGGTTTTTGAAAATAGACATGGGTCATTGAAAGTGCTTGAATTCCCCTCTCTCTCTCTCTCTCTCTCTCTCTCTCTCTCTCTCTCTCTCTCTCTCTCTCTCTCTCTCAATTTTTAAAAATTATAATTTTTGGGGGGATGTTTTACGTAATTATAGTAGATAAGTCACATTGCTTAACTTAACACAGTAACTTTACACATATTTCACAATATTGTTTTGCTGTGCTGTGGTAGAGAAGGCAAGAGACCATCTAGTGTTCTACACATTCAAGCCTCTCTTTTTAATTGTTGTCTGTGAGCGGATAGTTCCTATTATATAAACTCTCATCTAGATCTGTCTCAAACTATGCCGTGTTGGGTCCTTAAATTTGAGGGAATTGAGTCTTGAAAGTCCTTGAAAAGTGCTTGAATGTGATGTTTCAGAAGGTGTGGGAACCCTGACATATTAGCTGGACATTATGACCAACATTGTGGAACGAATGCTAGTTATTTTCTCATTTCACATTCTTCATCGATATTGGGACATTGATATTGCATCGACAACATAGCAAGAAACTAAGTAGATATCTGTATTTTGTGTATTTTTTTTTTTACAACAGTTCATTTTGTCTATCCATGCTTGGAATGTACTTCAGAAAAAGTTGAAACTCAGCATGTTCATCCCACTCTCTGGTTTTAAACTGTGTGTTACGGAGACTTTGAATCATACGTGCAAACGTGCTGAGGTTATCTTTATATATCCTGTATCTGCTCACTGTTTCTGTTGCTTGTTTGGCGTTATGTTATGTTGTATGTTGTATGTTGTCATACTGTATGTGGTGTCTTTAACTAAGTGCTGCTTTTCTTGGCCAGGGCTCATTTGAGAAAGAGGCTACTGTCTCAATATGACTACCCTGGTAAAATAAAGGATTAATAATAATCATAATAATAATAATACTTTTGTCCATTCCTCTTGAAGTTAAAGCCTCCACTCTTTCTCTTCCTCAGGCTGTGCAGGGGACAGGGTTAGCCTTCATCTAAGCCTCTTCCTCCTCTTCCTCTTCCTCATCTAAGCCTCTTCCTCCTCTTCCTCTTCTTCATCTAAGCCTCTTCCTCCTCTTCCTCTTCTTCATCTAAGCCTCTTCCTCTCTCTTCCTCATCTAAGCCTCTTCCTCTCTCTTCCTCTTCTTCATCTAAGCCTCTTCCTCTCTCTTCCTCATCTAAGCCTCTTCCTCTCTCTTCCTCTTCCTCATCTAACCCTCTTCCTCTTCCTCAGGCTGTCCAGGGGACGGGTTTGGCCTTCATCGCCTTCACGGAGGCCATGACCCACTTCCCGGCGTCGCCCTTCTGGTCGGTGATGTTCTTCCTGATGCTGGTGAACCTGGGCCTGGGCTCCATGTTCGGCACCATCGAGGGCATCATCACCCCGCTGGTGGACACCTTCAAAGTCCGCAAGGAGATCCTCACAGGTGAGAGGGGTGTGTGTGTGTGTGTGTGTGTGTGTAGAGTAGTACACTATTGTCACACCTTAGTGGACACCTTCAAAGTGCGCAAGGAGATCCTCACAGGTGAGAGGGGTGTGTGTGTGTGGGGTGTGTGTGTGTGTGTGTGTGTGTGTGTGTGTGTGTGTGTGTGTAGAGTAGTACACTATTGTCACACCTTAGTGGACACCTTCAAAGTGCGCAAGGAGTTCCTTACAGGTGAGAGGGGTGTGTGTGTGTGGGGGGGTGTGTGTGTGTGTGTGTGTGTGTGTGTGTGTGTAATATACAGTATATAATAATATATGCCATTTAGTTGACGCTTTTATCTAAAGCTACATTGCAGTGAGTGCATACATTTTCAGTATATATGGTCCCAGAACCGAACCCACAACCTAAGCGTTGTTAGCACCATGCTCTACCAACTGAGCCACAGAGTGTGTGTGTGTGTGTGTGTGTGTGTGTAGAGTAGTACACTATTGTCAGAGCGTAACACCTCACATACACTTATGTCAGTCATACAGACTCTTAGCTCTAACGCCACTGACGCAATAATGAACAATGACTCAGAATGCACAGCAGACACTTGGACCCAAATAGAATTAATTATATACTGTAGTTCCCATTACTTATCGTTAGCCTCATAGCATAATTGCCATTGCAAAGTCGTGCTTCACTTGTGGTCAGCCGAGCCATCTTTGTATGTAGTGTCAAACATGCCTCTGTCAAAGAGATGACTTGGGCAGATAGTGATGTTGGAATGTAACAACAAGCATTCTGATAGGCTGATGTCATAGAGGCAATAATGCCCAGTGAATCAGCAGTGTTAGGAGAGGAGAGTTAGGCAGATATCTACATTTGGGCAACATATGACTTAGGCAACTATGCTGCGAGGCTAACGATGTGTAAACACGATTCGTTCAATATAGGTTATATAAGTACGTTGAGGTAAAAATCGAAAAATTTTGCAATTCTGACCATCACAGAATTCACCTACAATTGGTATTAAGTGACGAACCATAGGAAACATTAAGGAGCCTTTGCTCTTGTGCCCATTAGCCTAACTTTTCCCATTAGCCTGAAATGGACTGACTTATATAGCTATGCCTTATTCCAAAGCGCTTTCCAATAGCCTCTCCTTCACCCATTCACACATTCACACACCAACCAACTTTCTCCATTAGCTTTAGCATTAGCCTAACTTTCTCCATTAGCTTTAGCATTAGCCTAACTTTCTCCATTAGCTTTAGCATTAGCCTAACTTTCTCCATTAGCCTTAGCCATTAGCCTAACTTTCTCCATTAGCTTTAGCATTAGCCTAACTTTCTCCATTAGCCTTAGCCATTAGCCTAACTTTCTCCATTAGCCTTATCCATTAGCCTAACTTTCTCCATTAGCCTTAGCCATTAGCCTAACTTTCTCCGTTAGCCTTAGCCATTAGCCTAACTTTCTCCATTAGCCTTAGCATTAGCCTAACTTTCTCCATTAGCCTTATCCATTAGCCTAACTTCTCCATTAGCCTTAGCCATTAGCCTAACTTCTCCATTAGCCTTAGCCATTAGCCTAACCATCTCCATTAGCCTTATCCATTAGCCTAACTTTCTCCATTAGCCTTATCCATTAGCCTAACTTTCTCCATTAGCCTTAGCCATTAGCCTAACTTTCTCCATGTGTTCTCTCATGGCAGTCGGGTGCTGCCTGCTGGCCTTCTTCATCGGCCTGCTGTTCGTGCAGCGGTCGGGGAACTACTTCGTGGCGATGTTTGACGACTACTCCGCCACGCTGCCGCTGCTCATAGTGGTCATCCTGGAGAACGTGGCTGTGGCCTGGGTCTACGGGACTGACAAGTACGTACCCGCCATGTCTACACTTTCTTTTATCTATTTTTTGTTTATTTTTATTATTATTACTACTCGATCTTTTCAGTTTGTGAAGCGTCTTTGAGTGTCTAGAAAAGCGCTATGTAAGTCTAATGTATTATTATTATTATTATTATTATTATTATTATTATTATTATATAGTAGTATTATATATTATATGTATGCATGTCCAGGGGGGGTGGCAGGGTTAGGGGAGATGGTTAGGGGGTAGGGGAGGTTGTATGCATGTCCAGGGGGGGAGGGGGGTGGCAGGGTTAGGGGAGATGGTTAGGGGTAGGGGAGGTTGTATGCATGTCCAGGGGGGGGGAGGGGGGTGGCAGGGTTAGGGGAGATGGTTAGGGGTAGGGGAGGTTGTATGCATGTCCAGGGGGGGGAGGGGGGTGGCAGGGTTAGGGGAGATGGTTAGGGGTAGGGGAGGTTGTATGCATGTCCAGGGGGGGAGGGGGGGGCAGGATTAGGGGAGATGGTTAGGGGTAGGGGAGGTTGTATGCATGTCCAGGGGGGGGGGAGGGGGGTGGCAGGGTTAGGGGAGATGGTTAGGGGTAGGGGAGGTTGTATGCATGTCCAGGGGGGGGAGGGGGGTGGCAGGGTTAGGGGTAGGGGAGGTTGTATGCATGTCCAGGGGGGGTGGGGGGGTGGCAGGGTTAGGGGAGATGGTTAGGGGTAGGGGAGGTTGTATGCATGTCCAGGGGGGGGAGGGGGGTGGCAGGGTTAGGGGAGATGGTTAGGGGTAGGGGAGGTTGTATGCATGTCCAGGGGGGGGAGGGGGGTGGCAGGGTTAGGGGAGATGGTTAGGGGTAGGGGAGGTTGTATGCATGAGAGAACAGGTAGGTTTTGAGGTGGGATTTAAAAGTGGAGAGTGAGGCATTTGACTCTTAACTACCATTATCTCTTCTCACCCACCTGTTCCCTGGGTTCACCTCACCTGTCTGTCTGTTCCCTGGGTTCACCTGTCTGTCTGTCTGTTCCCTGGGTTCACCTCACCTGTCTGTCTGTTCCCTGGGTTCACCTGTCTGTCTGTTCCCTGGGTTCACCTCACCTGTCTGTCTGTCTGTTCCCTGGGTTCACCTGTCTGTCTGTCTGTTCCCTGGGTTCACCTGTCTGTCAGTCTGTTCCCTGGATTCACCTGTCTGTCTGTTCCCTGGGTTCACCTGTCTGTCTGTTCCCTGGGTTCACCTGTCTGTCTGTCTGTTCCCTCCTCCTCCCAGGTTCTTTGAGGACCTGAAGGACATGCTGGGCTTCACTCCGTACCGGTTCTACTACTACATGTGGAAGTACGTCACCCCCCTGCTGCTGATCCTGCTGCTGGGCTCCAGCGTGATACAGCTGGGCATGACCCCGCCCAGCTACAGCGCCTGGATAGAGGACCTGGTGAGTAGTTAGTTAGTTAGTTAGCTAGTTAGCTAGTTAGTTGGTTAGTTAGTTGGTTAGTTAGTGGGTTAGTTAGTTGGTTAGTTAGTTGGTTAGTTAGTTGGTTAGTTAGTTAGTTAGTTAGTAAGCGAGTTAGCTAGTTAGTTAGTGAGTTAGCTAGTTAGTTAGCTAGTTAGTTAGAGGACCTGGTGAGGCATTCTAGTGAGTAGTTAGTTAGTTAGTTAGTTAGTTAGCTAGTTAGTTAGCTAGTTAGTTAGTTAGTTAGTTGGTTAGTTAGTTGGTTAGTTAGTTGGTTAGTTAGTTGGTTAGTTAGTTAGTTAGTAAGCGAGTTAGTTAGTTAGTGAAGTTCTAGGAAGACCAGGGAAGAGTTAGTTAGAGGACCTGGTGAGGCATTCTACATTAACATTTTTGGCATTTAGCAGCAGACGCCTTATTCCAAAGCGACTTACAATTGATACATTTGACTAAGCAAGTGAATCATCAATCCACCAGTCGTAGCAGGAAGAGTAATCTAGCTCAGGCCCGGGGCCATTGGCATGATTGACGAAGAAAGAAAGTTTTTTATTTATTTTTTGGACACCGGAGAAACAGTACAGGGGGGGGGGGGGGGGGGAGTATAAGTCTTAGGAGACACAGTGCTGGGGGGTAGTAGATGTCTCAGGAGACACAGTGCTGGGGGGTAGTAGATGTCTCAGGAGACACAGTGCTGGGGGGTAGTAGATGTCTCAGGAGACACAGTGCTGGGGGGTAGTAGATGTCTCAGGAGACGCAGTGCTGGGGGGTAGTAGGTGTCTCAGGAGACACAGTGCTGGGGGGTAGTAGATGTCTCAGGAGACACAGTGCTGGGGGGGTAGTAGATGTCTCAGGAGACACAGTGCTGGGGGGTAGTAGATGTCTCAGGAGACACAGTGCTGGGGGGTAGTAGATGTCTCAGGAGACACAGTGCTGGGGGTAGTAGATGTCTCAGGAGACACAGTGCTGGGGGGTAGTAGATGTCTCAGGAGACACAGTGCTGGGGGGGGGGGGGGGGGGGAGTATAAGTCTTAGGAGACACAGTGCTGGGGGGTAGTAGATGTCTCAGGAGACACAGTGCTGGGGGGTAGTAGATGTCTCAGGAGACACAGTGCTGGGGGGTAGTAGATGTCTCAGGAGACACAGTGCTGGGGGGTAGTAGATGTCTCAGGAGACGCAGTGCTGGGGGGTAGTAGGTGTCTCAGGAGACACAGTGCTGGGGGGTAGTAGATGTCTCAGGAGACACAGTGCTGGGGGGGTAGTAGATGTCTCAGGAGACACAGTGCTGGGGGGTAGTAGATGTCTCAGGAGACACAGTGCTGGGGGGTAGTAGATGTCTCAGGAGACACAGTGCTGGGGGTAGTAGATGTCTCAGGAGACACAGTGCTGGGGGGTAGTAGATGTCTCAGGAGACACAGTGCTGGGGGGTAGTAGATGTCTCAGGAGACACAGTGCTGGGGGTAGTAGATGTCTCAGGAGACGCAGTGCTGGGGGGTAGTAGATGTCTCAGGAGACACAGTGCTGGGGGGTAGTAGATGTCTCAGGTGACACAGTGTTGGGGGGTAGTAGATGTCTCAGGAGACACAGTGCTGGGGGGTAGTAGATGTCTCAGGAGACACAGTGCTGGGGGGTAGTAGATGTCTCAGGAGACACAGTGCTGGGGGGTAGTAGATGTCTCAGGAGACACAGTGCTGGGGGGTAGTAGATGTCTCAGGAGACGCAGTGCTGGGGGGTAGTAGGTGTCTCAGGAGACACAGTGCTGGGGGGTAGTAGATGTCTCAGGAGACACAGTGCTGGGGGGGTAGTAGATGTCTCAGGAGACACAGTGCTGGGGGGTAGTAGATGTCTCAGGAGACACAGTGCTGGGGGGTAGTAGATGTCTCAGGAGACACAGTGCTGGGGGTAGTAGATGTCTCAGGAGACACAGTGCTGGGGGGTAGTAGATGTCTCAGGAGACACAGTGCTGGGGGGTAGTAGATGTCTCAGGAGACACAGTGCTGGGGGTAGTAGATGTCTCAGGAGACGCAGTGCTGGGGGGTAGTAGATGTCTCAGGAGACACAGTGCTGGGGGGTAGTAGATGTCTCAGGTGACACAGTGTTGGGGGGTAGTAGATGTCTCAGGAGACACAGTGCTGGGGGGTAGTAGATGTCTCAGGAGACACAGTGCTGGGGGGTAGTAGATGTCTCAGGAGACACAGTGCTGGGGGGTAGTAGATGTCTCAGGAGACACAGTGCTGGGGGGTAGTAGATGTCTCAGGAGACGCAGTGCTGGGGGGTAGTAGATGTCTCAGGAGACACAGTGCTGGGGGGTAGTAGATGTCTCAGGAGACACAGTGATGGGGGGTAGTAGATGTCTCAGGAGACACAGTGCTGGGGGGTAGTAGATGTCTCAGGAGACACAGTGCTGGGGGGTAGTAGATGTCTCAGGAGACACAGTGCTGGGGGGTAGTAGATGTCTCAGGAGGAGCAGTGCTGGGGGGGTAGTAGATGTCTCAGGAGACACAGTGCTGGGGGGTAGTAGATGTCTCAGGAGACGCAGTGCTGGGGGGGTAGTAGATGTCTCAGGAGACACAGTGCTGGGGGGTAGTAGATGTCTCAGGAGACACAGTGCTGGGGGGTAGTAGATGTCTCAGGAGACACAGTGCTGGGGGGGGGTAGTAGATGTCTGAGGAGGAGAAACAGTTAAGGTGTAACCTGAAGAGATGGAGGTCTTCAGTCTCCGGCAGGAGATGGGGAGTGACTCTGTAGTCCTGACAGCCGTGGGAAGCTCGTTCCACCAGTCACGTCTCGTCTGTGGTGTCCAGACAGTCGTCTGCTGATGCAGAACATACAGCAGTAATTACTGAGAGCTATAATAGGCTGTGCAGCAGATTGTTCCAACCCAACACTCAAGAGCTGGGCCACACCAGAGACCTCTACATCAGCATGTGTAGTCATTAGTCATCAGTGTGCGTCATTTCGGCACCCGTGCTAACGGGTTTATGTTAATTAAACACATGTTTATTCCACCGCTCATCCGTGATCAGACTTAGCTGAGGTGCTGGAACTGAAGAATATCAATAGAGGGAAAAATAACAGCATCCGCACACTCAAACACTGTGCAAAAAAACCCCATAGTTTATTAGCTTTCGATCCTAGACCTTCTTCAGGCATAAAGCAGACATGTGAATGCAGTGGTTTTAAGGGTTCAAACAACATCACTTGATTTAGCCAACGCACAACACCTGTGTCAAACACGTCACCTAGTGGCTAGGCATCAAGGGAATTAAATTAAAGGTGTTATATAAATAAAGCTTTACGGTACTTACTTACTTACTTAGTCTGTGTCCCCAGTAGGGCTGGGTATCGCCACTGATTTCCCAAAACGATTCGATTCCGATTCACAGCTCCCAATTCGATTCGATTCACGATTCGATTCGATTCGATTCGATTCCGATTCGATCTAGTTACAATATACATTTTTTGCTTGAATATGAAAGAGATTCTCCGAACTAATGCTATAAATGGTTCAAGGAACCCTATAACATGTAGCATTGTTAAACATATCAATGAATTGACTCCAAAGCAGTTACATGAATGTACTTTTTATTTACATATGACTTTGCTTTTGTCCAGCTCATCTCTAAAGTCACATTTTTAAAATCCAAAATGCACCCAGACATCTGACTTTAAGCCTGGTGGTGACTTGAGTGTCCCTGCCATCGCCATGTTTTTAGATTTTAGTGTTGAGACCTCACGTTGCGTGAGATATGATACATTCTTGTAGCGCGAGATCTGGCCACGAGATCTCGTTGCGGGTTGAAGCTGCACGCAAAAAAAAAAAAAAAAAAAATCGATCTCGGGATTTATGAATCGATAATCGCTCATTTTAATGAAGATCGATTCAGAATCGGGAAATCGATTTTTTGAACCCAGCCCTAGTCCCCAGCAATGTCCAGGGGAGGGGGTGGCAGGGTTAGGGGAGATGGTTAGGAGTAGGGGAGGTTGTATGCATGTCCAGGGGGGGAGGGGGGGTGGCAGGGTTAGGGGAGATGGTTAGGGGTAGGGGAGGTTGTATGCATGTCCAGGGGGGGAGGGGGGGTGGCAGGGTTAGGGGAGATGGTTAGGGGTAGGGGAGGTTGTATGCATGTCCAGGGGGCAATTGTGTTCTTTTTTATGATGTGTCCCAACGGAAGCATGTAGAGATTGAATAGAAGGGGGCCAAGGATTGACCCTTGGGGAACCCCACATGTCATTTTAATTTGGTCAGGTACAAAGTTGCTAATGGAGACATAGTAGCTTCTGTCCTGTAGGTAGGATCTAAACCACTTTTAAAGCTTTACTTACTTACTTACTTACGTCTGTGTCGTCGTCCCCCACCTCCCAGGCCAGCGAGCGGTCCCTGAGCTACCCGCCCTGGGGCCTGGCCGTGTGCATCTCCCTGGTGGTCGCCGCCATCCTGCCCGTACCGGTGGTCTTCCTCCTGCGCTACTTCAACATCATCGACGACAACGCCGGTGGCGGCGGCCTGTCCGCCATCTCCTACAGGAAGGGCCGCGTCACAGAGGAGAGCGCTCTGGAGGACGAGGATGACACCAGCCTCATCCACGCCAAGTCCCCCCCCAGCGAGGCGCCGTCCCCCATGCCCGGCAACAACATCTACCGCAAGCAGAGCGGCGGAGGAGGAGGAGGAGGAGGATCGGACGTGGACAGCACCGCGCCCAACGGACGCTACGGCATCGGCTACCTGATGGCCGACATGCCAGACATGCCCGAGTCAGACTTATAGAGCGACCGCCTCGGCGACATCCCGCCTCGACATCCCGCCGCTCCCCCCGCTCCCTAAACGCCCCTCCCCCCCCCCTCCCGATACTTCCTTCTTCTTTCTTCTTCTGTGTGCGTTTAAAAAGTCGTCTAAAAAATCATCTCGCGTTATTACTTTAACTTTGTATAACTCAGTGTATTCTTTTTGTAGATATCGTAGCTGCTTTTCATGTGTCCGACCTCCACCACCACCACCACCCCTCTTATTTGGTTGGAAAGGCGTGTGAACCGTACGTGAACGTACACCATCCTTTTCCCCATTTCCCTTTTGCCCCCCAAACTGATTCCTCGACATCGGTGGTTGTCAAACCTCTCCTCGGGGACCCCCAGCCTCTCCTCGGGGACCCCCAGCCGCTCCACATGTTTGATCTGTTCCACCACCAGCACACCTGATTCAACTAATGCAGGGTATCCGCGGTGTCTTGAAAAGTATTAAAAGTTACCAATTTTGGGAAAATCAAGACCCTTAATAAGTATTAAAAAGTCTTAGCACGATTTTTCTGAATTAGACTCGGTCCAAAGAGTTTGAGTCCTAAAAACTTTTAGTAAAAGTTCGTGAATTTATTCGTTTTATTAAAAAACAAAGATGAACTGGAAATTCTGTTGTATGATAGTGGTCTAGTCTGTTGCTAACTAAAACTGTTAAGTTAGAGGTGTCACTGATGTAAACGGTTACAGCTCGAAGTGGCGGTGAGGTCTGGAAAAATATTGACAAGGTCTTTAAAAAGTCTTAGAAAGGCATTGGAATTAACCTCAATATTCCTGTATATACCCTGTAATCAAGCTTTGTACTTGATTAGTTGAATCAGGTGTGCTGGTGGTGGAACAGTTCAAATATGTGGAGTGGCTGGGGGGTCCCCGAGGAGAGGGTTGAGAACCACTGATCGACATCACCTATTCTCTAAAAACTCTTGTCGACTCTTCCTAACGGAACCTGACAGGAAAGAAGTTAATAGACGTAAGCAATAAGGTGGAAACACCACCAAGCCTACTTAGAGCTGGACTCCGCTAGGGGGAGTCGTCAAGGGTGTAGGGGGTAGGGTAGGGGTGAGGGGAAAGTTAGGTAACTGGGTCCATGTATCTCTCTGTGGGGGGTAAGAATAGAACCCCCCCCCCCCTGTGTTCTGCTGTAGAATGGCTGTGTACATTATGACCCCAGCGCTGGCAGAGAGGACGGAGGTTAGCTAGCTAGCAGTGTAGCCGCCTTGGATGACGTGTGACAACGCAATACCGACCACATCTCTTTTAGTCCAGTAGGAGAAATAGGTTCCCCATGTACCCCAATGACATTATTTTGTAACCTGTTTGTTTTTTTAAGACCCTAATGGTGTCTAGTTAAGATTTTATTAATGTTGCCACGGTCAACTAATGTTGATTCATGTTGCCAAGGTCATAACTAATGCGGGTTCGTTTGGCGGCCATCTTGAATTGATGTTGCCACGCGAATGGTGAAAACAAAATGGCGCAGATTTTGATAACTCCTGAACCAGACAACCTACAGAGACAAACGAACCCCCATGAGACGTTAGCTGACATCGGCAACATGAAGACATCTTAACTAGACACCATTAGCAGGGTTCCTTGTGTGTGTGTGTGTGGGGGTGTGTGTGTGTGGTGTGTCAGGGTTCCCACGGGTCCTTGAAATCCTTGAAAGTTTGTGAATTTGAGAAAAAGAAATCAAGGTCTTAAAGGTTTTTGAAAATAGACATGGGTCATTGAAAGTGCTTGAATTCCCCTCTCTCTCTCTCTCTCTCTCTCTCTCTCTCTCTCTCTCTCTCTCTCTCTCTCTCTCTCTCTCTCTCTCTCTCTCTCCCTCTCTCTCTAAGAAACCCCCCCGATATATTCAAAATGTTTGACGTAGCTCGTCAACTACTTCTGTCTCAAACTATGTGTTGGGTCCTTGAATTTGAGGGAATTTGAGTCTTGAAAGTCTGCTTGAATTTGCATTAGGGTCTTAAAAAAACAGGTTACAGAATGATGTCATTCGGGTACATGGGAACCTATTTGTGACACAGTCTGATCATTTGGTCCTCATGTCGGGATCTGATGTAATTATCTTTTCTTTCGAAAAATGTGTAACACATTTCTGCGTTCAACGAAATCAACGACACACATCGCTAGTCAACTAACACAGCTTGTTTTGTGAGCCTGCTAACAATGTAAACTAGTGTTCTAGTTAACTAGGTAGCAGTGGGGATTACTCACCCAATCCATTGAGTTGCAGTATTTTGGCTTGACTAGCAAGTTTGTGTTGTGATTCGTATTTCCGTAGTTCCGTGTTTCAAAAAGAAAAGTCCAAACATTTTGATCGGTTGCCGACATGCGGACCAAATGATCAGACTGTCACATTTCTCCTACTAGAGTCGACTATCTGGTGTAAGTACGACATACACTCATCAAAAAAAGTTTGGAAACGTTATTTCAGTCGATTCTTCCTCCCCTTTAATAATACCAATTGGTATTGTATTTTATATCGTTGGAAAGCCTGATTAGTCACCTTTACAACGAGGTACAACTTGTAAGGATCATGCATTCATGGAATGAGTAACACAGCTGAACGTGTGGGTAGCATCAGAAAAATATGTGCCAAAATCCCCAGCAATATTCTTCTGTTGGCAAATATTATTGGGCCGCTACCCACACGTTCAGTTGTGTTGCTCATTCCACGAATGCATGATCCTTACAAGTTGTGTCGTTGTAAAGGTGACTAATCAGGCTTTCCAACGATATAAAACACAATACCAATTGGTATTATTAAAGGGGAGGAATAATCGACCAAAATAACGTTTCCGAACTTTTTTTGAGGAGTTTAGTTCAAACAGCGAAGGGACGGTATTGAACCCCCGCCCCCCCCCTCCAATGATTGTTCTTGAAAAAAACAAAAAAAACGTGTGCCTAAACATAACTTATATTTGTTTCTAGAATACATCATGGTGGACGTTGTATAACTGTATTTAAGGTATTCTGTAAATATAATATATAAATATTATACATATATTTATCTGAATAGTTTGGATATCAGAACAATAGGGGTTTTCTGGGTAATAAGTGCTTCAAATCCTAACGCTGGTCTTTTTGTTTACTGATGTGCTTGTCAATGTAAAAGAGGTTCCCCTCCTCGTAACTTTGTAAATACTTGTTTCCATGAAATGGCTTCAGAAAACGCAATGTCTTTTTACTTTTCCCTGTCGAGATTAAAGATCAAACATGGTCCGTAAAGGGCGCTGGTGTCTGTGAGTCATTGATTGATTGATTGAAAACTTTATTAGAATGTTTGCAGAAGTAGGTACATGAAAGTACATATTACATACAAGGTCAAACTAAGAGGATAAAAACCCAAGAAAGCCACTGGCTTATTTCAATTGGGGTCCTTGATTTTCAATTCATCGTTACATGTAAGACAGACATAAGAAAAGAACTAGTACTATCTACATGATAATACAGACAAATAACTATTACTATCTACAAGATAAACGTACATCCATCATGGGAAGAACAATACAACAAAACATAAGGTATGTGCAGCGGGTAGGACAGGTGGGGACATACACCACAGGTGGGGGCGGGGGACAAAACACAAAGTATGTACAGTGGGTAGTTCGGGTCTTTTAATCTGATTTTTGTTTTAGAGGGTCCAGTTACGGATTGCAGCCTCCTGTAAATGTTTTTTGAGAGTGGTTTTGAAGGTGGGCAGTGTTTTGCACTCCTTTAAGATTATAGGAAGGGCGTTCCACATCTTTACTGCATAGTTTGCAAACGAGTTTAAACCCTTGTTTGTGGTGCAACGCGGTTGAACGTGGTTCGTGGAGCTTCCTCTGGTGTTGTAAGTGTGGACGTTGTTCACTTTTTGGAAGTATGTTGACAGGTACTTGGGTGTCTTTGTGGTGTAGCGTATCTTGAAGACTAGGCCCAGTGCAAGCTGCTGCACTCTGTCAACTACTCGTAGCCAATCAAGGCTCAAAAAATGAACAGCGGTTAGATGTGTCCTAGGGTTGAGGCCTAGCAGAAGCCTAACCAGTTTATTTTGGGCTGTCTGGAGTCTTGTTTTATGGGCCTTTGTGGTTCTATAGTACCATGATGTTACGGCATAGTCGAAGTGACATTGAATGAGAGCTCCTGATAGGGTCCTCAGTGTGTTTTTACTGACAAGTGAGGATATCCTGTACAAGAATCTAGTTTTATGGTTCACTTTTTTGATTACTTTTGCTGCCATTTTATCTCCGGAAAGATTTGCCTCTAAGATGGAGCCCAGGTATGTAATATCCTCTTTTCTTGTGATATTAATGTTACCCACTTTTATTTTAAAATGTACAGCCTTTCTGAGTTTAGATGGGGATCCGTATAGGATGGTTTCAGTTTTACCTAGGTGTATTGATAGTTTATTGTCAGCTAGCCAGATGCAGATTCTACTCAGTTCAGTGCTTAGCGCTTTTTCCACCTGCAATATGTCCCTGTCAGAGACCAGCAGAGCCGAGTCATCCGCGAACAGGAACAAATTGCAATTACATGCTGATGACATGTCATTCACATATATTAGGAACAGTAAAGGTCCCAATATGCTTCCTTGTGGAACGCCGCAGGTCACTGGGAGGGGGGGGGACAGTGTTCCGTTCACACTAACCACCTGTTCCCTCCCCTCTAAGTAGGATTGCATCCAGCTCACCGATGTTCTATCGAACCCAATTGCTTTCAGTTTATCTAACAATATGTGGTGATCTACTGTGTCGAAGGCCTTCTGGAGGTCCAGCATGACCATGCCGCAGTACTTGCCCGAGTCCACCTCATGGTTGATGTGGTCGTTCAAATAGAGAAGGCATGTGTCAGTGGAATGTGATGTTCTGAATCCTGATCTGTACTGTTCATCAAATGGCATACTAGCATGGCATACTAGCATACTAACTGTTGCATACTGGTGTCTGTGAGTCATCTGTACTGTTCATCAAATGGCATACTAACTGTTGCATACTGGTGTCTGTGAGTCATCTGTACTGTTCATCACACTATGGCTGTGTTCCAAATGGCATACTAGCATACTAACATACTAGCATACTAACGTACTAGCATACTAACGTACTAGCATACTAGCATAGTAGCATATTGGCATACTAGCCTAGTAGCATACTAACTGTTGCATACTGGTGTCTGTGTGCTCCTTACTGTTCATCACACTATGTGCTAGCGTACTAGCATCAGGGGAGGCTGGTTCATTAGGGGCAATTGGACAATGCCCCACCAAAGGGAGAAGAGAGAGATTTTTTTCCTATGACTTCTAGACAGTGTTGCTTCTGAATATCATAGTCCAATCAGCTAGTGTTCTGTGGAGTATAGTCCAATCAGCTAGTGTTCTGTGGAGTATATCATAGTCCAATCAGCTAGTGTTCTGTGGAGTATGTTCCAATCAGCTTCAAGTCCCGCCCCTTTCAGGGCAACTTTCAATCTACTCGAAATTGCACTAGGCTGTTCTCGTAGACTTGCATGTAAAATCTATTTTGGTAACTTCAGGCCATTCGGTCATTTGTCTATGGGGTTTTGGGACATGCACAAAGAATCGTACGTGCTTACGTCATGTCATACGGCCGGCGTAGCTTTCAGATCACGTTCGTTCACCTGCTATGGTGATAGCACATGCTATGGTGTTAGCACCTGCTAACATGGCTATGGCGGCTAGTAATGTTTGCTTCGTGTTTCTATTTGTTTTGTTCGTTTTGTGTTTTGTGTAATATGTCTATTGGCAACATTCTACTGCTGGTCTTAATTATCAGCGACCGTCTCCGCTGCCGTGCGACCAACACGCAGGGGGAATATGGAACTATACTGCAAATCACACAGCAAACCACTACCGGACTTTGTAAACAAATTGAACAAATGGATTAGAAGGAGGCATCTTTTGTTCCCAACTTGATGATATTGCAACTGGACCTATTACCGAAGTCAAACTTGTGTAAGTAAGTGAATCATCTGTCCTTCAGTCATGATAGGAAAACCAAATCGATGCTGGGAGAAGGAATGGCAGACTGTATTCTGATTGTATCTTCTATGCTCTTTGTATGTTTCTATGCTCTTTGTATGTTTCTATGCTCTTTGTATGTGTCTTGGTGTAGGAGAAACGTAGGACCACGTTGGAAACAAGTGTTTCGGTACACGTTGACGTGTAGAAACTGTAGAGAGAAAATTGTAGAAATTGTAGAGAAAACTGGGGGGGTAGAGGTGATGAAGAGGTCTGTACAGGGGGGGGTAGAGGGGATGGAGAGGTCTGTACAGGGGGGTAGAGGGGATGAAGAGGTCTGTACAGGGGGGGTAGAGGGGATGAAGAGGTCTGTACAGGGGGGTAGAGGGGATGAAGAGGTCTGTACAGGGGGGTAGAGGGGATGAAGAGGTCTGTACAGAGGGGTAGAGGGGATGAAGAGGTCTGTACAGAGGGGTAGAGGGGATGAAGAGGTCTGTACAGGGGGGTAGAGGGGATGAAGAGGTCTGTACAGGGGGGGTAGAGGGGATGAAGAGGTCTGTACAGGGGGGTAGAGGGGATGAAGAGGTCTGTACAGGGGATGAAGAGGTCTGTACAGAGGGGTAGAGGGGATGAAGAGGTCTGTACAGAGGGGTAGAGGGGATGAAGAGGTCTGTACAGGGGGGTAGAGGGGATGAAGAGGTCTGTACAGGGGGGTAGAGGGTATGAAGAGGTCTGTACAGGGGGGTAGAGGGTATGAAGAGGTCTGTACAAGGGGGTAGAGGGGATGGAGAGGTCTGTACAGGGGGTAGAGGGTATGAAGAGGTCTGTACAGGGGGGTAGAGGGGATGAGGAGGTCTGTACAGAGGGGTAGAGGGGATGAAGAGGTCTGTACAGGGGGGTAGAGGGGATGAAGAGGTCTGTACAGGGGGGTAGAGGGGATGGAGAGGTCTGTAGAGGAGGGTAGAGGGGATGGAGAGGTCTGTACAGGGGGGGTAGAGGGGATGAAGAGGTCTGTACAGGGGGGTAGAGGGGATGGAGAGGTCTGTAGAGGAGGGTAGAGGGGATGGAGAGGTCTGTACAGGGGGGGTAGAGGGGATGAAGAGGTCTGTACAGGGGGGTAGAGGGGATGAAGAGGTCTGTAGAGGGGATAAAGAGGTCTGTAGAGGAGGGTAGAGGGGATGAAGAGGTCTGTACAGGGGGTAGAGGGGATGGAGAGGTCTGTACAGGGGGTAGAGGGGATGGAGAGGTCTGTACAGGGGTAGAGGGGATGGAGAGGTCTGTAGAGGTGGGTAGAGGGGATGGAGAGGTCTGTAGAGGTGGGTAGAGGGGATGAAGAGGTCTGTAGAGGTGGGTAGAGGGGATGAAAAGGTCTGTACAGGGGGGTAGAGGGGATGAAGAGGTCTGTACAGGGGGGTAGAGGGGATGGCGAGGTCTGTACAGGGGGGTAGAGCTATTCTCATGCTAAAATTGACTGTAAATCCAGATTTTAAAGTTGATATTCTTCCCCGTGGAGCATGCCCCCTTAACCTGTGCCCCACCCAAACATTTTAGCACCAGCCGCCACTGACTAGCATACTAGCATACTAACATAGTAGCATATTGGCATACTAGCATACTAGCATAGTAGCATACTAGCATATGAATGAATGAATTCATTAATTAATGAATGGTCTTTATTGTCATTGCTACAGTACAGGTACCAAACAACGAAATACTGCATACTAGCATACTAGCATACTCAAATACCGCATACTGTACAGTGTGAATGCTCTCGCATACTCAAATCTACGTCGTTTCTACAGGGTTCCCGCGCTGGTCTTAAAAAGTCATAAAGGCTAAAATCCAGCATTCCGATTTTTAAGGCCCTAAAAGGTCTTACATTTCAGTTATTCGGTCTAAAAATGAGGTGCTAGGTCTTAAAAATGAGATCCTACAAGGAAAATATCTATTTACGAGGAAACTAATCAAGTTGGAACCCAAAAAATGCCAATTCGCTTGTCTGTATGGCAGTGAAATCCCTAATTTCATCACCTCGAGGATGACAAAAAACTATGGTGTCGCGAATAGGTCTAAAATTATATTCTAGAGGTCAAAAAAATGTCAAAAAAGGTCTACAATTTGACGTGTTGAACAGAGGCGGATTTAGGATTGTAGGAGATCCGGGGCTTAGCCCAGAGGGAGAATATAATGTGTGGAAAAATTAGCTTTTTTTTTTGTTGCCGAAAACTCCATGTTTACTAGCTGTAACATTAACGTTATATCATTCTTTTTCACTTGTTACTCAGTCAACCAGAGTGCAGATATCAAAGACTATCAGCCTGTTATTCACTTTATTTGTACAAGTATTATCCTTTGTTTGATTTCTTACCATGTACCGTAACAGTACCTTGCTATGTTTCATTTTCATTATAACATAACGTTATGTTATGATAGCCAGCTAGCATTAGCAAACCGGAAAAGTAGTGTCAGTGAGTCAGTCACCTTTCTAATAAGATTCACAAACCTGAAACATCATCTGTCATCACTGTTTTTTTTTTTTTTTTTTTTTGTGAAAAGTAAAACATTCGGGTCTTTTCAGAAAACATCCGGGGCTTGAGCCCAAGTAGCCACCCCCTAGCGCCGCCCCTGGTGTTGAAACTCGTAGGAACCCTGTTTCTAGTGAATAGTATGCTAGTATGCCATTTCGAACACAGCCCATCTCTCAGCCAGAGGTGAACTGAGTGGTCTGCTCAGATACATGGTACAGTAGGCCAGGCTTGAGAATGGACGTCATGACTGCTGCATTGTCAAGAATGGAAGTATGACCCAAAAGTCTATAACCAAGTAAGTGGAAAATGTGGTCTAACAACGCAACACCTGAACTATCCCTCTATTACACACGCACACCACTGCACAAAACAGACAAATAACAGGTCATGAAGTCATAAAACAGAATTTACTGAGATGCTGCGTCATAACAACATTCATCACATGACAGAAAGCACCACCCCACACTAGGGATGCTCCGATCTGGATTTTTGGGTCCGATACCGATCACCGATTTTTTTCCTCAAGATCAACCGATACCGATACCGATACCGATTTTTTTTTAAATACATAACTGTAGGCCTACTGACTGGATAGCCTACATATTTTTTGCTTTTTAGACAAAAGTTTTGATCCATTAGGCACCAAGCAAACGCAGACCCATTTTTATGGCATAGTAAAAGTCTGGCCTATCACCAGGGGTGCACATAACTTTTTGGGGCCAGTGCTCAGAGGAGCACCTAGGGATGCTGCTTGGTGCTCCCCGAGCTCGCGAGTCACGACCCGTCCCACAGGATGGATGAAAAAGGGATACATGCAAAACGACATTTATTCATAAATAAAGATGAACGAACAAATGATTGTGTGCAAAACAAAAGAAACAAATGCAAAATCAAATGACTGCTCTTTAAGCATGAAAGTCTGTCAGACTCCTTTAAACACAATGAAATCAACTGATCTCTTTAAGCACTGCTCTGTTCTGTAAACACTGAAATCAACTTTTCAACAAAAAGTTACAGCCTAAGCATTTATTTATACTACAAGCTTAATCGTCATCATCACTGCTCTCTTGACTGCTGTAAATTATTACTGTCCTCAATTTCAACCATGGTAGAGGATGTTTTTTTTGTGATCAACTTTTTTTTTTTTTTTGGTGCGCAAAAGCGCCCTCATGCGGCTGATCTGCCGCGCAGCATGCATATTGGCGACGCATGCGCACTGGCGCACCAGTTATGTGCACCCCTGCCTATCACCCAGTTAGGGCCTGAAGCCCAAGTCAGTCGATATGGCTGTATAAAAGACATCATAAACGTGGCCTTCATGGTTTACATACTGTTACGTCCTCCTATGTTTTCTGTTCAGTTATCTGTCTTCCCCAGGGGGAAAAAAAAAAAAAAAAAAAAAAAAGATCGGTTTTTGCGATCGGCCATTTTTGCCGATCACCGATCGAGTCATTTGGAGTGAAATCGGCCGATTTAAATCGGTGGCCGATAAATCGGAGCATCCCTACCCCACACCTTAATAAAAGACAGAGAAGAACATCCACATAGACAGCATTGAATAGGCTCATTGGTAAACAAACACACATTTAAATAAATAATAAAAAAATGGCCGTTCAGAGTTGAGAACTCCTCTCCTTTGGCAGATTGTCCAGTTTTGTTTGTAGTGGCTTTTATCACAGGTAAACATCACATTTATTTAAGGGCCTGGAGTTTTCCCTGAAAACATGTTCTGGTCAGGAACAGGAAAAACTCTTGGTCTTCTTAACAATATTACAAATCCAGCTATCTGAATATCTTTAAAAAATAAGAATAATAATCTGAGTGCTTCAATTCAAAATAATCTGGGAACACAATATTATTTTATAATACACGATACACACAGTCAAACCCCGGCCTTGCCCTTTCAGGGTTCCACAGTAACGCTTACCCGGAGCAAGTAAACTAATCCGCCGGGTTTGTTTGCGCGAGCCCGACGACGCTGCTGGATCCTGGATCTGTTTACCTGTGTGCAGGAAGAACAACAGACGGCGCAGGCGCCAGACCAGACTAGATGATCGCGGAGTGAAGATATTATCAAAGCGTGCGCGATGCGACGGGTGATCGACAGGCGCGTACGCTTTGATAATATCTTCACTCCGCGATCATCTAGTCTGGTCTGGCGCCTGCGCCGTCTGTTTTTTTTTTTTTTTTTTTACTATGCTCCGGGCAAGGGGGCAAGCGCTACTGGGGAACCCTGCCTTTGGACAGGGTCAGCTCACTGGAAGGTACATATGGCTATAAGACACTGAGGTAAACCTTCGTCCTTGTGCGACTCAGACACATAACAGTCCACTGAATCATCTTCCGTCCCTTTTTCGATACACATTCCTGTGAAAATGAAATGTAAAAGATTGGCATTAATAATCCAAATGATAACAATACACACAGTGCCATGCATAAGTAATGGGGACAGTGAAGCGTCATCGTTATGAGATTAAAGTAGAGACTGAAAGGCAGCTTTCATGTGAAGGTATTTGCATACATATTGGTTCCATCAGGCAGAAATGACCTTTTATGCATAGTCCCCCCCCTACATCAGGCTATTCAAAAGTAACAGGACGATTGTGTTTTTCTGGTTAAGCCAGGTGTGTTACATCACATCATTTGTGACAGCAGCTGGTGAAAAGTGCAACCAGTAGCTAAAGTCATTTTTCTGTTTTCTACATGTGCTTAAACTACAGACTGTCAGCTTTCAAAAGATGTGTCATACATTGAAATCGGAGAAAGAAATTGAACACGACAGGCGTGTTTGAATGTTGCTACACCGGAAATCACTAAGCACAGAAAATCCCCATCAAAGATAATGAATCCCCATCAAACAACAAGAAACGAAGTCATTGTGTTATAGATTACACTTATTTAATGAACGTAAAACTGTTCGGAAAAATAACGAGTGGGTACTTCACATCTTCGAGTTGAATGTTAGCTAAAAAAACGAAAATCTGAAAAAAAAAAAAAAAAACTTTAAAGACGAATTTGACGTCTTTCTCATTTCCGAGAGGTGTCCAGAAACACCAGGAGCAGTCACAAATATGTGGAACGGCTGGTGGTCCCTGAGGAGAGGTTTGAGAACCACTGGCCTAGAGGTTAGAGGCCAGGTAGCCTAGAGGTCAGAGAGGCCGGCTGGCAATCGGAAGGTCGCTGGTTCGATCCCCGCCTCAGGAGGGAGCTGCATGTGAGCTGTTTAAATCTGTCCCGTTACTTTTGGGTACCCTAAAAATAGGGTGGACTTTGCATAAAAAAGTGTTGGGTTACGGTGTCCACCCAGATCTGTGGGTCAGTCGTGGAACTCCTCTCTCACCCAGACCTGTGGGTCAGTCGTGGAGCTCCTCTCTCATCAATCCCACCCTGGGAACGAACACTTTGTTCGGCTGCGCTCAGGCAGGCGGTTCAGGACCATGTTCGCACGGACAAATAGACTGAAGCTCAGCTTCTACCCTAGGGCCATTCAAGCCCTGAACACAGCAAAGACCTAGGTTCTAGGCCCTGGACAATCTAGACAATTTGATGGCAGCTACTAGATTGTAAACATAAGTGCAATATTGAAATACAACTGTGAACATTCTAAACCTGCTAACTGCGACACTTTAATGAATGTGCAAAAATACTATGTGCAATATGACAACCCTTGTGTACATAAGGTTCAGATATAGGAGAAAGTTAGGATATTTATAGCATAGCATACAGCACAGTGTTTTATTGTATAGTATAGTAGTATAGTATAGTAGATAGTGTACATAGCCTTTATTTATGTAAACCAGCTCTTTTCCCTTTTTTATTTTACCCTTGGCTCTCTTGTTTTTAGTCTTTTTTCCAAGCACCAGGGGAGCCCCCCCCCTCCTAAATTTCGTTGTATGGTACCTGTACTGTATAAATAACAATAAAGACCATTCATTCATCCAGACCTGTGGGTCAGTCGTGGAGCTCCTCTCTCATCCTGGCAGCGATCTGCCCCCGCAGCTGGCAGTGCTGCTCCAGGTCCCTGGCCTCCAGGGGCAGCGCGCTGCTCCACACCATCAGCACCGACTCCTCGTCTGAGAGACACACGCGGACACGCACACACGCACACATGCAGACGCACAAACGCACACATGGACACGTATGCACACACAGACACACACAGACACAGACAGACACAGACAGACACACGCACACACACACAGACACACGCACACACACGCACACACAGACAGACACAGACAGACACACACACAGACACAGACACGCACGGACACGGACACAGACACAGACGCACACACACAGACACACACACACACACACACACAGACACAGACACAGACACAGACACGCACGGACACAGACACAGACACAGACAGAGACACACACAGACACACACACACACACACACAGACACACACAGATGCACACACACAGACACACACACACACACACACACACAGATGCACACACACGGACACGGACACCCACGCACGCACACACACACACACACAACACAAACAAAGGGGATACAGACATGGTAAATCTCAGTATCTCATTTAGGTTGGCATCGACACGTTTACTTTCTTTAGACGTTAACGAGGTCCTTATTAACATTTAATCAGCCATTAGGGGTCATTGACCCCGGTGAGTAAAACAAAGTGTTCTATCTTTGCACTCGATCAAATTTCAGGACCCTCCTTTCATGACTTGTCCTAGATATGTGTGTTCTACCACCCAGTATCCTTACATTTTCTAAATCACATCAGGATAAGCCAGTATAAAGATATTTTGCAGTTTTTCTGTGTAGGAAGCAGGCCAACTTACAAGCAGCCAACTAGAGGTCGTTGTGTGTAAATAGCAGCTCTTTTAGGAGGTAAAAAAGGCACGTCTGTTCTAGTGTTAACGAGGCTGTTCTAGTGTTAAGGAGGTCCTGGTTAAGCGTATTCATCTCTCACCAGACAGGTTCTTGACCTGGGGGAGCCGTCTCCCCAACACCAGGACCACGTCCTTACGGTTCAGGGACTCTGTCAAGTCAAAACACACAACAACAGAAACACAGTATTGAGGTTGTGAAACTCACCTCTCCGCCAAAACAGGAAGTCAAGGCCGACAGGAAGTTGCCATGCCAGATACAGACAGATACAGCGTCTCAGACAGACAGACAGACAGACAGACGGAACCACAGAAGTGAGAAGAAATCAAAGACCAAATCAGACCGAAAAAAGAAAGGATACAGGAAGAAAAGCCCAAAGAGAGACAGGAGACAGTTTTTATAACCGCCGGTATCAGATCGGTGAATCTCTAACAATAGAGACTCTACACTGGCTTCCTGTTATGTTCAGAATGGATTTCAAGATCCTTCTGCTTGTTTATAAAGCTCTCACTGGCACAGCACCAGAATATGTTCAGGTGTTCTGCTAGCATATCAGCCCAATAGAGCTCTCAGGTCTTCTGCTAGCATATCAGCCCAATAGAGCTCTCAGGTCTTCTGCTAGCATATCAGCCCAATAGAGCTCTCAGGTCTTCTGCTAGCATATCAGCCCAATAGAGCTCTCAGGTCTTCTGCTAGCATATCAGCCCAATAGAGCTCCCAGGTCTTCTGACGCTGGTTTTCTCTGTGTACCACATGTACAAAAGAAGAGATTTGGTGAGGCTGCATTCTCATTTTATGCTCCAGATTGTGTCTCACTGCCAGTTTACATTAGGGATGCAACCTCAGCACTATGTTCAAGTCAAGACTAAAAACCCATCTTTTTAATATTGTCTTTAAATGACTAAATAATTAAATGATGATTATATAATGATTAAAGCACTTTGAGCTGCAACGTTTGCAGGAAAAGTGCTATACAAATAAAGGTTATTATTATTATTATTGTTATTATTATTATTATTATAATAACACAAATAGATAGATATACCCAGACTGCCAGACACCAGTATCAGAAACAGAACATCTGTGACAGCAGTTTAGGACGGAGGGGACTAGATACCCCCCGGTGGCTAAACAGTAGTACTGCAATATAATTTGTTTTCCCCACTGAAACCCATTATAAACTCAACGCCTATCTGTTGTCTCTCACACTCACACGTTCACACACACACGTTCACACACACACACACACGTTCACACACGCACACACGTTCACACACACACACACACACACGTTCACACACGTTCACACACACGTTCACACACACACACACGTTCACACACACACACGTTCACACACACACACACACACACACACACACACACACACCACACACACACACACACACACACACACACACACACACACACACACACACACACACACACACACAGAAAGAAGGCAGAGAAAACACCAAAACACCAATGGTCTGATTCATAATTCTTAAGTCAAGCTCTCTATGCATGTTGTATTAAGTGCCCCCCCCCCCCCCCAGCCACGCCCTGTTCTCTCGGCTACCCAAGCGGCACCAGAGTATCCAGACCTGGACCAACAGGTTCTGGGAGAGACTCTAGACCCCTCCGCCCCCCCTTGACACACCAGGGCTCGACATTAACACCGTTTTACTTGTCGGGAGCAGGTAAAAACTTTCGCCGGATTTGTTTGCGCGAGCCGGACGACGCTGCTGCTGGATCCTGGATACGTTTACCTGTGTGCAGGAAGAACAACAGACAGCGCCAGACCAGACTAGATGATCGTGAGTGAAGATATTATCAAAGCGTACGAGTGATCGCGCAAACAAACCCGGCGAAAGTTTTACTGTGTGCTCCACAGTAAACAAGTAAAACGGCGTTAATGTCGAACCCTGCACACGTACCCGGGCACCTACCTATGACCATGCAGGCCATGCCCCCCCCCCCAGACCTACCTATGACCATGCAGGCCATGCCCCCCCCCCCCAGACCTACCTATGACCATGCAGGCCATGCTGCAGACAGAGCGACAGTGTGGGGAGACCACCTGCAGCAGCTGGTAGGTGGAGAGGTCTACCAGCAGGATGTGGCCGCCCCGCGTGCCCACCCACAAGGTGGCGCCGTGGTGCACCAGCAGGGCCTTGACCCCGCCCCATGTAGGAGGGGCGGAGGAGTCCTGGGGCGTGTCTGAGCCGGAGCTGCTGTTCTTCCTGGGTCTGCGACCCCAGCTGTGTCTGTGGAGAGAGATATCGTAGAGAGCTTTAGTTGTTGATAGTGTTTGTGGAGAGAGATATCGTAGAGAGCTTTAGTTGTTGAGAGTGTCTGTGGATAATATGATAGAGACACCAGAAAGAGAGCTTTAGTTGTTGAGAGTGTTTGTGGAGAGAGATATCGTAGAGAGCTTTAGTTGTTGAGAGTGTTTGTGGAGAGAGATATCGTAGAGAGCTTTAGTTGTTGAGAGTGTTTGTGGAAGGAGATATGGTAAAGAGAGGTTTAGTTGTTGATAGTGTTTGTGGAGAGATATGGTAAAGAGAGCTTTAGTTGTTGAGAGTGTTTGTGGATAATATGATAGAGACACCGTAAAGAGCTTTAGTTGTTGATAGTGTTTCTTTTAAGTTATTTTTCCTGAGTGGGGCAGTCCTACTCATATTTTTCATTGTATTGGACAGATACAGTGAAGACAGACAGGAAAGTAAGGAGAAGAAGGGAGAGAGAGAGAGGGCATGTCAGCAGGGCATGGGCCGGATTCTAACCCATGCCGACATGGGCTTATGTGTGCACTGTAGACCACGGTGCTAGACCACTGGACTGGTTTCTGTGTGAGTGCGAGTGAGTGCGTATGTTTTTGTGTGAGTGTGTATGTTTCTGTGTGAGTGTGTGTGAGTGTGTATGTTTTTGTGTGAGTGTGTGTGAGTGTGTATGTTTCTGTGTGAGTGTGTATGAGTGTGTATGTTTTTGTGTGAGTGTGTATGTTTCTGTGTGAGTGTGTATGAGTGTGTATGCTTTTGTGTGAGTGTGTATGTTTCTGTGTGAGTGTGTGTGAGTGTGTATGCTTTTGTGTGAGTGTGTATGTTTTTGTGTGAGTGTGTTTGTTTTTGTGTGAGTGTGTATGTTTCTGTGTGATTGTGTGTGAGTGCGTATGTTTTTGTGTGAGTGTGTGTGAGTGCGTATGTTTTTGTGTGAGTGTGTATGAGTGTGTATGCTTTTGTGTGAGTGTGTATGTTTCTGTGTGAGTGTGTATGAGTGTGTATGCTTTTGTGTGAGTGTGTATGTTTTTGTGTGAGTGTGTTTGTTTTTGTGTGAGTGTGTGTGAGTGTGTATGTTTCTGTGTGATTGTGTGTGAGTGCGTATGTTTTTGTGTGAGTGTGTGTGAGTGTGTATGTTTTTGTGTGAGTGCGTATGAGTGTGTATGTTTTTGTGTGAGTGTGTGTGAGTGCGTATGTTTTTGTGTGAGTGTGTGTGAGTGTGTATGTTTTTGTGTGAGTGCGTATGAGTGTGTATGTTTTTGTGTGTGTGAGTGTGTATGTTTTTGTGTGATTGTGTGTGAGTGTGTATGTTTTTGTGTGAGTGTGTGTGATTGTGTATGTTTTTGTGTGAGTGTGTGTGAGTGTGTATGCTTTTGTGTGAGTGTGTATGTTTCTGTGTGAGTGTGTATGAGTGTGTATGCTTTTGTGTGAGTGTGTATGTTTTTGTGTGAGTGTGTGTGAGTGTGTATGTTTTTGTGTGAGTGTGTGTGAGTGTGTATGTTTTTGTGTGATTGTGTGTGAGTGCGTATGTTTTTGTGTGAGTGTGTGTGAGTGTGTATGTTTTTGTGTGAGTGCGTATGAGTGTGTATGTTTTTGTGTGAGTGTGTGTGAGTGTGTATGTTTTTGTGTGAGTGTGTGTGAGTGTGTATGTTTTTGTGTGAGTGTGTGTGAGTGTGTATGTTTTTGTGTTTTTGTGTGATTGCGTATATGTTTTGCGGTTCCAGTTCAGCAGTGTGTGTGTGTGTGTGTGTCAGAGAGAGTCTGTGTGTGTGTGTGTGTGAGTGTGTGTGTGTGTGTGTGTGTGTGTGTGTGTGTGAGTGTGTGTGTGTGTGTGTGTGTGTGTGTGAGTCTGTGTGAGTGCTGACCTCAGTAGCTGGGCACAGTCGATGCAGGTCACCATCCTCTGGCTCTTCTTGTCCCACACCTCCACGCTCTGCCCCCCCGCCTTGCTCAGGTACACCTGCCGCTCCACCACCACCCTGGACACACACGCCTCGCTGCTCACCGCCTGCTGCTGCCTGGGACACACACACACACACACACACACACACGTTACACACAGACGCGTCACACACGAACACACACGGACGCATCACACACACACACACACACACACACGTTACACACAGACGCGTCACACACAAACACACACGTTACACACGGACGCATCACACACACACACACACGCACGGACGCATCACACACACACACACACACACACACGGACGCATCACACACACACACACACACACACACACACACACACACACCACACAGGAGATTGAATCCAGCTACACTTGGATAAAATACGCACAATTATTTCTGTTTTTGTTACTGTGATTATCATAGAATCATCTTCCATAAGATTTATTATACAACGGATAGATCCGGTGCTTTGTCTCTATTGGTCAGTTTGTCTTTCTTTTGTGAAATATTGATAGATAAATGTGGTAACCGTTGTATAAAAGCGTTATGGAACGAGAAGCCGTGGTATATGGTGGATATTGGCACAGCTAGGGGGTGTATATATAACGGCACTCCTCGTCATGCCTAACCACCCCGCTAGCTGTGCCGATATACATGATATACCACGGCTTCTCGTTCCATAACGCTTAAGTACAGCCGTTCAAATTCACGTCGGTCAGTTCACTGAAAGGGTAGGGGTGCCTTGTCAGTGCGCTCTTCTTAGCAGAGGACGACAGACTCACTGGAAGAGGTGGTTGGGCTTAGTGTTGATGGTCTTCCAGACGTCATAGTCGGTTGTGAAGGAGAGAACCCTGGTCCCACAGCCGGCCCACACGGTGGTTCTGTCCGACGAGTGACCCGATTGGCCCAGACACACCAGAGGGGTGTTGACGTTTCCGACAACGAGTGTTTTCACCGGCTGGCCGTTCTGCTGCTTTATACGAGATAAGAAAACACAACAACGTATTCAACCTGTCAACATGCTAACGAAGAGAAGATAATGTAGACTTCAATAACATGTAGAATATGCTGTACCGCTTAAGGACCATTAGACAAGAACTATTCATTTTTAAAAAGCTATATCGTTAGCCTCATAGCATAATCGCCTAAGTCATGCTTCACTTGTGGTCAGCCGAGCCATCTTTGTATGTCGTGTCAAACATGCCTCTGTCAAAGAGATGACTTGGGCAGGTAGTGATGTTGGAATGTAACGAGCATTCTGATAGGCTGATGTCATAGAGGCAATAATGCCCAGTGAATCAGCAGTGTTAGGAGAGGAGAGTTAGGCAGAGATCTACATTTGGCCAAAATATGACTTAGGCAGTTATGCTACGGGGCTAACGACATTCAGAGAGAGCATTTGCAGTCATCCAAAGCGTTAGGTATCATGTTGGAGGAGCTTGTGATACCTGAAGCACGGAGTCCTCGTAGACGGTCAGGGTTCCGTCCGCCGTCCCGACTAACAAGTAGTTCTTCCTTTGACTGAAATGAAATCCGAAGGGTTAATGCCAGGAGTTAACACAACAAGGACCGCTCCCAGTAATTAAGTGTTATGGAACGAGAAGCCGTGGTATAGTCGTGGATATCGGCACAGCTAGCGGGGTGGTTAGGCACGACGCGAAGCGAAGTTATATATACACCCCCTAGCTGTGCGGATATCCACGATATACCACGGCTTCTTGTTCCATAACGCTTTTCTACAACGGTTACCACATTTATCTTATCAATATTTCACAAAAGAAAGACAGGAGAAACTTTTAATTAATGTATTTTAATGGAACTATGTTTTATTGTGAGTGTATTCATCCACTGAACAGTTGTTTATCGGTTGCTAAGCAACGGTAAGAATGTAACTTCGATGAAAAAAAATCTATTTAGCCATGCGTATGTCATGGATATCGGCACGGCTGGAACGCAAACTGACCAATAGAGACAATGGACCAAACTGACCAATAGAGACACTGGACCAAACTGACCAATAGAGACAATGAACGCAAACTAACCAATAGAGACAATGGACCGGATCTATCCGTTGTATAAGATACTACAAACACTGAATAAATTCAGTCACTTCATCACTATAGGACAGAACATCTAAAGTACTGTCTAGCGTCCATATATATATACCTGCCCAGGTGTCCCCGCCCTGCCTTACCTGCGTGGGGGGTGTACGTGGAAGAACAGTGATGTCACGGCCTTACCTGCGCGGGGGGTGTACGTGGAAGAACAGTGAGGTCACGGCGTCGCTGACGCTCTGCAGGTGGTGCCATGACGACAGGTCCTGAGTGTCCACCACCACCAGCGCTCCTGATTGGGTGCCTGCCACCAGCCAATCACGGGCCTCCCCTGGGACCTGAACGGTCACCAGGCATAAGACGGGACTGGTGTCGATCTCCTGTTGACGGAGAGGAGGAGAGGAGGAGAGGAGGACGTTGTCATAAGCAGAGAGGAACATGGGCTTGTAAACCTGCATTGCAATCTGTCTGTTGAGAGAAGCAGGTATGGGAGTCAGGGCTCGACATTAACGCCGTTTTACTTGTCCGACGCTGCTAGATCCCGGATCTGTTTACCTGTGTGCAAGAAGAACAACAGACGGCGCAGGCGCCAGACTAGACTAGATGATCGTGAGTGAAGATATTATCAAAGCGTACGGGTGATCGACAGGCGAGTACGCTTTGATAATAATATCTTCACTCACGATCATCTAGTCTGGTCTGGCGCCTGCGCCGTCTGTTGTTCTTCCTGCACACAGGTAAACAGATCCAGGATCTAGCAGCGTCGTCGGGCTCGCGCAAACAAACCCGGCGAATGTTTTACTTGCTCCGGACAAGCAAAAAGGCGTTAATGTCGAACCCTGAGCAGGTATGGGAGTAGGTGATTGCCCCACCTGTGTGGTGACCCTCTCTGTCTCCAGGTCCACGGCGGTGATGCAGCCTAGCCTCTGGGTGCTGCTGCCGCCCCCCACCCAGGCCCGGGGGGAGGGGGAGGGGCTGTTGCTGTAGCCCACCGCAAAACACTCTGTGGCCCGGCTCACCGCCAGCTCCCGCAGCAGACACAGCATCTCCCCAGAGTTCAGACTGTCAAACACCTGCAGGTAAACCAGACAGTCAAACACCTGAAAGGTAAACCAGACAGTCAAACACCTGAAAGGTAAACCAGACAGTCAAACACCTGAAAGGTAAACCAGACAGTCAAACACCTGAAAGGTAAACCAGACAGTCAAACACCTGAAAGGTAAACCAGACAATCAAACACCTGCAAGGTAAACCAGACTGTCAAACACCTGCAAGGTAAACCAGACTGTCAAACATCTGCAGGTAAACCAGACAGTCAAACACCTGAAAGGTAAACCAGACAGTCAAACACCTGAAAGGTAAACCAGACAGTCAAACACCTGCAGGTAAACCAGACAGTCAAACACCTGAAAGGTAAACCAGACAGTCAAACACCTGCAAGGTAAACCAGACAGTCAAACACCTGCAGGGGAAAGGGGTGTCAAGAAAAAAAACACAAGAACCTGAGAATATTCCACAACTGGCATATGAGGAGAACTCAGGGTAAGATGGCATTTCACCTAAACATGAAACCAGGGTTCCCACACCTTCTGAAACATCAAATTCAAGCATCTTTCAAGGACTTTCAACACTCAATTCCCTCAAATTCAAGGACCCAACGCGGCATAGTTTGAGACAGATCGAGATGAGAATGTATATAATAGGAACTATCCGCTCACAGACAACAATTAAAAAGAGAGGCTTGAATGTGTGAACACTAGATGGTCTCTTGCCTTCTCTACCACAGCACAGCAAAACAATATATTGTGAAATATGCGTAAAGTTAAGCAATAGAGAGAGGAGGAGCCATGTAAAAAAAATAATTATACATATACATTTTTTAGAGAGAGAGAGAGACAGGAATTCAAGCACTTTCAATGACCCATGTATATTTTCAAAAACGTTTAAGACCTTGATTTTTTTTCTCTCAAATTCACAAACTTTCAAGGATTTCAAGGACCCGCGAGAACCCTGTGAAACATAGTTTGGACCCTCCCTTTAAACCACCCTCTTCCCCCTCCTCCTTACCCGTGCAGCGGTGGGTCTGTCCTGGGGACTCTCCCTCATGCACTCCCTCATCAGGGCCTCGAACCCGGGCCACGGGGAGCAGCCGTAGTGCTTCACTGGGTCTGCAGAGAGGACGCAGTAATAATACATCATAATTATAATAATAACTTGGTTTTATATGTCATCAGGAGGCACAGCGTTAACTATCATAGCCATGCTGACGACACTCAGCTTTATATCTCAGTAACTCCCAACGACTACAGGATGGTCGACCAGCTGATAGATTGTATTGCTGATATCAATGCATGGATGGACACAACATTTTCTCCAACTCAATCAGGAAAAAAACAGAGGTATTGATCGTCGGTGAGAAGGCTGGGAGAGAGAAATTGTCTGCACATTTGAAAAACACTGGCACTTAAACACTAAGTACCAGGCCAGAAATCGAGGTGTCATAATTGACTCAGATCTTAACTTTGAAACCCATATTAAAAATACTAGAAAAATATCCTTCTATCATTTAAAGGTGAACCCTGGTTGTTAAGACATGTAGACCTTAACCCAAGGGCGCTTTACAGATTCTACAGACAGGAAGTCAGACAGACAGAACAGAAAAAAAAAAGGAAAAAAAAGACAGTGACAGAACTAGACTAGGGGCCAATGGCCTTGGTGAACAGATGAGTTTTGAGGGCTGATTTGAAGGTGTCCAGGGTGGGTAGGGGTGTTGAAGGTGTCCAGGGTAGGTAGGGGTGTTGAAGGTGTCCAGGGTAGGTAGGGGTGTTGAAGGTGTCCAGGGTAGGTAGGGGTGTTGAAGGTGTCCAGGGTAGGTAGGGGTGTTGAAGGTGTCCAGGGTAGGTAGGGGTGTTGAAGGTGTCCAGGGTGGGTAGGGGTGTTGAAGGTGTCCAGGGTAGGTAGGGGTGTTGAAGGTGTCAGGGTAGGTAGGGGTGTTGAAGGTGTCCAGGGTAGGTAGGGGTGTTGAAGGTGTCCAGGGTAGGTAGGGGTGTTGAAGGTGTCCAGGGTAGGTAGGGGTGTTGAAGGTGTCCAGGGTAGGTAGGGGTGTTGAAGGTGTCCAGGGTAGGTAGGGGTGTTGAAGGTGTCCAGGGTAGGTAGGGGTGTTGAAGGTGTCCAGGGTAGGTAGGGGTGTTGAAGGTGTCCAGGGTAGGTAGGGGTGTTGAAGGTGTCCAGGGTAGGTTGGGGCGTTGCGGATCACTGTGGGGAGAGAGTTCCAGAGGGTGGGTGCTGCCACACTGAATGCCTTACTGCATTGCTGTGTCTTTCAACATTGGATGTACAAATTAATATCTAGTTGTGTGAGCCAGGGAACTTGCCTGTGGTACGAAGGTTAAGAAAACAATACTTATTAAAATGACTCCAGAACACAAGTTTATGCCAATATATTCATTTTATTGCGACTTCAGTCTGGTCCATCTGATTCCAGGCCGTACAATGGACCTATCGCTAAGCCACGCCCCCTTTGAGAACTCGGACAAACAAACAACGCTTCACTGACAGTGACTGACTGACTGACCGACCATGACTGAATGACATTCAACGACTTACAAATGGCGGGAGTTGGCACATTTCTGATTTCTGATTTACCACAGCAAGTAATAGACATGTTTTTTTTAAAGAAAGAATATTTAGTCTAGATTCCAGAAGCTTTTTACCATCAGATATCAGCGGGTTGTTAGTCCGAGTTTTCTGCCTGTAGTGACTTTCTACTGTGATATGATTGGACGATTTCTATTTTGGGGCGTGGCTTAGCGATAGGTCTATTCAGAGGTATGTCCTCCACATGTTTGTTCACTACTACTAGAGATGCAACAGTACCACTGCTTCCACTGTCGATACAGATTAGATGGGGTACTGAACTTTCTATCACTTCATATAAAGGATCAAATTTGAGAGCCAAATATATCAGCCTCATCATGTTAGCGTTTACAGCCCTGGATGCTGCAGTGATGTTACCTGTGTATTATCAAAATACCGCTGAAACATTTACCCTGCTTCCCTGTGCTGTCGAGTGGATACAAGCTACCCATGTTAGATTAGATTAGATTAGATTAGATGTATTGTCCCCAGGGGGAAATTCATTTTCACACCACTGTACAGTACACATGTATACATACAACACCGTATAACACAGACAACAACAGACAGTACTACACATGAGAGATACACAAGTACACACACTCAGCGCGGTCTGTTATTTAAGGCAACAATGGCTGCGGGGATCAGGCTTTTGCCAAAGCGAGCCCTTTTGCACCGTAGCGTTCTGTACCTACGCCCGGATGGCAGTGGGGCGAGGTACAGGTTGAGTGGGTGGGTGATGTCCTGTTCTATTGTGGTGGCAATGCGTGAGATGGGCCCTGTTGTTTAGTGCTGTGAGGTTGGGCGTGCCGTTTTAATCTAACATCGTTTGCGTTGTTACTGGCAGTTATCGACAGATGATCAGAACACAACACATTAAAAGTAATTTATGTTAAATGTTATTAAGTTAAATGAAAAAGTCCATCTGTATTGGGACACAAACATCAGGTATACAAAATGACAGAATTTAAAAAGGGAAGACAAATAATTTCCACCTGTCCTTGTTGATTTGGTTATGATAAGGTCAGACAGTTGTACATCATAATCAAAGGGTTTATTCATCTTTTACATTTCTGGAAATATTGCTGACTGGCTTTAAGGACATTAGTAAGTGTTATTGATGTTCGATTGCCAATATCTCAGAGGAACACTAAGGTCTAAAGGCCAATGCACACGGCGTGCGATGCGATATTGTCGCACGACAACATTCGATTCTCAATTCACACCAATGAATGAATGAATGTGAATGGAGAATCGAATGTTGTCGTGCGACAATATCGCATCGCACGCCGTGTAAATTGTCTCATTGGGTCTCATTCAAAACAATGGAATCGAATTCGACGGCCGGGCAAGCCATCGACGGGCAGAGGTTGTTGTTTCTTTTTACTTGCCCCGGGCAATCGGGCAACCCTTAATGTCGAACCCTGCTTCACTGGTAACACCCTCAGAGGACCAACTTGACAGTAGATAAACGGAAACACTTTCTCAGTGAAGGTGTGTGTGAGTGTGTGCAGGTGTGCGTTAGTGTCAGGGTCAGAGAACGACAGCTTTCCTCGGTCCCAGTCCAGCTGCACTCTGACCCTCTGGGGGTTCTGGATCACTGTGACGAGAGTGTACGGAAACCCCGGGACACCTGGAACACCTGGAGCACGTGTATTAAACCTCCGATCCTGAAACTCAAGCCGCCAGGATCCAGCCCAAAAGCCAGATTTGTCCTTCCTGTCTGCAGACTCTGTCATCACACCCAGGCTATAGTGTGTACTCTCCCCCACCTCAACGTCCCAGCTGTGTGTCCCTGAGTCAAAGCCCTCAGAGCCCAGGACCACAGCGTAGGATTCAAACCTCTCTGGGTTGTCAGGAAGCTTCATTCTCGCTCCGCAGAAACGTGCACTGTTCAGATCCTCAGACAGGCTGAGTTCTGGGTGGGCAGTGTTGGGGTCCAGAATCACAGGAGTGTGTTCCACTATTCCCTGCATCTTCTCCCAGACTCTGAACTGCAGGTTGCCCAGGTGCTTTGCCACGTCTATCAGCGCTCCTGAAACCTTCTCTGGATCCGGCAGTGTGCTCTGGGCTCTGTCCATGGAGGCCTTGAAGTTCAGCAGGAATGTGATGTCATCAGCTTTTAGCTCCTCCTTCACGGCTCTGATTGTGTCTGAAAGTGATGATATCTTTCCGCTCAGCCCCTTAATCTTCCTCTTCATCACCTGACTCTTCCGCTCCTCTTCCTTCCTCAGTGCAGCGATCCTGACTCTCTCTTCATCTCTTAGAAACTGGTGAAGCTTCTCAAACTCCTCCTTCATCTGCCTCTCTGTGCGCTGGGCCTGGCTCTCAATATGTTCAGCTGTTTCATCACAAGTCAGTTTAACCTTTTGAAAGGTCTTCAGCTTCTCCTTTAAGGGTTCCAGTGCAGTCTGGAGTTCACTCTTATGATCCAGTACAGCTTCATCTACCGGGCGACATGCATGTTTTTTGTGCTGTTTTGAATCTCGACACACCACACAGATGGGCTGTTTATCCTCCAGACAGAAGAGCTTGAGTTTCTCACTGTGCAGCCTGCAGAGCACCTCAGACCCTGCTGCAGCTCTCTGACTTCTCTCTTGTGAGAAGGCCTCACACAGGTTCTTTAACACCAGGTTAGGAGGAGGAGGAATACCCAAGGATGATCTTCTCCTGCACATTGGACATTCCTGAGTGTTGTTGTGTTTCCAGCATTCCTGGAGACAGTTTTTACAGAAGCTGTGGCTACAATGGAGGACGACAGGATCCTCGAAGATGTCACAGCACACAGGACAGCAGAAATAGTCCTCGGAGAGAGAGGGTTTAGACGCCATTTTCTCACCACCTCCGTCTCCTCTGTAATGGCTTCTGAGGTGAAAGTTCACGTCTGAAAACTCACCGCGTTGAAGTCAGTAGGAAGTCAAATCCAGATTGTGACGGTGTTGCTTCTTCCTTTGTGGTTGTTTTGAGTGTTGATGGTAAATGAGTGTAAAGTCTTTCAGAGAGTCCTACATATGTGATGTTGTGGGTCATGCTAGTGAACGGCAGCACCAGAGAGCTGAGTGTTAGCCTTCTGTGTGGTTCACTTCTGCTCTCCACTGATTACCTCAGCAGGTAAGAGGGTGGAGCTTCAGGCAAGGTATGAGTCACTGTGTTCAAGGGTCACGAACAAGGGTCACAGAGTGTGTGTGTGGCAGTATAGCACAACAAAACACACAGTAATATAAAATCCAGTACAAAGGTCATGTCCTCCTAACATCAACACATTTACCACCTAACCCCTGTCTCTCTCTCTCTCTCTCTCTCTCTCTCTCTCTCTCTCTCTCTCTCTCTCTCTCTCTCTCTCTCTCTCTCTCTCTCTCTCTCTCTCTCTCTCTCTCTCTCTCTCTCTCTCTCTCTCTCTCTCTCTCTCTCTCTCTCTCTCTCTCTCTCTCTCTCTCTCTCTCTCTCTCTCTCTCTCTCTCTCTCTCTCTCTCTCTCTCTCTCTCTCTCTCTCTCTGATATCAGCTGTGTCCCAGGAGGTAGAGCCGGTGTCGAATGATCGCAAGATCGGCGGTTCGAACCCCGGCTGGCCACATGTCGAGGTGTCCTTGGGCAAGACACTGAACCACACATTGCTCCCAGTGAGCAGGCCGGCGCCTTGCATGGCAGCTTGCCGCCATTGGTGTGAGAATGTGTGTGTGTGAATGGGTGAATGAGAGGCCGTTGTAAAGCGCTTTGGAATAAGTCAGTCTGTTTACTTGTTATTGTTCTACCACTACGTGCAGCTTCAATAACCTACCCTGGTCACTACCGACAACAGAGAGCTACAACCTATTGTTGGAGAGCTTTATATTATTATTTATGAAAACCCTTTTTTGAATGGTACTTTGAAAGTGGTACTTTGGCCCATCTATCTATAACATAGATATCTATCTTATATCTATCTAAGACTTTTATTTAGAAAATGGGTCTCGCCCAAGTAAGTAAGTAAAGCTTTATTTATAGAGCACCTTTCATACAATAAATGCAGCTCAAAGTGCTTTACAACAGGGATAAGAACATAAAGTGAATATAAAACATATATAAAAACATATACAAGCATAGAATGAATATAAAAGCTGGGGCAAAACAGTAAAAAGAAAAGGTAAAGATAAAATACAATAAAGATACATTTAAAAAAGGGAAACAATGTACAACATCTGCTCGTTAATCTAACTTTCCATATCCCTTTCATCTCCTTACACAGTCTTTCTGTACTTCCCACTGGCTTTCCACCAGCACCACAAACATCAGTTTTTGGAAAAGGTCTGTCTCAGTCTCTGTGTACGTTCTCAGTCTCTGTGTACATTCTCAGTCTCTGTGGACGTTCTCAGTCTCTGTGGACGTTCTCAGTCTCTGTGTACGTTCACTTATAATTTTGACTACATATATGTAGGTATGTGCAATATGTCTAGCGTAATATGTGTACAGTTTGACCTACTGCTCATTTTGTATTGTCCTAAAAACTTAAATAAACAAAATGTTTGTGATAAGAATAAAAATGAAAGGTTTACCTGGCAGCTTGCCTTGCACCACGATCTCATCAAACTCGCTGGGGAACTTCATGCCGTCGGAGATGCGCTCGCCGCAGGTCAGCAGGTCGTACAGCAGCAGGCCGAAGGAGAACACGTCAGCCTGCTGGTTGTATGTCACGTTGCCCCTGGCAACCTCGGGGGCGCGGAAACCTGGAGGACACACGTCAACTTTAGACTGAAACCTGCAGGACAGACGTCAACTTTAGACTGAAACCTGCAGGACAGACGTCAACTTTAGACTGAAACCTGCAGGACAGACGTCAACTTTAGACTGAAACCTGCAGGAGGGACGTCAACTTTAGACTGAAACCTGCAGGACACACGTCAACTTTAGACTGAAACCTGCAGGACACACGTCAACTTTAGACTGAAACCTGCAGGACACACGTCAACTTTAGACTGAAACCTGTAGGAGGGACGTCAACTTTAGACTGAAACCTGCAGGAGGGACGTCAACTTTAGACTGAAACCTGCAGGACAGACGTCAACTTTAGACTGAAACCTGCAGGACACACGTCAACTTTAGACTGAAACCTGCAGGACACACGTCAACTTTAGACTGAAACCTGCAGGACAGACGTCAACTTTAGACTGAAACCTGCAGGACACACGTCAACTTTAGACTGAAACCTGCAGGACACACGTCAACTTTAGACTGAAACCTGCAGGACACACGTCAACTTTAGACTGAAACCTGCAGGACACACGTCAACTTTAGACTGAAACCTGCAGGACAGACGTCAACTTTAGACTGAAACCTGCAGGACAGACGTCAACTTTAGACTGAAACCTGCAGGACAGACGTCAACTTTAGACTGAAACCTGCAGGACAGACGTCAACTTTAGACTGAAACCTGCAGGACACACGTCAACTTTAGACTGAAACCTGCAGGACACACGTCAACTTTAGACTGAAACCTGCAGGACAGACGTCAACTTTAGACTGAAACCTGCAGGACACACGTCAACTTTAGACTGAAACCTGCAGGACACACGTCAACTTTAGACTGAAACCTGCAGGACACACGTCAACTTTAGACTGAAACCTGCAGGACACACGTCAACTTTAGACTGAAACCTGCAGGACACACGTCAACTTTAGACTGAAACCTGCAGGACACACGTCAACTTTAGACTTAACACTAGAATTGCTTTGTACTTGATTAGTTGAATTAGGTGTGCTAAAAAAGGGCACAGGTAAATAAGTAGATATTTAGAACCTTGATGAATAATAATAATAATAATAATAATAATAATAATAATAATAATAATAATACATTAGACTTATATAGCGCTTTTCTAGACACTCAAAGACGCTTTACAAACTGAAAAGATTGAGTAGTAATAATAAAAAGAATAAAAGTAAATAGAAGAAAGTATAGGGGCCTAATTGAGGTAGTGCTGGGGACACATGGGAAGGGGAGGGGGAGAGGGTTAACTGGTGAAGGCGAGCTTGAAGAGGTGGGTTTTGAGGGCCTGTAGGCATCAATGCCGCATCCGGTTTTGATAATAAAGGAAGTGCTTTTACTAACCAACTCTTCCCTTTTCGTCAAGGAAGGGAGTACATTTGTGTAGGTCTATATTCATCCTCCACTGCACCAATTTACATTTACATTTACTGGATTACTAGACTGTGGGGGAGCATGCAGTATCTGGCCTGTAGAGGGAGCTACATGACTGTGGTGGAGTGTGGGTGGTGTGATGATTGGTACCAGCCGGCTGAAATTAACAGACATACAGACAATTAAGAGACAATTAGTGGCGCTTCTCCATTGACCAGACCGGGACGGTACAGGGCGCCACGCATGTGTATCCTACCCGTACAGTACGTTCAGAAACGCTTCTCCATTATACACAACAGACCTGGAGCGAGCCGGGACAGTAGAGGAGGAGTAAAGCGTCATAAGAGCCATGCTGGTGACGTATAGAATCACCAGCCACAACACAGCCACAACACAACCACAACACAGCCACAACACAGCCACAACACAGCTAAATGGAGGAACTTGAAGCTATGCTGTACTTTTCCGTCGGCATTCGGTTAATTATTAACCGTAGTTATTTAGAAAAATGCAGAGAAAGAGAAATGAAGCGAACAAGTAATTCGCTAGGTACTGTTGTACAAGCCTGTTGCGGTATTTTAAAATGGCTGTTAGCAGTGAACTGGAATATGAACCTGGGACGACGTTACTGTGACTATTTCCATTGACCAATCAGCGGTCTGCAGCGTCACATAGTAGCACGGATAGTACCTGATAGTAACAGACATTAACAGACATTAACAGACAACACAGCCCCCCACCTGGCCTTAACAGACATTAACAGACATTAACAGACGTTAACAGACGTTAACAGACGTTAACAGACGTTAACAGACATTAACAGACGTTAACAGACGTAAACAGACGTTAACAGACATTAACAGACAATAACAGACATTACCAGACGTTAACAGACAACAGACGTTAACAGACGTTAACAGACATTAACAGACGTTAACAGACGTTAACAGACTTTAACAGACGTCAACAGACATTAACAGACGTTAACAGACGTAGCCCCCTGACCTGGCGTGCCCTCAGAGCTGCGCACCCCCATGCTGCAGCAGTACTGGGCGATGCCGTAGTCGGTGATCTTGGCGATGATCTCCGAGTCGGTCTTCAGGTTGAACAGAAGGATGTTGTGGGGCTTCAGGTCGCGGTAGATGATCATGGAGGAGTGGAGGAACCTGGCCGACAGGGGGGGGGGGGGGGGGGGGGGTGAAACCATGGAAACCACTACACAGGATGTCTGAACTAGGTTCACCTCACACCCGCACGGTGATCAGGTGGGACGTCAGCGTGTGTTGATCAGGTCAGTGTGTGTCAGCGTGTGTTTTTCCCTCAGGTGGCTACGGGAATTTGGTGTGTGTGTGTACTGAGAGCGTACCTGTGCATGTGTGTGCAATATGTGTATGTGTATATACTGTATGTACCTGTGTGTGTGTGTGTGTAGTGACAGCGTACCTGTGTGTGTGTGTGTGTGTAGTGACAGCGTACCTGTGTGTGTGTGTGTGTGTGTGTAGTGACAGCGTACCTGTGTGTGTGTGTGTGTGTAGTGACAGCGTACCTGTGTGTGTGTGTGTGTGTGTGTGTGTGTAGTGACAGCGTACCTGTGTGTGTGTGTGTGTGTGTGTGTGTACCTGAGTCCGTCGGCTACTTGCAGGCCGATCCTGTGCTGCAGCTTGCGGTTGAGGCTGTTCTGGGTCTCGTGCTGGAACAGGAAGTCCAGAGAGCCGCGGGGGGCCAGCTCCATCACCAGGACCTGCGGGGCGGGGCCGGCCGCCAGCAGAGACACCAGGCTGGGGTGGTGCAGACGACCCAACACCACCAGCTCCTGGAGGAGAGGAGGGGGGAGAGAGGAGGGGGGAGAGAGGGGGAGAGGGGAGGGGGGAGAGGGGAGAGGAGGGGGGGGAGAGGGGAGGGGGGAGAGGGGAGGGGGGAGAGGGGAGAGAGGAGGGGAGAGAGGGAAGATAGATATAATACAGACAGGTTGTAGATTGACAGACAGGTTGTAGATTGACAGATAGGGGGTAGACCTACAGACAGGTTGTAGATTGACAGATAGGGGGTAGACCTACAGACAGGTTGTAGATTGACAGATAGGGGGTAGACCTACAGACAGGTTGTAGATTGACAGATAGGGGGTAGACCTACAGACAGGTTGTAGACTGACAGATAGGGGGTAGACCTACAGACAGGTTGTAGATTGACAGACAGGGGGGTAGACCTACAGACAGGTTGTAGATTGACAGATAGGGGGTAGACCTACAGACAGGTTGTAGATTGACAGATATGGGGTAGACCTACAGACAGGTTGTAGATTGACAGATAGGGGGTAGACCTACAGACAGGTTGTAGATTGACAGACACGGGGTAGACCTACAGACAGGTTGTAGATTGACAGATAGGTGGTAGACCTACAGACAGGTTGTAGATTGACAGATAGGGGTAGACCTACAGACAGGTTGTAGATTGACAGATAGGGGGTAGACCTACAGACAGGTTGTAGATTGACAGACAGGGGGTAGACCTACAGACAGGTTGTAGATTGACAGACAGGGGGTAGACCTACAGACAGGTTGTAGATTGACAGACAGGGGGTAGACCTACAGACAGGTTGTAGATTGACAGATAGGGGGTAGACCTACAGACAGGTTGTAGATTGACAGATAGGGGGTAGACCTACAGACAGGTTGTAGATTGACAGATAGGTGGTAGACCTACAGACAGGTTGTAGATTGACAGATAGGGGATAGACCTACAGACAGGTTGTAGATTGACAGACAGGGGGTAGACCTACAGACAGGGGGGGAAGCCCACTCAGCTAATATGGGCCAAGTTAGACAGACACAAGATGACATTACACTATGAAGCTGCATCATGAAGGTCACCTGTCGTAGCAGCCTGTGGATGTACAGGTCAGACGCGTGCTTGTTGAAGATCTTCACCGCCACTTCCTCGTTCTTGTAGACGCCTCGGTACACAGACCCATAACCTCCGTCTCCTTCAGGAACAACAAACAACATGGAGTCAGTACTTTAGTTACAAATCGTTAGTTAGCCTCATAGCATAATAGCCTAAGAAGTCATGCTTCACTTGTGGTCAGCCGAGCCATCGTTGTATGTCGTGTCAAACATGCCTCTGTCAAAGAGATGACTTGGGCAGGTAGTGATTTTGGAATGTAACAACAAGCATTCTGATAGGCTGATGGCATCATAGGCACATAATGCCCAGTGAATCAGCAGTGTTAGGAGAGGAGAGTTAGGGCAGATATCTACATTTGGCCAAAATATGACTTAGGCAATTATGCTACGAGGCTATGGACATGTAACATTATTCATGATTTAATTCAAGTTATTATCAAGTGCGTCAAAATGTCCAACCGGACCCCAACGGACCCAGGAGGTTCTCCTTGGAGAGTTCCACCTCCAGCTCCTCGCTGTCCAGGATGGTCCCGGCGGGCTGGTCGCTCAGCACGAGGTCAGGGGAGACCTGGGAGATGGGCAGCGTGCAGTGGGGGTCGTCTGGGCTCACCAGGAGACAGTCTGCAGGAGAACACAGACAGCTGAACACACCAGGAGACAGTCTGCAGGAGAACACAGACAGCTGAACACACCAGGAGACAGTCTGCAGGAGAACACAGACAGCTGAACACACCAGGAGACAGTCTGCAGGAGAACACAGACAGCTGAACACACCAGGAGACAGTCTGCAGGAGAACACAGACAGCTGAACACACCAGGAGACAGTCTGCAGGAGAACACAGACAGCTGAACACACCAGGAGACAGGGTTCCTACAAGTTTCAACAAGTCAAACTTAAGACCTTTTTAGATCTTTTTTTTTTTTTTTTACCTCTCTGAATAGAATTTTAGACCTGTTCGCGACACCGTATGATAGCTTTTTGTCATCCTCGAGGTGATGAAATTAGGGATTTCACTGCCATACAGACAAAAAAAGGAAGCGAATTGGCATTTTTTTGGGGCTCCAGCTTGATTAATTTCCACGTAAATAGATGTGGTTACCCTTGTCTGTGCTTACCCCTGTGTGTGTAACACACCTACCCTTGTCTATGTGTGTGTGTAACACACCTACCCTTGTCTATGTGTGTGTGTACAGCAGACCTACCCTTGTCTATGTGTGTGTGTGTAACACACCTACCCTTGTCTATGTGTGTGTGTGTAACACATCTACCCTTGTCTATGTGTGTGTGTGTAACACACCTACCCTTGTCTATGTGTGTGTGTGTAACACATCTACCCTTGTCTATGTGTGTGTGTAACACATCTACCCTTGTCTATGTGTGTGTGTAACACATCTACCCTTGTCTATGTGTGTGTGTGTAACACACCTACCCTTGTCTATGTGTGTGTGTAACACATCTACCCTTGTCTATGTGTGTGTGTAACACATCTACCCTTGTCTATGTGTGTGTGTAACACATCTACCCTTGTCTATGTGTGTGTGTAACACATCTACCCTTGTCTATGTGTGTGTGTAACACATCTACCCTTGTCTATGTGTGTGTGTAACACATCTACCCTTGTCTATGTGTGTGTGTAACACATCTACCCTTGTCTATGTGTGTGTGTGTAACACACCTACCCTTGTCTATGTGTGTGTGTGTGTGTAACACACCTACCCTTGTCTATGTGTGTGTGTGTGTGTGTGTGTAACACACCTACCCTTGTCTATGTGTGTGTAACACACCTACCCTTGTCTATGTGTGTGTGTGTAACACACCTACCCTTGTCTATGTGTGTGTGTGTGTGTGTGTGTGTGTGTAACACACCTACTGTAACCAGGGAGTAGCTGAAAAGGACTGTATACTTTTAGGAAAGGGCTGGTTATCTAACTAAGGGAGCTAAATAGGCAGTATAAGAGGATACAGGCAGGGGGCGACAGCAAACCGTTAGACTAGCAGTTAAGGTCGTTAGCATTAGCAAGGGAACTAGCATTAGCATTAGCCTTCAAACAACTAGCATTAGCATTAGCGCTACAAACAACTAGCATTAGCATTAGCGCTACAAACAACTAGCATTAGCATTAGCGCTACAAACAACTAGCATTAGCATTGAAGCTACAAACAACTAACACACGGTATTACAGATGAACAACACATTTATTACACGACGGTGGTATACATCCCCATATATACATTCCCACCCGGCCGGCCACACACACTCTCAATCACTCACTGACAGTCTCTGGCCTGAACAGGCCTATAGTCCAGTGGCGTGGTGCGCGTCGAGGCCTGGTTGACTGGCATGTGCGTCGACGAAGTGGTCCGCGTTGAAGCTCCGCTGGAGTCTGTGTTTGCTCGTGGAGACGACGATTAATGTCCAGCTGGCGTCCCGCTTGGTCCCACGGTGAACAGCCGGCCGCTGGCAAGACGGTCCAACGGGAACACAACCAACAGGCTACAGTGGCTCACTCAAGAATCGCTTTTCCTGGCGTCTTCAGTTGCTGCACGGTGTGCTCGCTGCTGAATCCGCCATCTTAGATCGGCTTCGTTGCTTCTCTCGTTCTAGTTCTCTCTCGTTCGGCTTCTCTACACACACTCGCTCTGCTGCTCACCACACACTGACTGACTCCGCCCTTCCGTCTCTTATATACCACCACCGAACGTAGCATCCGGGTCACAGACACACCCCGGATACTACGTCATCAAACATATGCATAAAACATTACAAGAATAATACATATACTTCACGAAACGTATATAATTGTATAGAAAATAACAAAGGAAATACTAGGGGCAAAAATAGGGCTGGTTTGGGGAAACTAAACTGGCACTAAACTGTGGGCCTTCACAACAGCCGCCCCATGAAACCCTCGGTTTCAGTCAACTAAGAAGGCACACTGGCTAGGCCGCTCCAGCAGCGCGAAGTAGGAGGTGATAGTGTCGACCACTCTGCCTGTCCGCCAGGCGGCGCGCGGAAGGGACTGGTCCACCCCCAGTACCACGGCACCTTCGGACATCTTGTCTCTCTCCCTCAGCAGAATCTTCTGCTTCTCCTCCTTCTCCAGGGCGCGGATGTGCTCCTTGAAGCAGATCAGAGCGTCTTCCTGGTCCATGTTCTCCAGCGCCTCGTACTCAACGAAGGTGGGGTTGTCCAGCAGGTACTGCTGGGCCTCGGACCAGGTGGTGCAGTGGGTGACGTTGGCCATGTTGTCCAGAATGCTCGTCAGCGCCTCACAGTTCCTCTTCCTGAGCTGCTTGGCTTGTTCCTTCTCCTTCTTAGCCTGGTAGGCCTTAAACGCTTGCTTCTTCTCACTCAGCTTGGGCAGGGCGCTGTAGCGTGGGTCGTTGATGATCATTCTCATGGTTTGCTCCCATGACGCGTCGGGTGAACCACCATCCTCCTCCAGAAGCTCTTTGAAGGCCTGCTTGGCCTCCTCTTCGGGGTTCCACTTTACTCTCTTCTTCGCCAACTTCGGCCTTTCCTCCTTGGAGGCGTCTACAATACTGGCTGAGACTTTCATGGCTGACGTGTACTTGACGGAGTTGACGGGTGCGTCAATGCTGACCTCGGCCACGTGAGGGTGCATGGCCACCTGCAGGTGTTCCTCGGCAACAGTTGTTGCCGCCATGGCACGGTAGCGCCACCACCGGGACTCCTTAGTCTGGGAGTTGTAGTAGTAGGTCTTCCCATCCATAGACTTATGCTCTGTCCACAGAGACTTCTTCTTTGGTTGGTCATCCTGTGGTGAACCATTTGTGGTACTAACTGTTCCAGGTGCACTGGCAGCAATAGATTCCAATCCAGGCGGTCCGGTTGGTTGGTTTGCTTCTTCGGTTCGGACATGGAGGGATGACGTAGCTCTCCCGTCCCTCTCTCTCCACTCGGTAGCGCCTTGGAGGGCCCACCCAAGCGCCGTCTTAACAGCCATCGGGCAGCCTCGTGGTCCTCTCAGCGGAGGACGGAGCGACACGATCAGTTCAGCGTTGTCCGAGCCGATGAGAAGGGTTGGCTCCGCTCCTTCTATCGGATGTAGGTCTACTCCCCGTAGGTGGGGATATCTTGCGCGTAACCTCTCCAGGGGGTAGTCGTAGCGGGAGAGCGCTAGCTGGTCGGCGGTGAAGACATTCTGAAGCCGATGTCTATCCGACGGCCGCCCCGCCGGGGAGATAGAGAAGTTGATTCTCGCCCCGGTGACCTCTTTAAGGTCGCGACGTATCGTGCGCAGAGTCAGCTTCTCCGCAGTCCCTTGGAGCCCCAACTGGCGCACTGCCCCCTGGAGAAGGATGGTCCGTTCCGACCCGTCGTCTAGAACGGCGTACGTGTCGTACACAGCGTTGTTGTGGTGAAGTCGGACCTTCACCACCTTCAGTAGAACCTTGGAGCCGCTGCTCTGTGGCGAGTCTAGGTAGTAGACAGGGGTTTCCTCTTCCGGTGCGCGACCGGACCTAGGGCTTCTGTTGCCCTCCGTGGACCTGGCGAGGGAGACCTCGTGTAGGATGTGGAGGTGGACCTCCTCACAGCGGTTGCACTTCCTCTTCAAGGTGCAGTTCTTCGCCAGATGGTCGCGCCCACAGTTCCAGCACCTCTGGTTCTTCTCGAGCCACCTCTGCTTGGCCTCGGTACTCAGGTTGTTGAAGTCACTGCACTCATTGAGCCAGTGCTCGCTGGTGCAGTACGGACATGGCGGTGGACCTCTCCGTCCCTTTGGAGGGGGTTGAGAGGAATCCTTTCCCTCAGGTCGGGTGGTCCTCTCTCTCCGAGGCTCCTCCTCCGTGTGCAGCACTCCTACTGGGCGTCCTCTGTTCGAGCTCGGCCCGTCCCAGCGGTCTCCCTTCTCCCTCTCCTTCTTCGGCTCAGCGTAACCCATGGCGTCTACGTTGGTGTCATGCACTTCCTCCAGTAGGAACTCCGCGAAGGCAGCCATGCTCAGACCCAACTTCTCGGGGTTACGAACGCGCTGCTGTCGCCGGAACCTCTCCTGCCGGAAGCGTGGGATCTTGCGGAGCAGCCGCTCTACGTTGGAGGTGCTGTTGATCTCGCTGGCGCCAGCTGGGCCCTGCGTCTTCAGCATCCCAACCAAGGTGTGCACGCGGAGCGCGAAGTCATCCAGCGCCCGGTCATCCTTGATGGGGGCCTGCTGTTCGAGGGCTTGCAGTTCAGCAAGGGCGTGGTTCCAGGGACGACCGTAGCGGGCATCCAAGTCAGCGAGCGCTCTGGTGTAAGGTGTCGGTGCGGAGGCATGGGCCAGTACCATGTTGTGGGCTCTGGGGTTCCTCACATGCTGAAGGAGAATCGCATATTTGTAGGACTCGGAGCAGGAGTTGTCCAAGAGCGTGTCTAGGCAGATGCGTAGCTCCACATACTGGCTCCTGTCCTCGTCCTTGAAGAAAGGGAACTTGGGTCCCTCCACCTGGGGGAACATCCTGTAGTGGATCATCGGTGCTGGAGTGACGGTCTGGGTGTCCGGCCTGCATGCATTTTGGTGCACTGGAGGACCTAGGGGTGTGCTACGCTCTTGGGGGATGACTCCCCTCCCGGGCAGCGACGCTGGCTCCCTCTGGGCCGCGTAGCGGTCGGGTCCCTGGTCCTCTTCCTTCCAGGTGGTCAGCTGGGCCTGTAGTTGGACAGTCCTGGCGGAAGTCATGGAGCCATCGGCGGGGGGTTCAGGAGATGGCACTCGAGAGGGCCGTGCGGATGATACTCTGGAGCTACAGGCCGACGGAGTTCTGCTGATGCACACGTCGCGCATGGTCTGCATCATTTCCTCCATCTTCTCTGCGTGCAGTTGCTCTCTCGCCATCTGCCTCTCCGCCGCGCGTTCCGCCCCCTCCATCTGGAGGCGGTCGCGCTCCATCTGGAAGCGTTCCCGTTCTAGCGCCTCCTGGCGCTGGAGGCATTCACGTTCTAGCGCCTCCTGGCGCTGTCTCTCCGTCTGGAGGCGGTCGCGCTCCATCTGGAAGCGTTCACGTTCTAGCGCCTCCTGGCGCTGTCTCTCCGCCGCGCGTTCACGTTCTAGCGCCTCCTGGCGCTGTCTCTCCGCCGCGCGTTCACGTTCTAGCGCCTCCTGGCGCTGTCTCTCCGCCGCGCGTTCCGCTCCGTTCATCTGGAGGCGTTCGCGTTCTAGCGCCTCCTGGCGCTGGAGGCGTTCACGCTCGAACTGGAGTCGTTCCCGCTCTAACGCCGTCTCGGCCTGTTGGCGCTCCCGCTCTAACGCCATCTCGGCCTGTTGGCGCATATATTCGGACAGCGCGGCACCACTCCCTCTGGAGTGCAGGCTATCCGCCCCAGAGGCAGAACTGCCCACGGAAGCCCTGGACCGGTAGGAAGCCACTGAGCGGCAGGAGCTAGGTCTCGAGCGCGCCGTACTGGGAGGCAGATCGTTAAGGCTGAGGCCCTCCCTCTTCCGCCCGCAGGCGCTGTCGGACCGGGCCTCTCCTTCCTGTTCTTCCGTTTCCACGGCAAAACCCTGCGGTTCTGCCATCTCATCCTCAGGCTGGTGCTCTTTGAGGGCTGTCTCAGTGCTAGCCACCTGCTCGCCGGCGGACACCTCGGCCTCTCCGACCACTGTATCCCGTGGAGTGCGCTCCTCGCTACCACTCAGTGAGCTTTCAAGCTCAAGCTCATACTCCGGTAACCTCGGAGGCAACCGCGGGACTCTCTGTGGTCGGGGCTCTGGCTCAGGGGGCGGAGAAGGGGGGGTAACTGTCTGGTCTGGTTGGCTGCGCTCAGCCATGCTATCACTACACTACCAATCCGGCTCGAAGGACCAATTGTAACCAGGGAGTAGCTGAAAAGGACTGTATACTTTTAGGAAAGGGCTGGTTATCTAACTAAGGGAGCTAAATAGGCAGTATAAGAGGATACAGGCAGGGGGCGACAGCAAACCGTTAGACTAGCAGTTAAGGTCGTTAGCATTAGCAAGGGAACTAGCATTAGCATTAGCCTTCAAACAACTAGCATTAGCATTAGCGCTACAAACAACTAGCATTAGCATTAGCGCTACAAACAACTAGCATTAGCATTAGCGCTACAAACAACTAGCATTAGCATTGAAGCTACAAACAACTAACACACGGTATTACAGATGAACAACACATTTATTACACGACGGTGGTATACATCCCCATATATACATTCCCACCCGGCCGGCCACACACACTCTCAATCACTCACTGACAGTCTCTGGCCTGAACAGGCCTATAGTCCAGTGGCGTGGTGCGCGTCGAGGCCTGGTTGACTGGCATGTGCGTCGACGAAGTGGTCCGCGTTGAAGCTCCGCTGGAGTCTGTGTTTGCTCGTGGAGACGACGATTAATGTCCAGCTGGCGTCCCGCTTGGTCCCACGGTGAACAGCCGGCCGCTGGCAAGACGGTCCAACGGGAACACAACCAACAGGCTACAGTGGCTCACTCAAGAATCGCTTTTCCTGGCGTCTTCAGTTGCTGCACGGTGTGCTCGCTGCTGAATCCGCCATCTTAGATCGGCTTCGTTGCTTCTCTCGTTCTAGTTCTCTCTCGTTCGGCTTCTCTACACACACTCGCTCTGCTGCTCACCACACACTGACTGACTCCGCCCTTCCGTCTCTTATATACCACCACCGAACGTAGCATCCGGGTCACAGACACACCCCGGATACTACGTCATCAAACATATGCATAAAACATTACAAGAATAATACATATACTTCACGAAACGTATATAATTGTATAGAAAATAACAAAGGAAATACTAGGGGCAAAAATAGGGCTGGTTTGGGGAAACTAAACTGGCACTAAACTGTGGGCCTTCACAACACCTACCCTTGTCTATGTGTGTGTGTGTGTAACACACCTACCCTTGTCTATGTGTGTGTGTGTGTGTGTAACAGACCTACCCTTGTCTATGTGTGTGTGTGTAACACACCTACCCTTGTCTATGTGTGTGTGTGTAACACACCTACCCTTGTCTATGTGTGTGTGTGTGTGTGTGTGTAACACACCTACCCTTGTCTATGTGTGTGTGTGTAACACACCTACCCTTGTCTATGTGTGTGTGTGTGTGTGTGTGTGTGTGTAACACACCTACCCTTGTCTATGTGTGTGTGTACAGCAGACCTACCCTTGTCTATGTGTGTGTACAGGTCCTCCAGGAGCATCTTGCTCCAGGCCTGTCCATCGTGGAAGCTGTACAGAGCCCACCTCTTCAGCAGGGCCTCCCCGGTGCCGTGGATGTCGATGTTCAGCAGGCCGGGGAACCACTCCTCCAGAAGGGAGTCGATGTGGTCCACCACCTGACCCAGCAGCACACGGCCTGGGGGGGGGGACGACGACACACAGTGAAGGTGAGCTATCGTCATCATCAACCTTTCTTGCTTTATTTAACACTTAATCAGCCATGAGTAAAACAACAAAAAAAGTGTTCTATCTTTGCACTCGATCAAATTTCAGGACCCTCCTTTCATGACTTGTCCTAGATATGTGCGTTCTACCACCCCAGTATCCTTACATTTTCAAAACCACATCAGGATAAGCGAGTATGAAGATATTTTGCCGTTTTTCTGTGTAGGAAGCAGGCCAATTTACAAGCGGCCAACTAGTGGTCGTTGTGTGTAAGTAGCAGCTTGAGCTTTGAAAAAGGGGGAGGCTCTTTTAGTAGGTAAAAAAAGGATCAAATCAGTTGAGAACAAATTCTCATTTTCAATGAAGATCTGGCCAAGAGGCCCCGGCAAGAATAAAAACAAACATAGAAACAGAAATACTCAGGGTCGACATAGAACAACAATAAAATACAAATACATGACAACGGCAAAGACAGTGAAGATACATAAATCAAAACAAAGTCAACCATCATCATCATCATCATCATCATCATCATCATCTATAGTCCTGTACCTTTGCGTGAGCAGGGCACGGTGACCTTGAGGAAGCTGGCAGGGTTGTCCTCCAGGGCGGCGGCCTCCACCAGGCAGTACGCCTCGGGGGACCAGCTCAGGTAGATGCCCCGCCTCCAGTACATACGGTTGGGCCTCAGCACCTTGTCTGAGAGGTAGAGAGAGAGAGAGGTAGGTAGGTAGGGAGGGAGGGAGGGAGGGAGGGAGGTAGATAGACATGTAGATACGGTTAGGCCTCAGGACCTTGTCTGACAGGATACAGATACAGAACACTTTATTTATCAATAGTAATTCAGTTTCCACAGTTCATGGCCACAAATACAATGCACGATCGATCACACAACAACACACTCACCACTGGAGCTCAGCAAAAAATGTGTCTCTCTCAGTGGATAAGTGGATAAGTGCAGTAATCTTGAATGAATGAATGAATGAATGAATGAATGGAATGGACTTTATTGTCATTGCTACAGTACAGGTACCAAACAACGAAATTTAGGGGTAGTGGTGTGGTAGTGGTGGTCTAGTGGGAAGTGTGGTGTGATCCGTACCTCTGCCACAGAGCAGGTAGGAGGACACCTCCAGCAGAGGGGTAGTGGTGGGGTAGGGGGGTACAGGGGTAGGGGGGTACG